>NW_026067953.1:7238361-7364745 GCF_014885135.2 Alexandromys fortis | reverse complement strand
AGGGTTTCTCTGTGGTTTTTGGAGCCTGTCCTGGAACTAGCTCTGTAGACCAGGCTGGTCTCGAACTCACAGAGATCCACCTGCCTCTGCCTCCCGAGTGCTGGGATTAAAGGCGTGCGCGACTTCATTTATTTTATGTATATGAGTACCTACATGAGTCATAAAATTCATAAAGTGACTGAGCAGGCCAGGAGAGGGCATCAGATTCCTTAGGACTGGAATTATAGCTGGTTGTGAGTTCCCGGTACATGCTAGGAACCGAACCCAAATCCTCTGCAAGAATAGCAAGTGTTTTTACCTGCTGAGCCATTTCTCCAGCCTCCAAAGCCCCAATCTTTAATAGCAAGAATTTTTTATCAAAATTTTGGATGTCACTATTTCTGTATATTAAATATGGTGACTAGGGGCTAGAGAGGTGGCTCAGTGCTCAGAGATTATGAGCACTGGCTACTCTTCAGAGAACCCAGGATTCCCAGACCTGTATGGTGATGACTCAACCCTCTGCAACTCTAGTCTCAGAAGATCCAGCCCCACTCTTCTGGCTTCTGTGAATGCCAGGCATGTGTATGGTGCAGATATACATGCAGACAGCACATGCGCGCGCGCACACACACACACACACACATAAACAAAAATATCTTTAAAAAGTATGGTGATCGTAGTTTAAGAATGCCACACTGAAACATATTGCCTAGCAATAGGACTGAAGATTGTGTCATAACTGCTTCCCCAAATTGAGTGCCTGGTTGCCATGCTAGATGTTTCTTGATTTCTTTTCTTTTCTTTTTGAGATGGGGTCTCAATATGTAGGTGACTCACGGAGATACACCTATCTTGGACTCCTGAGTGCTGGGATTAAAGGTATGCACAGCCATGCCTGGCCTTCTTGTTTGAATGGTTTGTTTTGTTTTTGTTTGTTTTCTGAGACAGGATTTCTCTGTATAACCCTGGTTGTCCTGGAACTTGCTTTATAGAGCAGGCTGGCCTCAAACTCCCAGAGATCCGCCTCCCTCCCAAGTGCTAGGATTAAAGGCGATTGCCACCACTGCCTAACCTAGTCTGAATGCTTTAAATTAAGTATGCCATACACAAGAACACACAAGTCATGAGAGTGTGCAGTTAAGGAAACACACATGGAATCATAGACTGTTTGCCTACATCCCAAATCCCCTTAATCTTCTCTTCTAAGAACTAGCTCTTCCTGCATTTACTTCTGCCAGGCAATTCTGCCATTGTGGATTAAGAGATTAATTTTGTCTATTTGTAAACTCTTAATTTTTTAAGTTATTATTCTTGTTTCTTCATGATATGTTGTATGAATGGACACAAACCTCTGTATGTATATAGAGATCAGGGAAAACTTTGTGGAATGTTCTCTTTGACTTTTTTTTAAAATATTTATTTATTATTTATTTATTATGTATACAATATTCTGTCTGTGTGTATGTCTGCAGGCCAGAAGAGGGCACCAGACCTCATTCCAGATGGTTGTGAGCCACCATGTGGTTGCCGGGAATTGAACTCAGGACCTTGGGAAGAGCAGGCAATGCTCTTAACCACTGAGCCATCTCTCCAGCCCTCTCTTCGACTTTTAAGTAGGTTCCAGGGATGGAATTTAGGTCACTAGGCTCCTCTCATTTGCTGCACCCTGTACCTTTGCAGTCTTAGTTTGGTGGTGGTAGTAGGGATTGAACCCATGGCCTTGCACATACTAGCTACATCCTCTACTCTTTTGAGTGTTGTGTGTTTTTTACTTTTTAAAAGTATTTGTGAGATTCAGCCATATTGTTACAGTTACTTTTATTTAATTTGCTTTTATTCATATACAATGTATAGACAGTTCTATGATCTAAACTGTCTCTGGGTACTTTCCAGTTTGGAAGCCTACAAGTAGTGCTTAGGTGAGTGCATTTGCAGTGTATGTGCGTCACCACAGAATACAGAGATTATGAGCTCTGGTGAGATAAAGGTTGTTGTACAAAGGTTTTGCTAAGTTACATTTGCTCCTGTAACAACTGTTGTCTGTGATTCTAAACCTCTTCACTCTAATAGCTGATCTTGAAACTGGATAGTAGTAACACACTGTGAAATTTTCTTTTATAAAAGTAATTTTTTTTTAGGTGATGGTGGTGGTGCACACCTTTAATCCTAGCACTTGGAGTCAGAGGCAAACAGATTTCTATGAGTTCGAGACCAGGTTTATATAATGAGTTCCAGGACAGTCTGGGCTACAAAGTGATACCTTGTCTCAACAACAATAACAAAAGCGTTTTTAAGATAGCTCAGCAAGCCTTATAACATGAGTTTGATCCTTGGGATCCACTTTGTGAAAGTAGAAATTGAATCCTAAAAGTTGTCCTCTGCATCCCTCCAGCCAGTCAATCAGTCAATAAGTGTAATATTTAAAAATTTTTTTTATCATTGTATGTATGAGACATGCATGCGAGTGCTGGCATGCGGGTGGCCAGGTGTGCATGTGGAGGTCAGAGGGCAAGTACTCAGGCATCATTCCCTCCTTCTACAGTAGTATCTGGGGATTGACATCAGGCACCTTTACCTGCTGAGCCACCTCCTGCCCTGTGTTGTGGTTTTGATATACATTTCCCTGATAACTCATGAATTTGTATGTTTTTAGCCTCTTGACTACCTTGTGTAGTGCTTGCATTTATTTCCACTAGGGTTTAAGTAGAATGTCTGTATATCTCTACTTGAGAGTAGTCAGTGTTTGGTGGAAGTTGCTCCTAGTAATAGATCAACAGTAGAAGGGAAAAGAGGCAGAGACAAAGAATTCTGCCACCATGTAACTGCAACTAGCTCTGAGCCATTCTGGGGCAACATTACTTAGTGGACTATGAAGATAAGCTTTCTTTGGCTTTGTGTCAGACTCAAGCTCTCTGAACTCTGCCTTCTTATTCCATATCTGTATCTACTTCAACAATTATATATTGTTCCTCTTAACAGTGATTCATCATGGGGAAATGCATCTTGAAAGGTGCTCTTTCGAGTCATCGTCTGCCATGTAACATAGCTCAGACCAGGAGGAATGGTGCCTGGCAGGTTGAGTTCGGGAGGCCAGAGTTAACAGAGGAAGTGTTCTCCCATCTGCCTTTGCCTCCCAGAAAAGCATACTTAGGGTCTGTGTCCACCCAACTCATCTACTCAGGAGTCTCCCTTCTGTACCTGTAGCATAGGAAAACAACAGGGTTAGGACTAGGAGAGTGATGAAGCCTGCTCAGTCAGGCAATATGGACTTGGAGTTGGGTTGGGTCCCAGTTGTGTATGAAAGCCAGCTAACCAGCACTAGAAGCCCCTGGGTTCATGGGATGTTGTACCTACTCTTGATGAGAGGATGCTAAGGATCTCTTAGGGAACTGAACTTAGCTTCTTTTACTAGTTTATCCACTCATGGGTGTGGACTGTCTTCAGCTTGGGACAGTTTTTTTTTCTCTATGCTACATGGATGAGTCTGCAGAGTTGGCCAAGAGTCTCTAGAACTGTGAGTCTTAACCTGAGACAGAACTGTCCCGCTTACACCAGCTCTTGAGTTTAAAAGGACAGGCTTTCAGGTCAGATAGTGACTAACTTTAGAAGAATGGATGTTCTAGGGGATAACACTCCCCTTTTGTAGTAGTCACTTGCCATGGAATCTCCAAAGAGGAATTCTTGTAGGTACCGAAAAATTGAAAAGGCTAAATGTTTTTATAGGGTAATTTTTAGGCTTATACGAGATTGGATGAAGTTATACTGTAAATCATTTTTCATTTTTGTTCCTATAGTTATATAGCTGTAAAATAAACATAGACAAATGAAAATGTGTATACTTGTAAAATCAGATTTGCCTAAGTTTATGAGGTTTGTTTTGACTGTATTATAAAGTTAGTAATTACATTTTTTAGAATATACTATACAGATCCACTTAATAAATCACATTTAAATTTACTCTTTTGGAAACACTAGCAAGATGGCTCACTTTGTGCTCAGCATTGCCTGAATAATCTATTGCAAGGGGAATATTTTAGCCCTGTGGAGCTATCCTCTATTGCACACCAGCTTGATGAAGAAGAAAGGATGAGAATGGCAGAAGGAGGAGTTACCAGTGAAGACTACCGCACATTTTTACAGGTACTGATTTCAGACTCTCCAAATCCCATTTTAATTTTAAAATACGGGTGCTCTTTAAAGGAGGATGAGCCATTCTCGCCATAGGAGTCTGACTTGTTAATTATAACTCTGCTCCTCACTTGGTACAGTGTGTTCTTATAAATGTGCACCCTAATGACAGTTTTAATTCTTTTCCCATCCTCTCTGCCCACAGCAGCCTTCTGGAAATATGGACGACAGTGGCTTTTTCTCTATCCAGGTAAGTAGTCCCTGCGAAGTGCTGCCTCATTTTCAGTGCTGCTGTGCTTATGCTCAGTTTGTGGTTGATGTGCACAGCCTGGCATAGCTTTTTATGTAACGGTGGAGCCTTCCGGAATTCCCTCAGTAAACTGTGTCTGTAGAAGATATGACTGCTCCAGAGTGCAGCACAGAGAGAGATGAGCATTAGGACTGTAGACTCTTCACTTTAGAGCAGGGCTTTGCTCTCTTGCTTTCTGGGAACAGGCAGGGTCTCACTATAGTCCTGGCTGGTTTGGGTCTTTGTTTGTCTTCCCATCTGTGCCTCCAGACTGGAATTACAGGTGTGTGCTACCGTACTCAGTTTAGAACAGGGCCTTTAAAACTTGCTTCCTGAGATTGCTTAATTTGCATGTAGGTGCTAATAGCTTTAATTCTAATAAATTACAGTACTTCAGACTTATTATCCCTGGTACATCTGAGAAGTTGCAGTGCCTTGAAGCCTTCATTAAATCATCCTACAGGATTGGATTCCTGTAGTACCTCTGTGGCTTCTGATCTGTATGGTAATTTGTAGCCCTTTTGGAGGGTGGGGTTGGGATTGGCTCCAAAGACTCACAGGTGCTCAGATTCTACTGCAGAGCCAAGACCCATTAGGCTCCATTTTAATTCTGTGGTAGTTTTTCTTTATAGTGCTAGGGATGATATAAAGTCTTGTCACATACTGACAAGTATTCTGCCCTAGAGAAAACCTCTAACCCTGCAGTGATTTATGTATATATGTTTGGTTGGCTTCTATAGACAAGGTGTTGCTTTGTAGCCTCACCTGGTCTTGAACTTTCCAAAATCATGTTTTGGTCTCCTAGGTGCTGGGATTGCAATTGGGAGCCACCATGTCTAAATTCATGTGTTTGTGGGGCTCTTTACCTGTGGATCTTTCATTCTAACGATTGAGGGTTGTCTATTAACTTCCCCCCAGTACTTCACTGTGACAGTATGAGGACTACTGACCCTTAGCTAGGATCGTGGGTCATGGTTGGCACAGCCCACACTGCTTTACTGCTCCCTTACACTGAGTCACTACAGTGTGCTTGTTTCTTTGTTGCCCACACGGGAGGAAAGATAGAACATTTTCTCAAATGTCTCTCCCCTTTTTCTCAGTTTGCAATATCAGGTTTGACTTTTTGTTCATGACTACAGAATTCTAAAATATATCAAACTTAAAGAAGATTTACTTTTAAAGATTATTTGTGTATGTATATGAATATGTGTGGGTATGTGCACATGAGTACTACTGTCTGCGGAGGCCAGAAGAGGTCAGTGGAGCTCTGGAGCTGAAATTAACAGGTGATTATGAGTCCCCTGACATGGGTGCTGGGAACTGAACTTCGGCCCCATAAGAGCAGCATGCACTGTTGACCACTTAGTCATCTTTTCAGTCCCTGAAGCTTATTTTTAAATGCCCAGGGAGAATTTACTTTATATGCTTTTGGTCACTGCCGTTGCAGGTGAGTGTATGTGGTGGACTAGTTGTACAGTGACTGTATGTAGTGAACTAGTTTACAGTGGGTATAAAATGAAGTTGTAGGGGTTATAGAGATGGCTTCACATTTAAGAATGCTTAGTGGTATTTCAGAGGACTAGTTCACTTCCCAGCACCCACATTAGGCTACTTACAACTGCCTGTAACTCCACAGTATGGGGACCTGACATCCTCTTCTGGCTTCCACAGGCACTTACACAATGGTCTATACTCACTCTAATACATGTAAACAAAAATAATAAAAAAAAAAAAGAAATTAAATTCACATGTATATATTATTTATGGCTTCAGTGGGTTATCACGGGGACATAATTTTTAAAAACAATAGTCTCAAAAGTTTATATGTAAAGTACAGTTGCTTACATAATTAATGTAGCTATGCTACTTAAATTTGGACTTGAAGTTTTAGCTCATGAAAAGTTGCTGTTTTTCTTTTGACAGGTTATAAGCAATGCCTTGAAAGTTTGGGGTTTAGAACTAATCCTATTCAACAGTCCAGAGTACCAGAGGCTCGGAATTGATCCTATGTAAGACTTTTCTCCCTATATTTCTTTATTTAAACTTGATTTTTAAAGCTACAGTTTCTGAATAAGGACGAATTCATTGTGAATGTCCTTGCCTTATACTGATACTGCATTTGAAGCCCTTGGACTTGACATGTCACCCTTTGGTACCCTTGAGCAGCTGCCTTCTAATCAGTGCCAGTGAAGTCACTAACCTGAGTGGTGTGCAAACTTTGGGGCATAACATCCCTAAGCTCCTGTGGAAAATGCATAGAGTTACATTATTTTCATTTTTTAAAATCAATAACACATAAGTGTAGCTATATTCTAACTGATAGAAATTTTATTGTACTTGCTAGTATATATCTCCTAATATCCCAACGTAACAGTATTAACAGTATATGTTTTGTCTTTTCTAGAAATGAAAGATCCTTTATATGCAATTATAAAGAACACTGGTTTACAGTTAGAAAATTAGGAAAACAGGTAATATTTCTTCTCCTTTCTTGTCCTTTAATCACAGTCTACACTCCATTTAGAACTAAAATGCAAGTGACTGGTGTCTTTAGGCTGAAGCCCAGGGTCCTATGCACTCTACCTGAGCCTGGACTCAGTTCAACAGATGAGAAAATGGATATCTTAAGAGAAGATAATCAGTTTTTCAAGAAAAAAAAAACATACAGGTTATATCACTTGTATAAAAATTCTGTATTTAAAATATGGCACATGTGTTTACCATTAAATATGTTTTTGTGTGATGATTTGTGTTTAGCACAGTACTGTAACAAAGCCTGAAATGTCAGGAACAAACAAAACATTTAGCAGTTGACATTAGTGGGACAGGATTATTCAGGCAGTACCACTGCTGGGGAATACATCTGCATAAAGTCACCACTACCATGCTTTTGAGAGCTGCAGTCATGCAACGGCCTTCTTAGAATGTTCAGTTTGGGTAAGGGTTACTGGAAAGCAGCTCATGCAGTCAAAGGGAATGAACTGCTTATACACAAGCAGCGTGGATGAATCTCAGAAATGAGTGCCAGATACAGTGATGACAGTAGACTGACCAGTGCTTGTGTATGGCTGGGGATGGAGAGAAGGAACACGAGAGACTGGACTCTGAAGAGTGTGTTCACTCTCTTGGTGATGTTGATGGTTTAATGGGGGTAATACAAACATTTTTGCAAATGATGCCAGGCAGTGGTGGTGCACACCTTTAATCCCAGCACTCAGGAGGCTGAGACAGGCAGTTCTTTGTGAGTTCAAGGCCACTTTGGTCTACAGAGTGAGTTCCAGGACAGCCAAGGCTACACTGAGAAACCCTGTCTCAAAAAAATCAAACTAAACAAAGCAAAACAAAAATCCCAGGTTGTAACAGAAGTATGTGCAGTTTATCCAAGTACAGTGGCCCATGCCTTGTGACTCAACTCTTAGGAGACGACCTTGGGAGGCCTTAAGGACAGCCTGGACTACATAGTGAAACCCTCAAGATAGACAGGAGGAGAGGGACAGCAGTTTATTTCAAGTCAGTTTTGCTTCAATAAGCTGTTTTTCAAAATAAAAAGCAAAAATGCTGAGTGTGGAGGTGTTCATCTTTGCTTCCAGCAGAGACAGGGAGATCTGTGAGTTTTTGGCCAGTCAAATCTGTGAGACTCTGCCTTAAAAAATCCAAGAATAAATAAATTACATTAAATGTGAAAAGAAAAGAAATAATACATTAAACCTGGAGATATAGCTCAGTGGGTATGAGCTATATCCCACTGCTCTTGCAGAGGATCTGAATTTGGTTCCTGCCACCCATGGAGTGCCTTACAACTGACTGTAACTCCAGTTCCATAGAAGCCAGTGGCCCTGACCTCTGTGGGCACCGAGCACACACATGGTGCACATACATACATATACACAAAATTAAGTATTTCAAAGGAAAGGGCACTGTGTGTGTGTGTGTGTGATATATGTGTGCATATATACATATTTATCTATTTATTTTTAAGTAAACTGTACTGTTAGCTGTTAACTGGGCCATCTGGAAGTAGCCTAGTCTTCGGCGATTGCTCGGTACTGTTCATCACGAGCAGGGTGGGTGCTTATGATTATCACAAGGTTCTAGGTTCAATCTCCTGTTCCAGAAGCTAAGGAAAAAGCAATATTTATGTTCTCTGTAAGGTGTGTGGAGAGCAGGTAAGGAGATGTGAACTGGGACAGAATCACCTCTGCAAAGAGCCAGGTCAATTCCGTGTGACTTCTCTGCCCTCCTCCCTTGTAGTCATTGAGGGCTTATTTTGTGCCTTTAGAAAATTAGGACCCAGTGTTATTTTTTTGAATAAAGTAACCACTGCATTTTTAAGGCCTAGAAATGTAAAACTCATATGCAATTTTGTAGTGATTTGTAGGAAACATTGTTTTGAACTTTTTAAATTTATCTCTTTTTTGGGCTTTTTACATTTTGAACTATTTTATCTTTGACAGTTATGGAAGATGGCTAGTATTGGTCTATTGGTCCTTGGTTCTGATTTATGTTCTTATTTAGGAACAGATTTTTAGCTAGGTGTGATGGCACACACCTTTAACCAACGCTGAATAGGCAGAGGCTTGGTGTATCTGTTCTGAGGCAAGCCACTGATCCCTGTGTAAAGAAAGAAATGATTGGTAAAAGAACTCTCTGGCTTATCAAAATCCAGGAAGAGTCATTAGTTGTGCGTGGAATCAAGCATGACTTAGGAACATTTTTGCATTTTTCTGTTTAAGTAAGGGCACCTCTGAGGTTGTGACGTCATGCTGTTAATCACATTCAGTGGTAGCTTAGAGGTCTTGTTAAAATGAAATGATGATTATAAATTCTTTCCCCAGAACATTTACCTTTTAAAAATTGTAGTCTTTTGGCCAAGTGAAAAAGTGTGTAGCTATCATTTTCCCCCATGTCACTATGACATGAGTAGGTGTGTTGACCTGATAGCCTAAAACCACGTAATTATAGCTATCAGTAAAGGCATTTTAAGGTACTATCAGCTTCTGTGCTTTTAGAAGGAGTTCGTTTATGCCTTAATTTGTTGTACAGCATTTTTTTCTAATCACAGTATTCAGTACGTTAGAAGAATCTTAGTTTGATATATTTATTTAGACAGTCATTATATATTTATTTAGACAGTCATTAGTAGGTTATATGTTTAACATGAGAAATTATTTTTGCATATAACTTTGTTCATTAACTTTAATATTCTTTTTTTTTTTTAGTGGTTTAACTTGAATTCTCTCCTGACGGGTCCAGAATTAATATCAGATACGTACCTCGCACTATTCTTGGCTCAGTTACAGCAAGAAGGTAAATAAATACCAAAAATTTTATCTTTGAAGGTAGCTTAAACGAAACCGAGTCATTATTTGTGTGTGTAATAGTGTGTGATCTCTGACAATAGCAGTGAGTTACCCTTACAGTATAGGTGATCAACTCAGGGTAAAAGCTCTCTGCTTCCATTGATTAGAATGAAGAGCTTCTCTTACCTATGAAGCTCTAGCGGCTTGCCCATCTGTAATTTTCTCATTAGAACTATTTCTGGTGCATTGTCACCTGTTGAACCCTTCCAGTCGGTTGCCATAAACCCGCGAGTCTCTCTTCTCACTCTCACTGGGCCTCCCAAATTTCATAGACATATGTGAAATGTAAAAGGAAAGAAAATGATTTCTTGATCGTCCTGTACCTCTACATGGCTTATTTCTTTACAACTTGCCTACTTCCTGTTTGCCCTACTGTTTTTTCTGTAACTATTTTCATGATGAAATCTTTAAAAGTAATTTTTTTTTACTAAAATATTCACAGTGGCACTATAATCTTGCTTTAAAAATGTGCTTTGTGGTGATGGGGATTGAAAACCCATGGCTGTGTGCATGTGGGGTAGAACTCTGCTCTGACCTGTATCCCTAGCTAGCAAACCCCAGTGCTATTGTGACGTCAGCTAACCCGTGTTTAAGCCTCTTATCTCTCATCCCTGATGCTTTCTTCACACTTCAATCCGAACTGAAATCAGGTTCAATAATTGGACTTGGTTGGCTTTTCCCCCCTAAATCTACTTGACCCCTGGGTGTTCGAGTGAATGGAACCTAGGTACTTTAGCTAGGTTTGAGCTGATTTGGGGATGGTATGGTGATTGATGTCACCTTAGCCTCTGTTAACAAACAGTGCTTAGATCCCTTATGTCCTTAAATATGACACAGTGGAATTACATGTTGGCATCTGCCTGTCTCACCCACCGCTTCTGTCAGGTTCCTCTTGTGGATCGTCACACCCTTTCCCATCTCATCTTCTTCCTTATGTGGCTTTCCACTGTTTTAATCACAGTTTATCATCTGTACACTCGTAATCCCAGACTTTTAGCTTTAGCTTAGACATTCCTCTGAACACCAGTCCAGGGCTTGGCATCCTCAGGTGCCTGTGGAGCCTGAAGAGGGCGTCAGACCCTCTGGAACTGGCTGTGGGCCTCCGTGCAGGTGCTGGGAATCAGATCTGAATCCTCTGGAAAAGCAAGTACTTTTAACCGCTGAACTGCCTGTCCAGCCCCAAAAGACTTGATTCCATGGTTGTTGTTTGGTTGGTTGCTTTTGCTTGCTTACCTATATGTGCTTTCTTTCAGGCTTCCATTTGAGGAAGAATCCTTCTTGGACATCAGTTTCTATATGATATGTTGATAAAGCAGCCAGAGCGCTTTTATAAAAACTTAATGTATATTATAATCATACACTTACTTTACAAATTAGTGGTTTTCTAACACACTGAAAATTAATTAAGAGTCTTAAATAAAATCGAGACTTAGTATGGTGTCTGCATAAGGCAGAATATCTTCTCTTCATAGTGAGCTGACATACAGATTCTAGGGGTTTAGAAACAGGTTTATTAGCAGAAAACACATCAAGACATCTGAACTCTGAATAAGCTTGTCCTTATCAAAAGAAAATGTGTTGAACATATTCTTTTGAGTGAACAGCCCTCACAATCTTTGTTTCATTGAAGTTCAAGAAAATCAATGGTAGAAAACATTTATTAAGTTGGACTTAGTTGTAGCTGAGAAAACCTGTCTTATTGAGTGAATGAGTGTTTATTAAAATTTGCATTGTACCAGTGTATTGTTTTCCAGACCGTGGGGCATATTGGCACACTGACTATATTTGAGGTTTTGGCTTCCCAGCTCTGTGGATGGGGCAGGGAGCAGGGTGGAGAGCTGCCATTTACAGCACATATTCCAGCGACTTATTTTATCCACGTTACCAGTCATTGCATATATTCACCAAAAGTGACTTCTCGCCTGCCGTTTGAGGAAGTTCCTTATCACTGTTTAGTAATTAGAGACACCAACACAGATGGGTGAATGATTGACAGACCCTGTGGCACTGGGGAGTGGCAGAGCTAGGATTGAACAAAAGCCATTGGGTCCAGGTCCTTTTCTCTGCTTCTCCTTTGCCTGCCTGCCTGTTTACTTTTAGCAAGTAGTCATGTGGTCAGACGCTGCTTCTCTGGGGCCCTTGTACACAGGACTGCTTTTGTCTCTGTGGCCACCGAGTCTGACCGATGGGAGCAGTGAGGCTCAATCCTGATCCAGGTGAGAGTCATCACATAAGTTAGGCCTTTCTGGATTTCACCTGATGTTTTTCCTCCTGTGCTCTGTTACCTTTCTGTCAACTATCATTTCAGATGAAGTTTGAACCTCCTACTAGTTGTTTTAGTTTGTTTTTGCCTCTTTTTAGGTTATTCTATATTTGTTGTTAAGGGTGATCTGCCAGACTGCGAAGCTGACCAACTTTTGCAGATGATCAAGGTCCAACAGATGCATCGACCAAAACTTATTGGAGAAGAATTGGCGCAACTGAAAGAACAGAGGTAAATTTTAGTGCTGTTGTGTAATATATGATGTAGCATGCCCTCAGAAGAATTAAATGTCCATGCTTACACTTTTTGTGTCTGTGTGAGTGCCCACCAAGGCCAGTATTGGGATTGGATCCAGTAGAGCTAGAGTTACAGGTGATTGTGAGCTGCAGGATGTGGGTGCTGGGAGCTGAACTTGCCCTTTGGAGAGCAGGAAGTGATACTAACTACAGAGCCATCGCTCCATATACTGCATTTACTGCTTGTAGTTAATGTGTGGTCATAGACTGCCAGAGGTTAGTGGGTTTTTTTTTTTTTTCCTCAAGACAGGGTTTCTCCGTAGCTTTTGGTTCCTGTCCTGGAGCTAGCTCTTGTAGACCAGGCTGGCCTCAAACTCTGACTGTGCTGGGATTAAAGGCGTGCTCCACCACCGTCCAGCTTGGTGTTTTTTTTTTTTTTTTTTTTTATCTTATTTTGTGTATTTGTTTTTATGTTGCTAGGAATCAGCCTCATGTTCATATTAGGCAAATGTTCTATTCCGTTATGCCCAATCCCCTATTTTCATTTCATTTATTCATTAAATCTTGGGCATTTTTTAAAATTATAAGGACATACTTTGATGGGGAACCGAGAATTCAAAACTTTGATGTGCTTATGTAATTTTACTTTATCTTAAAGTATTATTTATTTAGCAATTTTATACATGAATATAATTATTTTTATTATGTTCATCACTCATTACCCTCTCCTAACCCCCTCCTGTCCCCTTTGAATCTCTGTCTGCTTGTATGCCTGCAGGCCAGAAGAGGGCACCAGACCTCATCACAGATGGTTGTGAGCCACCATGTGGTTGCTGGGAATTGAACTCAGGACCTTTGGAAGAGCAGGCAATGCTCTTAACCGCTGAGCCATCTCTCCAGCCCCCCTTTGAATCTCTTTACCTTTCCAGCATGTCCCCTTTCTGTTCTCTTTTGGTTTATTTTATTATTTTATTTTCTTGCTCACTGAGTGTAACTAGTGTTGCTCTCATGGATGACCCTATACCACTATACTACTGTGGTATAGTAATTTTTCTTAAGTGTCTATACTCCCTCTACCTTAACAGTGATAAATGCCATGGAGCTCTTTAGTTAGGGGTGGGAGGGTCCTCATGAGTGCTCCCCTGTCCATGCAGGAATGTTGATCGCTTGAACTTTGTGAAGGTTTTGTGCTGGTAACCATCGCTGCTATGTATGAGTATAGCAGCCATGTCACAGTCAGAAGACAACATTTCTCAGCATCCCTTCCTAATCCCCTGCTCTGAAGTTCCTTGAGGGTTGATAAGGAGATCCTCTTTAAGTCTGAGCACTTAACAGTCATTTCTTCTCAAGCACTTTGAAGGTTTCTGAGTCATTGCCGTAGCTGCTATCTACTACCCAGCCCTCCCCCAAAACAGTTTTTTTCTGATCAAGAACAAATCTGTAGGTCTAAATGTATTTGGAAGGGTGTTTGACCTGTCCATTTAGTAAAACAATAGTAGTTTTGCCCCCACCTAGGGCCTATGACCTCCTCAGCCGTATGGCCTATGGGCTTTTGACAGGTTTATGGTACCAGGCATGAATTACTTTCTGAGGTGTGACCCTCAGATCCCATCAAAAAATGTTTGGACCAGGCATGGTGGTGCGTGTCTTTAATACCAGCATTCGGGAGGCAGACACAAGTGGAGTTCTCTGAGTTTGAGACCAGCCAGGTCTATATATTGAGTTCTAGGACGGCCAGAGTCACCTACATAGTGAGATCCTGTCTCAAATAAAATAAAATAAAGTGGATGAGGAAGAAAAAAAAAGTGGTTGGTTTCCCTCCAAAATAGTCATGTCATCTTGTCTGGCAATAGACAAGCATAGCATGACAGGCCCTGACTAAGACTGGTAATGGTTTTTCTCTTCCAGCACTATGAAAGCTGGTCAGCAAAGTAGAGGCTTCCCAGCTCAGTCCCTGCTTGATTTCTCTCTGTTATGTCTCCACCAGTTAGATCTTACTATTTACCTCTATTAATCTATAGACCTAAATATGTTTATAAGGCAGTTTGATATGTCCACATATTGTTGGAGGATCCTCTGTATTGATTTGATTTTTGAAATAAGATCTCTCCAGGTAGTGATGGCTCAGGCCTTTAATCTCAGCATTCGGGAGGCAGAGGCAGGCGGATCTCCTGAGTTTGA
This sequence comes from Alexandromys fortis, assembly GCF_014885135.2. Classification (NCBI taxonomy): domain Eukaryota; kingdom Metazoa; phylum Chordata; class Mammalia; order Rodentia; family Cricetidae; genus Alexandromys; species Alexandromys fortis. Next base: position 7,350,306 of record NW_026067953.1, on the reverse strand, counting down.
GGCCAACCTGGTCTACAAAACAAGTTCCAGGACAGCCAAGGCTGTAACACAGAGAAACCCTGTCTTGAAAAACAAAACAAAACAAAACAAAACAAAGCAAAACAAACAAAAAATGGAAAGAGCAAAAAAGAAATAAGATCTTAAGTAGCTCTGGCTGGCTAGGATTAAAAATGTGTGTGCCGCCATGCTCTTTCGTTTGTGATGCAGGAGGTCAAATCCAGGGGTTTTGTGTCCTAGGCAAATATTCTATTTTTTTTGGTTTTTCAAGACAGGGTTTCTCTGTGGCTTTGGAGCCTGTCCTGGAACTAGCTCTGTAGACCAGGCTGGTCTCGAACTCACAGAGATCCGCCTGCCTCTGCCTCCTGAGTGCTGGGATTAAAGGCGTGTGCCACTACCGTGCGGCCTGTGCTACATCTCTTGAATATACCTCCCTCATCCGAAAATGAGTTGTTACAATTATTAATTATTATTACTATTATTATTTGTAGTGTTTGTGCTCAAATCCTAAGTTTCATGCATACACTCTACCATTGAACATCATCCGGGTCATGGCCATCCCATTCCCCCCACTATTTCTAATGGCAGGTGTCATTAAGTTGCCCAGTTGTCAACTTTGACATCCTTTTGTCTTCACCTCACAGGTAGCTGATAAACAAGCATGAGGGCATAAGCAAGGCTGTGTTTAGTGAAGTTTATGGAATGAGCATAAACGAATTACTTAAATATCTTGGCTTAGATTCATATTACAACTCAGTTGTTCTGTTAGTGAACTTTATTTTCTAGAGTGTGTGTTTTTTTGTTTGTTTTTTTTTTTTTTTTTGTCTAAAATCTTTAGTTTTTAAGTGCCTTTAATTTTATATAAAATTGAAGACTATGGACTGGAGAGATGGCTCAGTGGCTAAGAGCACTGGCTGCTTTTCCAGTTGTCTTAGGTTTGATCCTCAAGTCTCACCTGGTAGCTCACAACTTTCTATAACTCTAGTCTCAGGGTATCCAACACCCTCCTCTGGCCTCCTCAGGCACTGCACACAATGTGCAAGATAAACATGCAAACAAAATATACACATAAAATTTTTTAATGAAAAATAAAATCGAGAAGCAGGCTATAAGTTCTATGAATGCATTTGTTGCTTAGTGTTCTTAAAGCAGATCTGGAACGAGTCCTAGAGGCGGCTGACGGGGCTGGGGTGTTGGATGAAGATGAGGATGATTTGCAGAGGGCTCTCGCGATAAGTCGCCAGGAAATCGACATGGAGGATGAAGAAGCTGATCTCCGCAGGGCCATTCAGCTCAGTATGCAAGGTATGAGCATTTGGGGTGTACTTCAGTCATCTTTGGAGAACTGGTTCAAGTTGTTCTTAGCTTTTCAGAAAATTATTGTGCTTTTGGAAGTTCTTTAAGAGTTCCTGCAAAAGCAATAGTTCTAGAATTTCAGTATTTCTTTTAGATTTCCCTGATCTTGAATCACTTTTATAACTTATATTAGGACTGTTATTTGTTGTGTTTAATACAGCTGTAATTTTACTTCTGGTTATGTTATTTGATTACAATAACATAACAACTAAATGAATTAATCTTCCTTAGCTAAGCCAGCTGTCTTAACAAATGCATGCCAGTGGACAACCTGTACTTAGCTGGACAACTTAATACTTAAGCCCTCTTTTGAGGGATATCCCTTTTTCACTGATGTAAGTCTGTCAGTGGAGGAGAGATGATAAACCCCTTAGGAATGTTGGCAGAGCAAAGTGTTGACACACAAAGCAGTTTACTGAAAGCATTTTCTTTTAATTTAATTTATATGAAGCTACTTCTATTTTTAATGAGATTGTTCATCATCTGAATTCCTTAAACATCTTAGTGCATTGAGGATCCGTTAATAAAGTTATTACTGTTACTCTAGACTCCTCACCTCCAGGCCTACCTCTGCATATTTCATGGAGCGTGGAGTTCCATGTTTTATTAGCATGGGCCTGCTGGGTTATTGCAGTAATGCACAGAAAACCATCTTGCCATTGTCACAATTTATATGCAATCTGTGTTTGGTACAGTTACTAGTGAGAACTTAGAAACAAGTTGTTGAGAACAGAGTAAGGGTGTGTCATGGTCGTCCTCAAGGGCTGCTTTGAGGAATACCATGCCGCCGCCGTTGAAGGTGGAGATGCAGTTGGGAAAGTTAAAGGGCACACAAATGTGGTCTTCAAGGCCTCTCATACCGGGTGGACTGTGGACTTGTACTCTCACATCTGCATTGCAGATGGCGTCATCCACGGTTGCAGTAACACATGACTTTCATAGCCTTCTTACATTTTCAGAACAGTAGTGGGATGTTCTTTTTTTTTTGTTGTTGTTTTTCGAGACAGGGTTTCTCTGTGGCTTTGGAGCCTGTCCTGGGACTAGCTCTGTAGACCAGGCTGGTCTCGAACTCACAGAGATCCGCCTGCCTCTGCCTCCCGAGTGCTGGGATTAAAGGCGTGCGCCACCATCGCCCGGTTTAGTGGGATGTTCTTAAGAAGAAAACTTTTGGGCTGGAGAGATGGCTCAGAGGTTAAGAGTATTAATTGCTCTTCCAGAGGTCCTGAGTTCAATTCCCAGCAGCCACATAGTAGCTCATAATCATCTATAATGAAATCTGGTGCCTTTTTCTGTCTTCCTCAGGAAGAACAAATATACTGCTGCTTGAACAGGTATATAAAATGATTGGCTTTTTTTTAGGTAGTTCCAGAAATATGTCTCAAGATAGTCCACAGACGTCAAGTACCAATCTTACTTCAGAAGAGCTGCGGAAGAGGAGAGAAGCCTACTTTGAAAAGTAAAGTAGTTAGTACAGATTAAAGCTTCATATTTAATACTTGCTTGTTTTGTCTGTTTCTAAGTTACTGTTTACTGCCTGAACCTACGAGTGTGTGTGTGTGTGTGTGTGTGTGTGTATAAAGTTTTGCAGCAAATCAAGTGTGAAGTATTTAACAGTTTTAGAGAAAAACCTTTGCCCAATCTTGGATAAATTTACATGGCCTTGGATAAAGGGAACCTTGTGGGATTTTGCTTATCAGAAGGAAAATGGACTTAGGACGGGAAAGAGTTACTGCATATTGATCTGTTGGCCCTGCTAATCCTCCCATCAGTTAACAGGGAAACAGCATTTGAGGGAGGGGGGTATCTTCCCAAGTACAGGCAGTAGGTGCTTTGTAGTCCTGCTGGTTGTCACTTTAGGAGGCCCAAGACCTATTAGCACCAGGAGCATAGAAACCATCAATCTGAACCATCAACTCCCCAAGCTACATGGTATACTCAGTTTGTAAGTACTAAAAATAAATGTTTATACTTCTTTGTTTTTTTTTTTTGTTGTTGTTGTTGTTGTTTTGTTTTTTGAGACAGGATTTCACTGTAACTTTGGAGTTTGTCCTGGAACTAACTTTTGTAGACCAAGCTGGCCTCGAAGTCACAGAGATCCTCCTGCCTCTGCCTCGTGAGTGCTGGGATTAAAGGCATGGGCCACCACTGCTTGGCTATTTACTTTTATAGTGTCTTTCTTTCTAGTAATTGCTGTTCACAAAACTTTTATTTTTTGGATAGAGTTTTCTTATGTGGTCTGGCTGGCCTTAAACTCCTGGCTGTCTTTCTACTTCAGCTTCCCTTGTGCTAGGATTACAGATATATGTCATCATTTTTAGCTTTTTTATTATTTTTAAACTGAACTCGACCTTAAAAGTGATAGATAATATGATCAATAATTATGATCAATAATAGATAATTGAACCCTCTGATCTCAGGTCAGAAAGATAAGGCCAGAGATGGACTCTACAGTTATATATCTCGTCTCATCAATCTGTGAAGCGTTTGTTTTCACATTTTAAGTTCTTTGAATGTCTGGGACACAACTTGATGGAGAGTGCTCACCCAGCCTGTGTAAGGCATGGGCTTCATTCACCCCAGCACAACAGCAGCGGCCACACATCAATCAGCGCCTCTGAACTTGAGCAGCCACATCTTAGACTCATAGTTAGCCAATTAGTGGTATAAAGTTTGGACCATTTTGCCTCTACTGGTATTGTGAAGATAATGTTTACGCTTTTCTGTTTTCTGTTTTTTTAAGTCACAACTCAGAAGTATATGAAGGAAAGTTCTGAACAGCTGACATCCTCTTAATGTGAGATATTTCTAGTCTTTATTCAGTGACTGATTCATAGATTTAATTATATTTACATTTTAAAATAGTACTTATTAGTGCTTTTCATGTCCTTTTGAATTTTAGCATTAACTATTACTTTTTAAATTATGGTAAGCCTTAGACACCCATCTAAATATAAATATAATCAATTACTCAGTTGGAAAGTACCAACACATGACCCAGGTATTATGCCTCTGACTCCCATTTTTCCTTCTCCCACAGGCTTGGACTTATAACAAGTCATAATCATCATGTTGTTGCTGTTTTAGTATGTGCCTCCAAAATATTTGGAGTTGTTTGTTTCTGTAAGGTTGCTTTGTTTTTGTTTTTGTGTTAGTTTTTGATTGTTCTCTCTCACTGCCTGGGTTAGTCCTAAGCTCCCACTCATCCTGACTCTCATTGCCCAGTGGTGGATTGCCAGTCCGCATACCACACCTGGATTGTTTGTTTTCCCCTAATAAATGCTGTTTTCACAAAGTAATATTGGTAGTCAACAATTTTATATAAATATTTAGTTTTAAAAATTATTTAAAGCTACTTAAGTAGGCAAAATTAGTATTCTAGAAATTTATTTTTTAAAAATGTTCCCACTATACCCTTCTTCAATACATGATGTTAGTGACTGCATATATTCCCCTCTCGTCATATGTATATTCTCTTTATGTGTGTGTGTGTGACAGAGAGAGAGAGAGAGAGAGAGAGAGAGAGGAGAGAGTGTGTATGTGTGTGTGTGTGTGTGTGTGTGTGTGTGTGTGTGTGTGTGTACACTATGCATGGCATACAGGTCATTTGGCAGGAGTTGGTACCTCTTCCTCCACTGTGTGGGTCCTATGACTTAAACTCAGGTTGTCAGGCTTAGCAGTAAGAGTCTTTACTTGCTAAGCCTTGTTACCAACCCTTTTCTTTAAATTATTTAGACATTTTGTTAACTTCCTTGAAATAAAACTTTGAAACTTCCAGTAGGTTTGAACTTTGAGTAGCAGTAAAGGTAATTCAGTAACATTCCGTGACGAATATTAAGCCATAGCAATCACAACTTAAACACCATAACTATTGCTTTTGAGATGATAAAGATTTTGGTCAACCTTGCACCTTTTTAAAAAGCATTTTGGGTATGAGCATGCCTCTTTCTAGTGGTTGGTTGTGTGTTGAAGTTGTTTCTAGCTTTAGTCTTTTATCCTCTGTTGAGAACTTAAAGACAGCCCAGGCACTGTTCTAGTTAGTCACGTAGCACTGAGATGAATTAAGGGTCAACTTTGTGATGTTTATTTTTAACATCGACTGGCGTTTAAAAGTGCTAGTTTACTAAAGTTTAAGAACGGTGCCAAGGGCCTGAGGATGGCTCATTGCTTAAACGTGCATGCTGCACTTGCCATTACATACCCTTGGTTGCTTAGCTGGAATAGTTCTCTGTCTGTCTCTCTAGATTATTCTGTTCTTGGCCTTCTTTCATTCTCCAGTTACTCACAGTTCATCCCTGTCTGTCACTATTGAGTGTTAAAAGCCTCATACTTAAGGTAGATATCAGATAAAACACATTATAGGATTTCTGTTTTTGTGTAAAAAAATACTACTAAAAATAGCCTATTATGAATTCATAGTTTATGAGTAAGGGTCAGTAAGTAATATCTCATTGGCATGACATTTTTTCTAGCAATGATCTGCATGTTTATCAGTCATAAAGCCCCAAGCCAGAGTCCATACCAGCACCATTAATGCCTGCTGTTGGGAGCACAGAATTAAGTGGTGGGTCTGAAGGCTATCAGCTGTTATGTGTTCTACAGATATTTGTTAACATCATTAGTGTCTTTATGTATAGCTTTGAATGCTATAGTCTGCCTGTTACAAGAAATAGTGTTTCCCAGTAGGACGGATACAAACATTCATAGCCAAGGAGTGTCATGATGTTTTGATTGCTTAATACTTATGCAGTCACTTTAATGGCTTGACTTAGTTTATCAGACAGTTCAGTTTAAGAAACAAAAATGGAGCTGGAAGGGGGTGGCACACTCAGGAGGCAGAGGCAAGTGGATTTGTGAGTTCGAGGCCAGCCTGATTTACAAGAGTTAGTTCCAGGACAGGCTCCAAAGCTACAGAGAAACTCTGTCTTGATTAAAACAACAACAACAAAACAAAATAAAACTAGAAGTGGCTTTAATCCCTGCCCTCGGTAGGCAGAGGGAGTCGGATCTCTGAGTTCAAGCCCCCCCTGGTCTATAAAGCAGGTTCTAGGATAGAACTGTTACACAGTGAGATTTTTTTTTCTCTAAAAGCGAAAAAAGAAAGAGAAACAGGTAAGAGTACTTAAACAAAACACTAATAGTGAAATTAGAGGCTTATAGTGTTAGGGAGTTCTGAGCCAGGCTTCTGAAGTGTAGAGTAGTTTGTGAGAAGGGCTCTGACCGCTCCTGACTAGAATGACAGGGATCAGATAACCCCACGACACATGACTGACATCAAGATTCAGAGGACTATATACTCTGTTCTCACTCTGAGGGCACCTACTCATACATAATCTAAAACATTTCTATGTTTTAGATATAAATATTTTATTTTATATGTGTGGGTATTTTACCTGCATATATATATGTGTACCATGTGCATGCAGTGCCTTCGGAGGGCAGAAGAGAGTATTAGAACCCCTGAACCTGGGGCTGGGGTTACAGACAGTTGTGAACTGCCTTGTAGATGCTGAGAATTGAACCCAAGTCGTCTGAAGAGCAGCCAGTGCCCTCAACTGCTGAATCATCTCTCTAGCCCCTAACTAAATCTTTTTCTTTTTGGGTTTTGAATTTTTTTTTTTGTTTGTTTGTTTGAGGAATGGTTTCTTTTTGTAGCCCTGGCTGTCTTAGAACTCACTATGTAGACCAGGCTGACCCCAAACTCACAGAGGCTTGCCTTTGCCTTTTGGAGTGCTGGGTTTAAAGGTGTGCACCATCACATGTAACTCCCTAACCACATCTTAAAACAAACAAACAAAAAATAAAAATAAACAGATATAACTGTGATCCTGGAATCAGGAAGCCATATTGTAGTTGTCAAGACTTTCTGGTCTCACTGAAACAGCCATGAGATATAGGAGTTAGGGCTGAAATCTCCTTGCCTTTGCTTATCAGGAAAATAGCTGTGCCTCATTGACACATTTCTGCCCTTTGTAGCTCATGTGACTAACTCTGTGACCAGAAACCAGGCTTTTTCTGCAGCCTCTGTAGACTGATGCATGGTGGGTAGGGCCCTGAGGACCTTGTTCCATAGCAGCGTCCTCAGTGCTTCAGAGTGGTCCTTTCAAGGGTGGCAGCTGATTTTCTTCCCGTTTTACATAATTTAAAATTATAATAAATATGTCAGTTAAATGAAAAATTAAAGTAGATTAAAAGTTTTCCCTCTATCAGACTTAGATTCTTAAGTAGAGAAAGAAGAGGGCATGATGTTCCAGGATCCCCAGAGCTCAGGCCATGCGTGAAGGAAGGCACACAACAGCAGAAGGCCAGCAGAGAGAAGATGGAGTTCTACTCTCCGAGTTGTCTTGTTGTTCACTTATAAAGCTCAGAACTGAGAAGGACAAGCTGGGTGTGGTGTTGCCTGGTGTACTTAGGCCAGCAGATCTAGAGTTCAGGTCATCCTAAGCTAGCAACCTGACCAGAAGCCTTTTTCAAAATTGAGAGGAACACTAGAAAAAATCATGCAGTGTATAATTGAATTTTGGCCCTTTTAAAATCAGACACAGCTTTGTAATCTGACTTCTTAATCTCAATCATTTTTAGATTTTCCTTGTTTTTGTTTTTTTTTCTTTGTAGTTTTTCGTGTATGTTTCTTACTTATCAAACAGTAGAACTAGTGTGCAGAGCTCCTTGGAACTCCCATGTCCTTTCCCCAGATTGTTGACAGATCAGAAGTGTCTGGGAGTAACAGATTCTTTCTTGTTGCAGCTTAGTATTTCAGCGTACATATTCTAAATACAAGGATATACTCCTGCATGTTTGTTTTGTTTTTGAGATAGGGATATATAACACCCAGCCTGGTATTGAAATCCTGGGCTTGGGTGACCTTTTCCCTTGGCCTCCTGAGCAACTTATACTACAGGCACAAGTCACCACAGTCTTTTTTAAGAGATTGTATTAGTCAGTATTCCTTTGCGGTGAAGAGACAACATGATCATGACAGTTCTTAAAAAGAAGGCATTTAATTGGTGCTGGCTTACTTTCAGAGGTTCGTCTATTACCATCATGATGGGGAGGGGAGCATGGTAGCATGTAAGCAGTCATGGTACTGGAGAAGTAGCTGACAGTTCTACATCTGAATCCACAGGCAGAAAGTGAGAGGTTGGTCTGGCATGGGCATTTGAAACCTCAGAGCCCACTGCCCAGTGGTATACTTTATCCAGTAAGGCCATATCTATATGAGCCTATGGGGGCCATTCATATTCAAACTACCACATTTTACTCCCTGGCCCCCATAAGCTAGTAGCTATGTCATAATAATAAGTCTTTCAGTCTTATGACTGCTTCAAAAAGTATCTTCTGAGATTCATGCAATCTCTTAACTGTAAGATTTGTAAAATCAAAATCAAGTCGCAGATCACATACTTCCAATATACAGCAGCATTGCTGTCATCATACAACTGCTTCTATTTCTTTAATTCATCAAGTATGTGATGTAGCTGCTATGTGAGGAACACAGTCTCAGGTACTGGGGACACAGCTAAGCATCATAAGGTTGTGCTCTGGTTAGCTTGCAGCCCAAACACAAGCATCGAGGTGGCAGTATGTTTATACTGAGAATGCAAGTGAAATAGTGAGAAGGCCAGGAGAAGGCTTAAAGTGGGATGGCCAAGACAGCCTTCAAGGAGACGCGTGCTAAATTCAGACTTGAAAGACTAGAGGGAGCCAGGCAGGAAAGAGCACATTAAATTGAGATAGTTTGTCTTCAGTGACTCCTAAAAATATTAAAGATGCATAAACCTTATTCATTTGCATACGAATAAATACTAGTGAGCCTTATACAGAAAATGAAAATACCTATGTGTCTGATAACTCAAATATGTAGGGTTTTTAGAATAAAAATTTTGAAACTTTTATACTTGTAATTGTCAAACTAATTCTCATGTTCTGAGTGTTCAGGCCAGTGCCATTTTGATTTATGGAACAGCCTACATGAATACGTATTCTCATGGAATATTTATTTCTTGGGTATTGTTTTAACAGATAATCACTTTTGAATATTTCAGGCAACAACAGCATCAACATCAGCAGGAGATAGACCAACCTAGGCAGCTTTCTTACCCTTGTGAAAAACCGACCACAAGTTCAGGAGGACTTGGGAACAACCAAGGTATGAATTACTCTGAGTATCCACCATGATTGTTACTCAAATGCTTTACTTGACATCCAAGGTTCATGTCATTTTTACTTTATATTTTCTTCCTTCTTTAATTGTATTGAAACTCTTAAGTGGATTTGTAATCTACTGAGTTCCTCTGAAGGAAGAGGTAGATAGACTAAAACACTTGGTAAATATCTATCTGTCTGTCTGTGTGTCTGTCTAAAAATTTCACTATGTGGCTAAGGCTAGTGTGGAACATTATGTGTTGTCTACTCTGGCAGCAGCCATGCCCTGGTTAGTTTTTGAATCACACACATATTACTTGAAGTTCACAGCACATTCTTTAAAAATCCTCCAGAGATGATAAATATTAGTAAGCGGAAAGTAAATACCTTTCCCCACCTAATAATGGAAAACATGCTTTAGTGTAATCTAGATAGTAACTGGAATTTGGGGTTACTTACGAGGCCTTGATTTAATAGGTCTTAACTTGAGCCAAGTCTTGGTAGAAGTTGAATGGAAAAGAAACTCTGTGAGAGGGCTTCACGGAGAATCTATGCAGAACTCTCAGAATTGTACTGTTAATAGATTGTTAAAGGATTGTTGATATGTCTTCCCCTATAAAGACTCCTGTCTCCAGCTGCAGTTGATGTATATATACCCCCACACAGACACCTTTCAAGGCTCACAAAATACAGACTTGAGTAAGATTTGCAGTTTGACAATGCCCAAGTATTCAGGGTTCAGCTGAAAACCACTGTCATACCAGAACCATAAAAGGAGGAGCTACATAGACAATTTTAATCCTTTTTTTTTTTTTTGAGGTGGAGTCTCACTAGCTAGCTCAGACTAGCCTCAAATTCACCATTGTCCTACTTCTGAGTGCTGAGATTATAGTCATACTCTGCCACACCTTGATTCCACATACACATTTGAGAGCAGAAAAATACTGAAAACCAGAAAGCTACGAACTGAAGAAGCTTAATGAACTTCAAATTAGTATAAACCCAAAGAAATACATACCAAGACTCAGGACTTCTGAAAACTGAAGACGCTGTCCCAGATTAGTGAGAAATAACCTTCCCACAGCAGTTTGAGACAAAGGCTTCCTTATGAATGAAGGAGCAGATCGTGTGTTTTAAAATGCTGAAAGAAAATTTTAACCCAGGGTTACATATGCAGTACTTATACTCTTTAGAATTGGGAAAAGTGTCCAACAGTTCTTAAAGACTAAAGAAAGGGAGACTAACGTGATGGCACACGCCTTTAGTTCCAGCACCTGGGAGGTGAGTTCCAGGACAGCCGGCACTACACAGAGAAACCCTGTCTCAAAAAACAAAACAAAAAGCTAAAGAATAGAGTGGCCTAGGAAGATGAGCTATCATCAGAGCCAGGACTAGCCATCAGTTACAGAGACCCACAACTGCACAATGTGCAGAGAATGAGAGACCTTGGAGTACCAGCGCTAAATGGGATGTCTCCATCAAATTCCGCCCCTTAGGGCCCAGAGAACTTTGAGGAGGGGTGGCAGAAAGATGGTAAGAACCAGTGGGGATGGAAGATACCAGGAAAACACTGCCTTCCAGATACAACAGAACTGACACGCAAACAAACTCAGAGAGATGGTGGCAGCATGCAAGGGTCTCCACAAGTACAAGCTTTGTGGGGTCTCAGCACTGAGATGGGGAAGTGAATGTGATCTCCCATCCCTAACTCAGAAACTGTCTCCAATGGACACCACTCACAGAAGAAAGGCTAGTTTTCTCCATTAGAGTCTCATTGGGAACACCAATCACATTCAAGAGCAGGCCATTCAAAACAAGCTAAACTTTACTAGTCTTTTGCTTCTGTATTACGGTTTCTGATTTTGTGTGTTTTTTTTAAAATATTGATTGATTGATTGATTGATTATGTATACAATATTCTGTCTGTATGCCTGAAGGCCAGAAGAGGGCGCCAGACCTCCTTACAGATGGTTGTGAGCCACCATGTGGTCGCCGGGAACTGAACTCAGGACCCTTGGAAGAGCAGGCAATGCTCTTAACCACTGAGCCATCCCTCCAGCCCCCTGATTTTGTGTTTTTATGGGTTTTATGTGTGCATGTTTGTCTCTGCATGTGTATGTATGTCTAGTGTGCTTTTATGTGTGTGTTTCCTTTGTTCTGTGAAGTTTTTTGTTTGTTTGCTTGTTTTTCTTTTCTTTTTCTTTTGTTTTTTTGAGACCGGTTTCTCTGTAGCTTTGGAGCCTATCCTGGAACTTGCTCTTGTAGACCAGACTGGCCTTGAACTCACAGATCTGCCTGCCTCCTGAGTGCTGGGATTAAAGGCAAGCACCACCACTGCCTAGCTTTGTTCTTGTATTTATTTATTTAAAATTTCCACCTCCTCCCATCCCTCTTCCCCCATCCCCTTCCCCCTCGCTCTCCAGTCCTAAGAGAAGTCAGGGTGTCCTGCCTTGCGGGAAGTCCAAGGCCCCCCCCCCATCCATCCTAGGAAGGTGTGCATCCAAACAGACTAGGCTCCAAAAAGCCAGTACATGTAGTAGAATCAAAATCCAGTGTCATTATCATTGGCTTCTCAGTCCGCCCTCATTGTCAGCCACATTCAGAGAGTCCGGTTTGATCACATGCTCGTTCAGACCCAGTCCAGCTGGCCTTGGTGAGCTCCTGTTAGATTAGTCCCATCATCTCTGTAGGTGGACACACCCCTCGCGGACCTGACTTCCTTGCTCATGTTCTCCCTCCTTCTGCTCTTCATCTGGGCTTTAGGAGCTCAGTCCAGTGCTCCAGTGTGGGTCTCTCTCTCTCTATCTCCATCCCTCACCAGATGAAGGTTCTATGGTGATATGCAAGATATTCATCAGTGTGTCTATGGAGAAGGCCAGTCAAGCACCCTCTCTGCTGCCCACAGACCTGGTTGGGGAAATCCCCTTGGACACCTGGGAACCCCTCTAGAGCCAAGACTCTAGCCAACCCTAAAATGGCTCCCTTAGTTAAGATATCTTCTTCCCTGCTCCCATATCCACCCTTCCTCCATCTCAATTATCCCATTCCCTCAATCTCTCCCCAATCCTCCCCTTCTCCCTTTTTTCTCCCCATCTCCCCTTCTCCCAACCTAGTCCCATCCCCCTGCTCCCAACTTTTGCCCGGTGATCTTGTCTACTTCCAGTATCTGGGAGTATTAACTATATGTATTTCTTTGAGTTCACCTTCTTATTTAGCTTCTCTAGGATCACGAACTATAGGCTCAATAGCCTTTGTTTATGGCTAGAATCCACTTATGATTGAGTACATATCATATTCCTCTTTTTGGGTCTGGGCTATCTCACTCAGTAAAGTGTTTTTTATTTCCATCCATTTGCATGCAAAATTCAAGATGTCATTGTTTTTTACCGCTGAGTAGAACTCTGAAGTGTATATGTGCCACACCTTCTTTATCCATTCTTCTATTGAGAGCAACAATGAATAAATGGGACCTCCTGAAACTGAGAAGTAATGCAAAGGACACTGTCATTAAGACAAAAAGGCAACCTACTGAATGGGAGAAGATCTTCACCAACTCTGCATCAGACAAAGGTCTGATCTCCAAAATATATAAAGAACTCAAGAAACTAGACATTAAAACTCTAATTAACCCAATTAAAAAATGGGGTACTGAACTGAACAGAGAATTCTCAACAGAAGATGTTCAAATGGCCAGAAGGCACTTAAGGTCATGCTCAACCTCCTTAGCCATCAGGGAAATGCAAATCAAAACAACTTTGCGATATCATCCTACACCTGTTAGAATGGCTAAAATCAAAAACACCAATGATAGCCGGTGCTGGAGAGGTTGTGGAGTAAGGGGAACACTCATCCATTGCTGGTGGAAATGCAAACTTGTGCAACCACTTTCAAAATCAGTGTGGCGGTTTCTCAGGAAACTGGGAGTCAATGTACCTCAGGATCCAGCAATTCCACTGTTGGGAATATACCCAAGAGATGCCCAATCATACTACAAAAGCATTTGTTCAACTATGTTCTTGTTTTGTTTTTTAAATTTTCCTGTTTCTTTTCTTGAGAGAGAGAGAGAAGGCATGAAGTTGGGTGGATGGGAAGGTGGGGAGGATCTCTGAGGAGGTAAGGGAGGAGAAACCACAGACTATATTGTATACAAAAGAATCTATTTTCAATTAAACTAAAGAAAGTTCTCAAAACAGAAAAGAAATGATGATGTTGAGGCAAGGACGGGAAGAGTGGATGATATTAAATGCACTTCCCTCCTTTTGAGGGTGAGCTCTTTCTGTTGCATTTTAACTGGGAATAGCGACTTTAAGAATATACACCAGGATACCTTTAATCCTGGCACTCCAGAGGCAGAACCAGGTGGATTTCTTTGAGTTCAAGGCCGCCCTAGTCTACACAGTGAGTTCCAGGCCAGCCAGGGCTATATACTAAGACCCTGTTTCAAGAAAACAAACAAGCTGAATACATAATTCATATGACCCAACAGTTATAGGTATGTATGCCATAGATTTAAAAATGTATGTTCCCACAAAAGTATATATACAAATATTCATAGCTATTTTATTGATTTCAATCAAAATTTGGAGACAGCCAGTGTGCCATACATTCTGTGCATACATGGTTAAACAGTCTGTAGTGCTTCATGCCATAGAGTGCTACTTTCAGGATTAAAAAGAAGCACTCTTGATGCATGCAGCATCTGGGCTGCACCTCAGGACCATTATGCCAGGCTGAAGACAGTCTGGATAGGTTTTACACTGAGGTGCCTTTTGTGTAGCATTCTAAAACTCCCAGATGTATTCAGATAGAGAACAAGATACTGTGGGCAGCAATATAGACAAGATGGTGGAAAGTTGGGCATGAATAGAAAGTAATGCAGGAGGGAGAGATTTGTGGTGCTTTATAGTTTTATCGGGTTCTTGTAGTACCTAGAATCAAACCTGGGGCTTGGTGCATGCTAGGCAAGGATTATACACGGGTGCCTCAATTTAGACAGTTTAAAGATTACCCTAAACAGAATGCTGGGGAATGAAGTATAATAGACACAGAAAAGCTGGGATTGGGTAGGCCATGTACTCTGATGAAGATGCACCACCAGCAGCCTGGAAACTCAGTGCCTTTATTAAGTATAGCACAAAAGAGGAGGAGGCATGTGCATACGTGTCAGGGTGGGGTGGGGTGGTTTAGTTAGCTAATGTTGATTAGGTGGTCTCTGTAGGGCATCAGTCCCAAGTTGCAGTCATCTAAAAGGAATTGCATTGATAGGTTCTGCTCACACTGGTTTTAGCTAGTGATTAGCCATTCATCATTAACATCCCTGCTAGGACCAGGAGAAGGCTTTAATGTTTCTCTTGGGCCTTCTCTTGAACATTCCTCTGAGCCTAACCCAGGGAAGGATTTGCCATTCCCATGTGTCTGAAACATTAGGGTTCCTGATATGGTTGTGTTCGTATCAATAATACACATTCACACAGGATGTCACCCTTTCCCCATAACTTAGTCATGCCCCGGCCCTCCAGTCTTGGTAGTGGTGGTGATGGTGGTAGGAGTTTGCATGCGTGATAAAATGCCATATTAGGCATTTAACCAAACAAAACAAATAACCAACAAATGGAAAAGATATTTTAAAGTTACGTAGAACCACCAACATTGTGCTATTGTGTTTCAGTTTGAGCTTTAGTTATAGAAGATGTAACTGTTGGGAGAAATTGAGCTGACAAGTCCACAGGGCAACTTCCTATGAATTTAATTGTTTACAAATAAAAAGGTTTTCTAAAAAGTCTGATTTGTTTAGAAACACAAATTTCAAATGTGTTATGGTAAATGAAAAGTTCTACATTCAGAAGGCTACATATACCATATGAGACCATGATTTGCCAGACAGGCTGAACTGTAAACAGACATCTGGCTGGACTTTGGATTAGTCGCAAAGTTACTGGACAAGGAGGAGCAATAGGTATATGTCGTATGGTATTTTGTTCTCTATCCATTTGTGGATTTTAAAGTGCCACTCAAATAGCATGTGAGTTACAAAGTCAATAAAAGGAAACTAGGGCCAGCAAGAATGCTTAGCAGGGAAAGATGCTTGCTGCCAAACCTGACTGCCTGGGTCCAGTCATCAGAACCCACTTGCTGGAAGGAAGGCACTCGTCCTTCTGTCCTCTGACCTCTACACAGGTCATGCATGACACCATGCCTGCAGATTTATGAAGTTAATTCTTAAAAAAAAAATGAAAAAAAAAGAGAAAAATTAGTATTCAAGTAGAAATGTATTTCCTAAGCGTTTGTTCTTTTTTTCTTCGTTTTGGCTAAGTTTCATGTAGCTCCGACTGATTCAAATGTTATATAGTCAAGGACAACCTTGAACTTGTGTGTGATTCTCCTGCCTCTTTCTTGAGTACTAGGATGAGAGGAGTATGTCTCCATGCCTTCTTTTATACCATGCTACGGATTGAACCCAGGGCCTTGTTCATGCTGTGTAAGCACTCTCCCAATTAGCTACACCTCTAATTCAAAAGTTTGCCTTTTAATGATTGAGAATCCTCCAGCAGTGTTTCTGAGAACTCTGTTTTCTTCCCAGCAGGTGATGATGCGAGAGAAGAAGACATGCTTCGGGCAGCTGTGACCATGTCTTTAGAAACTGCTAAAGATAATTTGAAAGCGGAAAGAAAAAAATAATACCTTTAAAATCATTTTGCTACTCTTGCTTTCTAACATTGTCTGCGTGATTACAGTGTAAGGTCCATTTTGGCAGCGGGTCCCTGGAAGAGATGTGACCCTTCGGTGGTTTACAAGCAAATGATAGAAAGCCAGAAATGTGTCATAGGACTGAGTACTGATCAGATACTAGCCAAAGAGGCAGTCAGCAGCTAAAGAAATTTAAGGTAGTTTTCTAAATGTCCCTTTTTGTTTTTCAAGTGTGCAATATCTAACTGAAATTAGGGAGTTTTTCTTGGCTCTTTGTGGACCAACTAATTAGCTCTTGCATTGGACTTGATCTTGAATTTTGTTTTTATTTTCTCTCTGCATTGGAAGTGGCTTGGCTCATTTGAACTTCTGTTTCATATTAGACCAGCTTTCTATGGAAATGTCTCTTGTCTGTCTTGTTACAGAAAGCTAACACTGTCATCTTCTGTGTGTGTGTGTGTGTGTGTGTGTGTGTGTGTGTGTGTGTGTGTAGGGCACACGGATGCTTCCTTGGGGTATTCTGGTTTTGGTTGTTCCCCCACAACTCAACATGGCAGTCTGTCCTGAGCTTTGTCTTTTGAAGGCCTCTCACTTCAGTGTGTTTTTATACTCTGAAGTCAGCACTGCTCGAGTATTGAATCTAGATGAGCTGGGTTTTGTGTGAGCATGTGCTTTCTGGATGCTTTGTGAAAGTTTTCAGTTTTGTCCTGACTGACATCTGGAGTCCTTCCTGCACCTGCACCATATTTCCTTTCTTTTTTGGTTGAGGAAAGGAGAAGCGTAGGGTGCAAGCACATTTCCTTCTTACTTAGAAGTGACGCCATGAATGGACTGCAGGAGAAACTTGGCCTTCAGTGTTGGTGGCAGCTTTGTTTCAGTTTTTTCTTTTGTGACAGGAGCTTTGTGTTCTATTTACAGTAAGTCCTGGAATATAGATGCCTGCCTCATTTTTTAAAAAAGTATAATATAGCCTGCCAGAATGGTGGTCTAGAATGTGAAAGTTATCTACTAATGAAAATATATAAATGTACTGTGGGTTGACCCTTCCAATCATGTTTAAATTGTCAAGAATTACAGAAGTCACAGTGGTCCTGTCTGTAGATTTAAAAAGGCCTTAGTTTTGATAAACATTCTTTAATTGAGATGCACAGAGTCTTTCTGGGTCACTACATTGGTATGATTTAGGTAAAAATTAATTTGGGTAAAAATGTGTCTCATGGGTGTTATGGATCCTGATATCTGCCCTCCCTCCCTCTCTCCTTCCTTCCCTCCCTCTCTATCTTCTTTGGAGCATTGACTTGTACATAAGTAAAATCCAAGAAGAAATTTTAGCCAACAGCTTAGGAAGGTGAAGAAAGATGTGTTGCTCTACTGGTGTGTGTTCTGCACACGTTTTATCAGGGAAAGTTTTTTGATATAGGATTTATTGTTGTCTAACTGCAAAAAAATACAAATATTTTTATTTGTGATAATGAAATAGTTTCCTCTTGGATAGGACAGATTGTTTTATTTGGCTGTGCTGGGGATTGAACCCAGGGCCTCTTGTGTGTTGGGCAGGCACTCTACCTCTGAGCTATAGCCCCAGTTCCAAAAACGAGTGGTTTTTTTTTTCTTAGTCGTTTTGTGCCAAGTAAAGTTTCTTTGGAGTTCATTTTATGAAAAATTAGTCAGTCTTATTTTAAAATCTATGAAGTTCTCTTTTAGTAATTACAGAGGTTCAGAAGAATTGTGCAACTTTAGGGTGTTGGAATGAAAACCTTTCTTACAGTTCACAGTAAGTGTTAAACTGAGTATGTACCTACCCCAGTGTGCCAGTCACATTGTCTGAACATTGGCCTTTCCTTTTTTCTCTGAAAAATCACAGTGAACTTTCTATACAGTTAGGTTGATGAGCAACCTGGTTAAAAAAAAGTGAGAAAGCCAATATGCATTTCAGTTTTAACTTTAGAGTTTATAAAATACTCATATAACATCCTAGTTAATTAAATCACTTATGAAATACATCATGTTGATATTTTATTGGAGACATTTTAAAGAGAAACTGAGCATACACTGAATTTCTTTTGAGTGTATTTTTTTTTTTGGTTTGTTATGAATTGTTGTATTTGGCAAAGCAAATCCAAATCACCCTTGAACTGCCATTTCTTTTGGATTGACCTAGGCTTACCTGAATCTTTAGATTTAATTATTAATGAGTAGCCAATATGAAAAATGCCAATGCTTATTATAACTACAGTATACAAAAGTTCATGAAGCTCTGCACATACACCAGGAGCTGCTTTTTGCTGGACATCACTGAAGGACAGTCGGGGACAAGGGAGTTCACCATCACAGTTGCGTTACGGACTTGACTTGACATTCTGTTTTTACCAATTGGGAGCGCCTGATGTTTCATTTTTAAACTACTGGTATCATTTTTTTTCTAATTTTTTCTAATGTGTAGCTTGTACTGCCAGATCAAATATGTGCAGTTGTAATTCTAGTGTCACAAGCAACTGTGAGAACACTTTGGAAAGCCAGCCATGGTAATGCTCACCTTTAACCCCAGCACTCAGGAGGCAGAGGCCTGTAGAGCTCTCTGAGTTCATGGCCAGCCTGGTCTACAGAGTGAGTTCTAACCTGTTAGAGCTGCACAGTGAGACCTTGTCTTAAAAAAAGAAAGGAAAAAAAAAAAAAACTTGGGAAAGACCACTTTTCCTTTTAGGAAGTCATGGGCTTATTTATATTTTAAAAATTCAGAATAGCTGCCCTGTGGCCTAAACCATAAATTACAAAAACAAAACAAGCAAACAAACAAAAGACAGCAATATGCAGATATTCCACTAATATAAATTGTTTGATACAGTAGTGTGGGTAAATTCTGCATTAACTTTTTAAGATAAAAACATTTACAGTTCACAGATGGTATTTTAGTTGGTGCTTTTTTTCCCCCTGCAAACTTGAATTTTTCTTGATGAAGCCAAAGTTAATGAGGAAGAATGCTCAAATTGAGTAGTATGCATTGTTTTATTTAATATCAAGTTGATTAAAATTAAGTTTTATTCATGTCAGAGTTTAAACCACGTATTTTGAATACCTGAATGTTTGATATTATTTTTAAATCATGCCAGTGCCAAGAGTTAATAAATTCTTGCAACTGACCCCTATGACCTGCACAAGTCCAAAGTGGGTAGTGCAGGACCAAACTGTGCTATCTGAGATTTTTAAGTTGGGAAATCCTAATGTTTTGAAGTAGTAAGAGGACTGAGTGGTTAATATGGAGTCCTTTAACTCCAGCTGCGGATCCAGCAGCAGTGAGTGGCTGCCTACTGGCCCAGGCCTTGCGTTCAGTCCTTACCAATGCAAAGAACAAATTTCGACGTGCAGTCTGCATCTAGAGAGCCTTAAGGGAGTACTTTGAAAGTGAAGTGTTAACTGTGCTTTAGCCCATGTATAGAGCTGTGGTGATGTGACCTTAGTCAAGAAACACCAGATTGGATTAACTAATCAGTAGTGTAGATAATTTTTGTTTTTCATATTTAAAACAACCCCCCTTCATTCCTAATTAGTTTATAATGAGCTAAAGAAACAAATCTGGTTTGTATTTTTTTTCCAAAGTGTTACACATAATAAAAAGTTTTGTTGTAGTCTTTCATGAAGAAATTTGAGGGTATTTTTTATTTCTATAATGGTCATTCATTTTAAGAATTAAAACAAAACAATGTACTCCCTAAATTTATGTAGGTTATTATGGATGTTTAACAATACCAGTATACATGTTAAGGTTGCAGTCATAGACAAAGTTGTAGTGGAAAGTATGTGGAAAATGCAGTAATTTAAGAAATACTCATTGTCTCTTGTATAGTTTAAAGATGGTATGTTTCCTGGATTTTTTTAAAATTTCTTTTTTTTTTTTTAGAGGATGACAGACATTTGAAATGTGATTATCTAATTTTTATAACAATGGACTAAATAGGAATAACTTTTTTAAAACAATGACTGTTTTGTATAAACTTAAGTGCAAAAGCTGTGAAATAAAAAGGCATTGTCTTCTGGCCAATGCAATGCACTGTGGCAGTGCAGTTAGTTCAGGACCCAACTCTGCAGCCCTTCTCATGTGCCCAGTCTACTAGAGTTATGGGCTGCCACTCCACAGGTCTTCCGTCTGTCTGCTCCTTCGAAAGCTGGGCTTCCCAAAGCACTGTTGAACACAGAAGGTTCTGTTGGTGTGGATATTAATGAGTTGTATTTTAAATATCAGAGATTATTAAATAAAGAGAATGGTTGCTTTTCTATTAACCTTTCTGTGTTCATTGTTAATTCATGGCCTTGCTATTCAGAGTCTCTTGGGAGACACAGCTGCACGTCTGTCTTGTGGGAACGTTTCCCAATGTCAGTTTCAGGTCACAGTCAGACCCACTGTCGCTGGAACTTGGGGAATCTGTGGAGTTGCGTGTTTTTATGCAGCTGCAGTGGTGCATGAAGCAGATTCCTCTCAGAAAATATATTACCACCCGATCCCAGATACACAAGCCTTCCACAACTTTAATTGCTTGCAAGGCCTTTCTTTACACCTGTGCCATCTCCTCAGCCACATTCTTCCTTGAAATCTGGTTTTAAATGTTTGTTCAGTTCTTAACCTTGAGGGACAAAGCACATCAATAACTGGTTTTTATAAATCTGAGGCTTTTTCTATATAGCCTTAACTGATTTGGAGCATTTGGTCTCTTGCTTCGGACTCCTGAGTGCTGGGTTTGCAGGTTTGTGCTATTGTGCCTGGCTAGCATTGTTTCCTCTGGACCATTCTCTACACTGTGCCACGGACCTGAGCCACCCTTTGTCTCTCGGGTCACCACAGAGAAAGTGAACCATCTGTGTGCTTACCCTTGGCCATGGATTGTTCTAGGTTCTTAGAAATAGGCTTGAGTAATATTACTTATTCAGAATGTGAATGTTCTCAAGGCCTGTGCTGTACGAGAAATGTTTAATACACGACATGACTCAGTAGTGATGAACAAAGTGTATATAGTCTATTAGCTGCCTTTCTCGCTACTGTGACAAAATGCCTAGCAAGACACAACTTAGAAATGATCAGTTTGGGCTGACAGTTTCTGAGGGTACAGGCCCTCATGGCAGGGAGGGCATAGCAGCTACCACATGTTGGTATTTTACTCTTTTGGGGGGCCCACCACCCAGCTCCCAAATAAATCTCACATGGAGACTTATTCTTAGTTATGAATGCTTGGCCTTAGCTTGCCTTGTTTGCATGCCAGCTTTTCTTAACTTATCCCATCTATCTTTGGCCTCGGGGCTTTTACCTTCCTCTATTTCTCTATCTTTTCTTTCCTTCTTACTCCGTGCCTGGCTGTGTAGTTGGATGACTGGCCTCTGAAGTCTTCCTCTTTCCTTTCTAGTTTCCAGACCCCTTTCCCCCAGAGTTCTCCTCATAATCATCCTCTTTGCCTGCCGGCCCCACCTGTTTCTCTCTTCTGCCTCCCTATTGGCTGTTCAGCTCTTTATTAGACCATCAGGTGTTTTAGACAGGCACAGTAACATAGCTTCACAAAATTAAATGCAGCATAAACAAAAGGAACATACCTTAAATAGTATTCCCCTACAACCACATCTTCCATCTTGGCAGGTCAGGAAACAAGACTAGACAGGTTTTGAGGCTGTCCTGTAACCTTCCAAGACCTGCCCCTAGTACTACAGCGAGGCCTCACTTAAAGAGTTCCATAAGCTCCCCAAACAGTGCCACCAGCTAGGGATGATGTCCACTTCAGGACATCTCACTCAAACCACACCAAGCCATGCAATATAAACATTGATGACTTCTCAGTGATTATAACACTATTTAAAGCCCAGAAGGAAAGGGAATAGGGACATGTCAAATACTCTGTTTTTTCATAAAGGCAATGGGTAGTATTTAGTATTAATGAGGAAATGTTGGGAGTGGAAGCATATATCTTTAATCCTAGCACTTGGGAGGTAGAGATAGGTAGATCTCTATTGAGTTTGAGGCCAACCTGGTCTATAGCAAATCCAAGTAGCCAGGCTACATAGTGAGATGGGGGTGGCAGGAAGGGGGAAGGTACACTGATAGTATTTTCCTGACTTAGGGGTTTACTACTTTGAACCACTGAGGCTTGGGGCTTCTCTGAAGTGTTTATTTGTGCTGTGTTGATCTTGCAACTTCCTGAATGGTGATCAAGAACACTCAGGCTAACTATTGGGGTGTTTGTGAGGATCAGAAACACTCTAGCTAACTATTGGGGTGTTTGGGAGGAAAGGGAAGAGACATCTGTGATGATTTATCTTGGATGTCAACTTGACTGCCTGGGAAGAGGGAGGTTCAATTGAAGAATTGCCTCCATCAGAGTGACCTGTGGACATGTCTGTGGGTACTATTTATTTTATTTGATGCAGGAGGATCAGCCACTGCGGGTGAGACCATCCTTAGGCAGGTGGGCCTCTACTATACAAATTCTGGGCGTTCCTGCCGAGACTTTCCTCTGATAGATTGTAACTTGGGAGTTGTAAAATGAAATAAATTCTCCCCTCCAACTTGCTTTTGGCTATGTTTTTTTTTTAATAGCAACAGAAAACCAAACTAGAACAGCATTTTAAAATCAAATGTATGTTATCAAATGTATGTTTTTAAGCTTAATAGAAAAAAATTCATTTAAACATATGTAAAAACAAGATTAATAGCCGGCCGGTGGTGGCGCACGCCTTTAATCCCAGCTCATAGGAGGCAGAGGCAGGTGGATCTCTGTGAGTTCGAGACCAGCCTGGTCTACAGAGCTAGTTCCAGGACAGGCTCCAAAGCCACAGAGAAACCCTGTCTCAAAAAAAAAAAAAATGACTACTCCACCTAATTTCAATCATGACTAATATCTGACAATAACTTATCATTTTATTTTTTCCCCAATACTTATTTTATTTTTTGAGACAGGGTCTCACCATGTTACTCTGGCTGGCTTTGACCTTACTATGTATACCAGGCTGGCCTGGGGCTCATAGAGATCACCTGACCCTGCTTGGCCTCTGACAATTTTTTTTTTTTGTAATTCTTCATGAATTTGTGTGTCATCCTTGTGCAGAGACCATTCTTATCCTCTCTGTATTGTTCCAGTTTTAGTATATGTGCTGCCAAAGTGAGGGGTTATTTTTGTTGTTGTTTGCTTGTTTTTGTTTGTTTGTTTTTCAAGACAGCGTTTCTCTTGTAGCCCTGGCTGTACTGGAAGAGTCACTCTGTAGACCACACTGTCCTCAGACTCACAAAGATCTGCCTGCCTCTGCCTCTCCTGAGTGCTGGGATTAAAAGTGTGCGGCATCACCATCTGGCTCTGGCAATTCTTTTAATGTATGTGTGTGCATGTATGTGTGTGTGTAGGCCAGAAGACAACTTCGGGTGTCACCCTCAGGAAAGTCGTGCATTTCTTTGAGACAGGGTCTCTCACTGACCTAGAAGTCACTAATTAGGCTAGCCTGGCTGGTCAAAAAGCCCCGGTGATCTTCCTGTCTCTGCCCAGCGTTGTGGCACATACATGTGCTACCATGCCTTATATGGGTCTGGTGATTGAATTTAGGTTGTCATGTCTGTGAGATACGCACTTTGCTTAACTGAGCCGTCTCCAACCTGGTTTCTGACAATTCTTGTCTCATGTTCCCTCCATCTTTTTGAAGTACATCAAGAGACCATATCATGCTACTTATCAGGGTAATACATTAAAGCACTTGGGCATTATATGGAAAAAAAAATCCCCCCAAAGGAAGTTGTAGAGCAGTGTTTCTCAACATGTGGGTCACGACCCCTGTGGGTCTAGTATCAGATATCCTCTATATTTACATTATGGCTCATAACAGTAGCAAAATTACAGATATGATCTAATAATGAAAAAAATTTTCAAGACAAGGTTTCTATGTGTAGCCCTGGCTGTCCTGAAACTTGCTTTGTAGACCAGGCTGGTCTCCAACTCACAGAGATCTGCCTGCCTCTGCCTCCTGAGTGCTGGGATTAAAGGCGTGTGTCTGGCTCGAATGAAATAATTGTATGGTTGTGAGGTCACCACAACATGAGGAACTGTATTGAAGGGCTGCAGCATTAGGAAGGTTGAGAACCACTGTTTTAGGATGTAACATTTGGACTAATAATAAATGATACAAAAGCTTACCGCGCATTTTCTTCATTCATTACGTTAATTTTGTAGCACAGTGTGAATTTATGAACACGTGTTTACCTTTCGAGGTGGGGGGGATCTGAGAGAATGGAGCTGAGAAGTGAGGTGGACTAAAGCCTCATACAATAGCCAATTTTATTTATTTTTTTAAAAAGGTTTATTTATTATGTAGACAGTGTTCTGCCTGTATGTCTGTCTGCAGACCAGAAGAGGGCACCAGATCTCATTATGGATTGGGAGCCACCATATGGTTGCTGGGAATTGAACTCTGGGCCTCTGGAAGACAACGAGTGCTCTTAATTATGGAGCCATCTCTCCAGCCCTGCGATAGCTAATTTTATTCAGAGAATGAGACAGTTTATACTCTGAAGGTTAAGAGGAGTCATATGGGTAAAGTGTACAATCAAGGGCAGGTCAGAGGTGATGGGAAAGAAACCCTTACGTGGCAAAAACATGTTTTTCCCTTAGTGGCATCTAAACAACAGCCAGCTGTAATGGCTAATCTGCAGTAAACTCATCTGTATCTCATTTGTATGTATCCGCCACATCTGGGAGGGGCACAAAAGCACATTCCGAGAAAAATACCCTGTTTTTTGAAGAAAAGGAGGTCACAAATGCTTGTTTTGTTTTTTCACAAACACTCAGAATTCTCATACAGTTCCATTCTTGGACAGTGTTCTGACAGACACGGAGCTCCGGAGAGTTTAAACCTACAGAAAACATGAGCTTAATCACAGTTGCTGAACATTTCAGTCATTCAGGAGCCCAACGAAGTCCCGAGTACATGTCACTCATCATTGTATGCGCAATATAAGTCAGAGTCCTGTTAATGGCCTGCCAGTCCCTGTGACTTGCCTACTTCATACTTTCTAGGCCCTCGATTACAAATCTTCCCAGTCCATTCTGCTCAAGATGGTCTCGCCTTCTTATAAACTCTCAAAGCTGGCCAGGATATCCTGCCTAAAGGACTTTGTATTCAGTTGTCTCTTCCTGTCTAGACCCCCTGTATCTGTATATCTCACTTATTTAAAGTTTCTACCCAAGATTCCCTTATCATTGAGGCCTTAACCATCGTCTGCATAACCAGTGCCTCACTTACCATCCCATGCCCCTGTTTCCTTCCCCCCCTAACGTCAGTCATCAGCTCCTATCTAACACTACATTTTGTCTAGTTGTGCCCTCCGGTTTAGATGCAGTCTTTATAAGCTCACAGGCCATGCATCTTATCCTGCTCCATCCCCAGTGCCCAGAATAACAGTAGACATATTCATGTGAGGGTGATGCACGCTACATTTAAACAATGTTGTGCCGGGCGACGGTGGCGCCCACCTTTAATCCCAGCCCGAGGAAGGCAGAGGCAGGCAGATCTCTGTGAATTCCAGGCCAGCCTTGTCTACAGAGCGACTTCCAGGCCTGGCTCCATAGCTATTTAGGACTAAACACATACACACACACAGACACACAGACACACACACACACACACACACACACACACACACACACACACACCCTACCTCCCCCCAAATGTTGTACATGATGGTACATGTAATTCCAGTACTCAGGAGGTGGAAGTAGAAAGATCATTAGTTTGAAGCCCACTTGGGTTACAGGAGCTCCTGTCTCAAAGGTCGAGACTGTAGCTAAACCTATATGCATGGTGTGCACAAGTCTCCGGACTTAATCCTGAGCACCAAAAAAATTCATCAAATCAAGTTGAAGATTAGCTCATCAACCCCACCACTACAGACAATGTTCTGGTTTGCTTCTTTTCTTTGGTTTGTGCTTTTTCTCAATGCATTTTCTCGCCTTCCTTGCTACTATCCACACGTCCCTGTCCAACTCCTTGTTCTGGGACTCGGAAGTTTGAAAACCCCTTGGAGGCACTCAAGTAGATATCTGGT
This sequence comes from Alexandromys fortis, assembly GCF_014885135.2. Taxonomy (NCBI): domain Eukaryota; kingdom Metazoa; phylum Chordata; class Mammalia; order Rodentia; family Cricetidae; genus Alexandromys; species Alexandromys fortis. Next base: position 7,324,061 of record NW_026067953.1, on the reverse strand, counting down.
GAGATTATTCAGATTCCAGCAACAGATAATTCGGTAAGGGGTAATCAGATTCCACATACTGAGGATATTCCTAATGTTCCTTTCTGTACAAGGTAACTGGCGGGGCGGAGGTGGGGGGTGGGAGGGCGGGGCTGGACAGTGGTGGCACAAGTTTTTAATGCCAGCACTCGGGAGGTAGGCAGAAGCAGGTGGATCTAAGAGTTCCAGGACAGACAAGGCGACACAGAGAAACCCTGTCTCGAAAAACTAAAAACAAAACAAAAACGTGCTTTCTGCTTGGACTCTTGAATTGCGTTCCGCTTTTGCAGCTCTGCAGCTGTTTCCAAGGCTCTGGCACGGAGCCGACTCACAAAGGCTGGAAAATAGAGCAATGTGGGTGGGCTTCCCCGCGTGGTGGGAGGACCCTGTCGAATTGTCTCGCAGCCACGCAACAGCTCCTGTAGGTAGGATTAAGGAGACGTCCCCCCAAGGGCTGCCTCCCATCTACAAACAAACATAGTTGTGCTGGTGCTTCCACCGCCTCTTCCGTCTCCACCCCCGGCTGCAGGAACAGAAACGACCGTCTTGCCCGCCCACAGGCGGACCTCCGCAATCCCACAGTCCTTCGCGCCTAGGACGCGTCAGACAGCGGCCGTTTGACGCCACCCGTCACCGAGGATCCCAACAGCCCCTGCCACTTTGCCGGCGCTGTTGTGGCGGCCGGCGTTGAGTTGGCAGGACTGTCCCAGGAAACTGATGAAAGTCACTAAAGTTGACAAAGAGTGCTCCAGTCGGTGGGTGGGAAGTCGTGGGAAGGGGCAGAGGCCCCGTTCGGCGCCCACTGCGGCGAGCCCTTGGCGAAGCGCCCGGCCGGGCCTCGGCTTTGACGCGGCCGGTGGTGGGAGTGCCGCGTCCTGCGAGTCCTGGTGTCTGGATCCACACCAGCCGCGGGCGTTCGGGGACATTTGGAGCGGACACCGTGCTCTCCACCCGCAGCCATGTCCTCCTGGTTCGGGGGCCTCGGCTCCGGCTTGGGCCAGTCTCTGGGTCAAGTAGGGGGCAGCCTGGCGTCCCTCACTGACCAGATTTCAAACTTCACGAAGGATATGTTGATGGAGGGCACGGAGGATGTGCCAGGTAACAGCTGGAGCGAGGCGGGAGGGCTCGGCTGGACCCTGAGAAAGTCCTCTTGGTTCTGGGTTGGTTGCCGATCCATCGGCAGCCGCGGACGGGTCTCTTAAGGAGTGGCCCCGCATGTTTTCCTTTGCCCTCCACAGCCGCTTTTCCAGTCTGCGGGACCACCCGTGGAGACTTCTGGGTGCCCCCGTCCCCAACCCCATTGGAAACCCTGGATAGCTCAGTAAAGTGGAGATGCTACTTTTACGCCGAAGAGGGACTTAATTGGGCTGTCCATGCTTATTTCTTATGCCCTTATTTTTGGGGGGCGGATCTGATTTTGATCCTGTTCCTTAATTTTTTTCTTCAATACTCATAATTAAACATAAGGTGACCCCTGTCCTGTCTTTAGCAAGGTGTCAGGTGAATAGGGCTGTTTATCTCTTCAACTATTTTTTGATTTTGCTCATGGTGAAGACACACTGCAGCTAAAAATAATATTTTTGTGTTGGATTGCACATTTCTCCCATATTTTTGACAGAACCAGTGAAATACTTTCTACTTTGTCCTTTTGAATATTCTTATCTACTTCACAAACTTAAAATTATTTAAAAATTATTATTATCATTATTATTATGTGTGTGTGTGTAATGTGTGTGTGTGTGTGTGTGTAATGTGTGTGTGTGTGTGTAATGTGTGTGTTCCGGTGTCTGTGACACAGCGACCACATGCGGAGAGGTCAGAAGAGAACTTGGTGGAGTTGTTCTTTTTCCACCTTTAGGTGGGTTCTGGGCCTGTAACTTAGTTCTCTAGGCTGGCATGGCAAGTGCCTTTACTCACGGATTCGTCTAGCCAGCCTCCTTCAGTCATTTTGAAGTCATCATTTTCCTGTCTTAATGAATGGTGACCTAAAATTGAATTGTGGTCGGTGATTAGGTTAATTACTGTTCTTGACACTGCTTTGTGTAGGTAGGGGTTTTAAAAGTTTTAGTCAAGGGGAAGGGTAGATAATCCAGAGGTTAGGATTGCTGGCTGCTCGCCCAGAGGACCCAGGTTTGATTCTTAGCACTTCTTAGACAGCTGTCTCTAACGTCATTCAGTTCCAGGAGATCCGATACCTTCTTAGTGACTCACCAGTACGACGTACACAAATGGTGCACAGACGTGTGCAGACAAAACAGCCATATTCATAAAATAAAAGGTTTTTAAAGTTCTAGTCTATTTGCTGTACATCTCAGGCTGGCCTAGTGGTGACAGTCTTCCTGCCTCAGCCTCTCGCTGCTGGCGTTACAGCCGCATGCCACCACACTATGACACTTTTCTTTCTTTTTTTAAAAATATTTATTTATTTATTATGTACACAGTGTTCAGCCTCCATGTATGTCTGCAGGCCAGAAGAGGGCACCAGACCTCATTACAGATGGTTGTGAACCACCATGTAGTTGCTGGGAATTGAACTCAGGAACTCTGGAAGAGCAGCCAGTGCTCTTAACCTCTGAGCCATCTCTCCAGCCCCAGTTTTATTTATTTATTTTTTTTATAAATGAACAACTTACTGTTGTGGTTTAATCTATAGGAAAGGATGACTAGAGATTGAACTCAGGGTCTCCTGACTTGTAAGTACACTCTACTGAATTATACTCTCAACTCCCCAACTTTTGTTCTATCATGGTTTAATAGCCTTGTGGTTTTGCTAGAAACAGTAAAATGTTTTGATAGGAAAAGTTCTTAAATATAGAAGGAAAACTGGGTCACTGCCCAACCCCTTTTACTGCTTGGACTTCCTTGAAGGGAGGAAGGCTCATGGCTTGGGCTTCCCTTGAGTGGAAGGAAGGCTCATAGCCTGGGTTTCCCTTGAGTGGAAGGAAGGCTCATGGCTTTGGCTTCGCTTGAGTGGAAGGTTCATGATTGGGACAGTGAGAATGAAAGGTCTTCATGTGTCTAGTGAAAGGTCATGGGACTTTGAAGGCAGAAAAGGCTAATAGCTGTGGGAAAGACTAGATTTTCACTGTGTTACAGTTAGGGAATAACAGTATTTCTTTGACTTTAAGCTGGACAATAGGTACCCCTCAACCTGATATAGAGTTCGTTTTTCTCACCAGAGAGCTTCCTCTAGTCTCAAAACCACAAAACTCCCACTCTTTAAAAATTTTTATTTATTTATTTTTGAGATAAGGTCTTATTCTGTAGCCCAGGCTGTCTTGGCACTTGCATTATAGCCCAAGGTTGATTTCAAATAGCATCTTTCCTGCCTTCATATAGTCTGAATTTTAGTTTAATTTTTTATTTTTTTAATTTTTGATTCTGTAGCCTTAGCAGGCCCAGAACTCACAGATCTGCCTGCATGTGCCTGAGATTACACATGGGATACCACCAAGCCTGGTTTATAGTCTCAGTTTTAGTCATATGGGATGTCTTAGTTACTTTTCTATTGCTGTAACAAAACACCATGTCCAAGGTAACTTATAAAAAGAAAGCCTTTAATTTGAGGACTCATGGTTCCAGATGGGTGGAGTCTATGGCCAGCATGGCAGGGAGCATGGCAGCATGTAGGCAGCCATGGTGCCGGAGCAGTAGCTGAGAGCTTACATCTGATCCACAAGCACAAGGCAGAAAGGGGGAGAGCTAGCTGGGAATGCCATCGGCTTTTGAAGCCTCCAAGCCTGCCTGGAGTGACATACTCCTCCAACCATGCCACACCTCCTCATCCTGCCCAGATAGTTCCACCTAGGAACCAAACATTCAAATGTATGGGCTTTGGGGCCGGTCTCGTTAAAACCACCACAAGGGGATTTCTTTTTTCCTTCTTACATGTATTACAAGTATAGGACATCTTCCTTTGTATGTTCAATAGAAAAATTTTCCCTTCATATTACATAGGATTTGATTGATATTTGTTGAAACTTTTAAAAAAGTTAGTTTGGAGTCGAGTTTATGAAGGTATTCAGATATTTAGTGTCAACTATGTCAGAAATGAACAAGAAAAAAACTCCTCCAAATAGCACTTTAATATATTTTGAAAACCATTCATATTTATACTGTTAGAAGGTTGCTTTTGTTTTTTTTAACATTTTCTGTAGTCAAGGTTGAGAGCTTGGACTTTTAGCTGTGTTTGCGGTTTTATTTATTAATTTTTTCCCTTAGTGGTACTAGGCATTGGAATCAAGGGTCTTGCAGAGAACTTTTAAATTAGATTGCAATGGGTTCAGTTCTTTTTCCATACACTATAAGTTGTGGGATCTTTGGTAAATTATTAAATACTTAATCTCTGACACAGTTTCTGGGGCTGCAGAGATGTCGGTGATTAAGGTTACTTACTGCTTTTGACCCAGGTTTGGTTCCAGCAACTCATGTGCCATTTTACAACTACTTTTAGCTCTAGTTCCAGGGGATCTCAATCGCCTAAGGACATCCAGGGCTCCTGCATGTGCACAGTATGCACACATACACTCAGGCCCACATTTATACATTTCCAAAAGGGGATTTCCTTCTCTGTTCAAAAAGAATAAGCACACCATTTGTAAGTCAGAGAATTAAATGAAATCGTGAATGTGTGTTGTCTAGAACCGTGCCCAGCAAATAGCAAGCATTAAAAACAAGTGTCAGGTTTTCCCTTACTGAGAAGGCCAGAGATTCGTTGTTGTTTATTTGTTTTTCCTGTCATAAAAATTCTCAATGGGCATGATCTTGGAGCTGGGAACATAGCACACCAGGCCCTGGGTTTATCCCCAGCACTAAAAAGAGAAATGTTAGGGAGTTTTTATAAAGCTGGTTGAGGGAGGGTGAGTTGCATGGGTAGCAAAGGTGGTCTGCAGAAACTTTTAAAGTCCTCTTTTGGTACAATTGCTGCTTTTAGCAATTGCTTTCCTAAAAAAATTAGATCTTACTTTGTCTTCTTTTTTTTTTTTTTTTTTTTTAAATATTTTTTTTTTTTTTTTTTTTTTTATATTTTTGTTTTTGTCTGCCTGCAGGCCAGAAGAGGGCACCAGATCTCAATACAGATGGTTGTGAGCCACCATGTGGTTGCTGGGAGTTGAACTCAGGACCTTTGGAAGAGCAGGCAATGCTCTTAACCGCTGAGCCATCTCTCCAGCCCTTACTTTGTCTTCTTTAGAATAACAATTAGGCGTTCTTTTTAGACTGCATCTAAAAGTAATCCTGCTGGGTGACTTTTGCTATAGTGTCACTCCAATTCATAAGCCACTTGCCTTTTTTTTTTTTTTTTTGTAAGTGGTAGTTCTGGGAAGTTTTGTTTATAATGTCTATTATTATTATTGTTGTTGTTTTGTCTTGTTTTCAAGACAGAGTTTCTCTTTGTAGCCCTGGCTGACCTGGAACTCATAGATCATCTGCCTCTGCATCTCAAGTGCTGGGATTGAAGGCGTGTGCCACCACCACCAGGCTTAGTTTGTTTTGTTTTTGTTTTTTCAAGACAGTTTCTCTGTGTAGCCCTGGCTATTCTGGAACTCACTCTGTAGACCAGGCTTAGCCTCAAACTCACGGAGCTTAGTTTGTTTTTTTTTTAAAAGTGCTGTTAGTGTTCTTCTAAATGAAAATTTTTATTTATTGTGTATGTGTGTGTGTGCCACATGTATGTTGGAGGTCAGAAGTGGGTATTGTACCCCTGGAATTGGAATCATAGGTGGTTGTGAGTGCTGGGAACAGAACTCAGGTCCTCTGGAAGAGAAGGAAGTGGTCTCAATTTTTTGAGCCATCTCTCTAGCCTGGGCCTTTTGTTTACTTCTATTGTAGACTCAAGCGTAGGACCTTGACTAAGCAAATAACTCTATCTAAGCAGAGCTCTATCTTATGCCCTGTTTTTTTTAAAATAATTTATTTAATTTTATTTTTTGTGCTTTGGTATAAAGATGTTAGATCCCCTGGAACTGGAGTTACAGATGGTTGTGAGCTGCCATGAGGGTGTTGGGAATTGAACCCAGGTCTTCTGGAATTGCAGTCAGTGCTTGTGGCCTCTGAGCCATCTCTCCAACCTCTTCTGCCGTGCATTTATAATGTTCAGATGTGGTAATAAGAAAACACTAGTCACCACAGGAAAAATGGTAACTGAGTAGGTAACAATTTCCAGCAGAATTAGTGCTGCCCTTTAGGCATTGTTGAGCCCTTTCTGTGTTTACTAATTTATTTATTTTAATTTTTATCCACTTATTTGTTTGAAACAGGATTTTACTCTATAGTGCAGGCTGGCCTCCATCTCAAATCCTTTTACTACAGACTCTTAAAGTTTTGGGATTACAGATACATACTTCCCCTCCACCCCAGATTCATTCATTCTTTGGTACTGAGTATTTAGTAAGGACTTGGCATATACCTGATAGATATTGTACCAACTGAGCTGTATCTCTCAGTCTTATTGCTGTGGGACAATGGCCTTGTACCCTGTGAAGATTTGCCACTTATATTGATTTAATAAAATGCTGATTGGCCAGTAGCCAGGCAGGAAGTATAGGTGGGGTGACCAGAACAGGAGAATTCTGGGAAGAGGAAAGGCTGAGTCTGCAGTTGTCACCCAGACACAGAGGAAGCAAGATGAGACTGCCTCACTGATAAAAGGTACCAAGCCATGTGCCTAACACAGACTATAATGGGTTAATGTACGATGTAAGAGTTAGTTAATAAGAAGCCTGAGCGAATAGGCCAACCAGTTTATAATTAATGTAAGCCTTGGAGTGTTTCTTTGGGACTGAACAGCTGTAGGACCAGGAGGGCAGAAACCTCTGTCAACATCCTTTGACTACTTTCAAGTGAGAACAAGTTAGAATGAGTTCATCCCTGTTTTGTTTTGTTTTTAAGATTTATTGTGTATGTGTGCGTGAGCATAGGTAAGAGACTCACACACAGAGGGAAGGGGAAAAGAGCCCATATGTGCACTTGCATGTCCTGGTATGTACAGAGGTTCAGAGGATAACTTTTTAGGAGTAATTCTCCATCCACCTTGTTTCTGAATCAGGGTCTCTTGTTTCTGCCCTTGCACTGTATAAGTGGGCTTCTGTGAATTTTCCCCTCTTTCTCTCCTGTCTTGACACAGGAATCTAGAATTACAGATTTCTGGTATGCCATCTGACTTTTTATGTGGATTTAAGGATTGGCTCAAAGGATTAGGTTTGGGAACAGGAGTGTTTATTCATTGAGACATCTTTTTGGCCCCTCATTACTATTTTTAATAAATTATGTTTGTGTTACTCTAAGTATTCTTAGATTATATTTGTGTTTTAATTATAGGTCACTAATTATTTTATAGTCTTAGGCCTAGAAGGTAAAAGTAAACTATAAGCTCCAGTTAAGTAAGTTTCATCTAAAATTATGAGAAGTTTATCTATTTACTTATTTGGTTTTTCCATACAGGATTTCTCTGTGTAACAGCCCTGATTGTTCTGGAACTCACTATGTAAACCAGGCTGGCCTTAACTTCACATAGATCTGCCTGCCTCTGTCTCCCAAGTACTGAGACTAAAGGTCTGTGCCACCATAGTTGAGCTAACATTTGAAGTTTTAAATAAACTTCTCTTTTGCAGTGTGGCGGTGGCTCATGCCTTTAATCTCAGTGAAATGCATTTCCTTTAAGATACAGCCCAGTGGTGTGCACATGACTGATGTGGACTAGGCCTAGGACTGTCCTTTAGCACCGGTTCTACAGCCAAAAGACAACTGTTTATTACTTCATATGGTGTTGATCAAACACTCAGCATATACTGTTTGTTTTGTAGTGGATTTCTCCAGTTCTGGGAGAGAGGAAAATGAAGCTACTCATTCAGTCTTAAGATCAGAGGTAAGGACAATTAAAGACAGCTGTCAAACTTCAGGCTTTTCTCTTTTAAAGCCTTGAAAGTTACTGAAACTTCCAGAATTTATAAATGTACTGCCTGGTCTTTCAGCCTTTCCTGTTGTCAGGGTTTTGTCTTGTCTTTTACAGATCTCCCTGAAGTGAAGAATGTTTATATTTGCCACAGTTGTAGGAACTACCAAATGTAGAAATAGTTGTGGTAAAAGTTTATCATTGACATTATCCAGCAATATCATCCTGAAAACAAAATAAGACATTATCCAGCAATGTGCTACATTGTAGTGGTACATTTGTTTGTACTTATTATCTGTTATTTTGTTTGCTTTGCTTTTTAAGCTAAGGCTTCCTATGTAGCCCAGACTGTCCTTGAACTGATGGTCTTGCCTCAGCCTATGAATGTTGGGCTAACAGGCCTATCTTAGTCAATGTTCTATTACTATGAAGAGATATCATGGCCAAGTTATTTCCTCTTATGAAGGAAAGCATTTGATTGGGAGCTGTCTTGCAGTTTCAGAGGCTTAGTCCATTATCATCATCATGATGGGAAGCATGGTAGCAAGCATAGCCTGCATGGTGCTGGAGAAGTAATTGAGAGCAATATCCTAATCTACAGGCAGAGAGAAAGAGAGACATACAACCCAGTGTGGGTTTTTGAAACCTCAAATCCTACACCCATTGACACAATTCCTACAACAAGGCCACACCTCCTAATCCTTTTCGGATAGTGCCATTCCCTGGTGACTAAGCATTCAAATATATGAGCATATGGGGGAAGAATATCTGTATTTAAACCATCACAAGGCCTGAACCATCACACCTAGCTAGTTGTAGGTGGAGATTGCTTGTTCATTTCCTGGCTTCCGAGACCCAAATAACCACACAGAAACTGTATTAATCACAATACTGTTTGGCCAATAGCTTAAGCATATTTCTCACTAACTCTTACATTTTTTTTTTCTTTTTTGAGACAAGGTTTCTCTGTGGTTTTGGAGCCTGTCCTGGAACTAGCTCTTGTAGACCAGGCTGGTCTCGAACTCAGAGATCCACCTGCCTCTGCCTCCCAAGTGCTGGGATTAAAGGCGTGCACCACCACCGCCCGGCTTAACTCTTACATCTTAAATTAACCCATTTCTATTGTTTTGTGGTTTACTGCTAAATTTCTGGTGGGTGTCTGTCTCCTTCTGAGACTTCAGGGTGTCCCTCTGACTCCACCTACTTTTCTCTTCTATCTCTACTTGGAATTCCTGCCTTACTCTATTCTGAACTGCCATAGGCCCCAAGCAGCTTCTTTATTTACCAGTGGTAATAAAACACTCACAGCATACAGAGGGGAATCCCACATCAGTTAGTGGTGCATTTAAATATAATATGAAAAATGGAATTCTGTTTATTCTAGAGTTTTACATTTCCTAACATTAGAATAATAGTGTACTGAAGGCGTAAGTCACGAACAATGCCACACCAGTTTGGAGTTATGATTAATAGGGTGTTATTTATTTAAAGGGGAAAAAACTTACAGATCACCATCCCAGACAACAGCCATCTGCACAACCAGGAAGGGAGTCTAGTCTCCGGTGGAGCAGGAAGTGAAGAGAGAGAGCAGAGGAAGTAGCAGCTTTTTTAAAGGGAGAAAGACCACGCCCCAATGGGCTGGTATCACAGCAGCTATTGGTTGGAGGGGCAGAAGGACCTCCCGCAACAGTGTACTATTTGGAGCAGTGAAGTTAAGAATATAGGAATAATAAGCTAACTTTACTGTTTTGTTTCTTATGAGTCAATGTGTAGTTGTGACTAATTCTGGACATTATATTATACTTAGTAGGAATGAGAAAAGCTTGAAAAAGTTCAGAGGGAAGCCCTAAAGAAATTAAAAGGATTTAAGAGTAGGAACTATTGTAAAGGACTACCAGAGCTCAACAATTGAGCCTTGGGATGAGAACAACAAAAGAGGGGCTGGAGAACTGGCTCAGCAGTTAAGAGCACTGGCTGCTCTTCCAGAGCTCCTGAGTTCAGTTCTCAGCAACCACGTGGTGGCTCACAACCATCTGTAATAAGATATGGTGCCCTTTTCTGGACTGCAAGCAGACATACAACCAGAACACTGTATAATAAATAAATAAATAAATAAATAAATAAATAAATAAATCTTTATTAAAAAAAAGAGAAGAACATCAAAAAAACACTTAGTGTTGTAGCGAGAGATGTTCTTAGAGGACTGTGGTAAGGATGATCCCCTCAATTCTAAGCCTATAAAAAGAGATCACTGAATCTAGATGCCAAGACAGTATTTCCTCACAAGCCTTGTTGAACTCTGGTCTAGGATATCAAGGTAAGGTGTGGAATTTGAAAGTAGAGGAGGGACTTGCGAGAGAGGGACGTTAGCACTGAGCCTATAGAAGATGGCATTGTGGTGGCACTTTGACACCTTAGCACAGTCACTTAATAAGGAACATGAGTGTGGTAGCGGCTCATGAGTTCTTAGTAAGACTGAGCTAGAAAATCCTTGAGGAGCCCTTCACTGGTACAGACCCACCCAAAAACGTTAGCAGCAGAGGGTGCACGCTCGTGTAACCTAAGGGAATTTTCTAGTATTTTGGGGGAAAGTAAAGACTAATCTACTTGAATAATGTCTGATTTGTGCTGAATCTGGAAAGAAAATAGAAGTTTTCTGTCCTTATGTAGATTTCAGTCCCTTTAATCCTCCTTATGACCATATCACCTATGGTAAGCATGGTTCTAGAGTTTAGAAATATTTATTTGGGTAGACACATTCACCTCCTGTAAGCCATTTCCTCATTTGATGCTACTCAAATACCAGAGGAAGACAAGGGTTCTATTGTTGTGGTACTGTAAATAAAAGTGGTTCTTGCTGCACATGTATATGCCTACATGTGGCTATGTCATGCTTTTGCTTTGGTCTTGTCTAGCATCTTGTGATCTCTTGTTCAGTACTCACTGATGCCCAAGAATAAGGTGATAAGGTGATGGTAGCAAGTGTTAGTCTAGAAGACAGGCAGTGTGTTTCCAGGGGAAATTAGATTTGCCTGTGAGTAGTTGATTGAATTCCTTAGGATTCCTTTTGTTTTTTTCCTTCATTGTTTTGTGTGTGCGGGTCAGATTATGTGTGTGCCACAACACATGGGGGATGGAGGGCCTCAGTTGTTAGTCCTTGCCTTTCACCTTGAGACAGGGTCTCTTGTGATTTGCTGCTTCATATGCCAGGCTACCTGGCCACAGGCTTCCACAGATTTTCCTGAATCCACCTTACAACTAAAAGTAAGAATAGTGGGATTATAGATGTGTCATACATGTCCTGGTGTTCTGAGCTCTGGTCCTCACACTTAGGCAGCAAGCGCTGGACCCACTGATCCACCTCCCTAGCTTTGTTCTATTTGTTGTTGCTTGTTCGTTTTCTTTTTGTTTTTTTTTTGGAGACACAGGGTCTTGCTGTGTCATTGGCTAACCTATTTCGAGTCCTAGTTAGGAGTCTTTAATTGCAAACTGTATGAATTCACCTTAGCTACCTTTCCCTCTCTTTGCCAAGGAAATAGTTATTGTATTCATTATTTGTGTCTAGTAGACTCTTCTAACCTTTTTTATGTTATCATTTTCAGAAGTGTGAATAAAATGACAGTGAAGAACTTTTTTTGTTTTTTTTTGTTTTCTTTCTTTCTTTCTTTCTTTTTCTCCTTCTTTCTTTCAGACAGGGTCTTTCTTTGTATCTTTGGCTATTCTCAGACTTTCTATAGATTAGATGGGCCTTGAACTCACAGAGATATATGCCTGTCTCACCTTTCAGTGCTCGAATTAAAGGTTTGCACCACCACTTCTGACTTCACCAGACATTTTAATATAATAGCATACTCCAATTTTCATGTGTGTGTGAGAGAGTATTTTTCTTACACATGTCTGTGTACCACATGGGTACAGTGCCTGTGGAGAAAAGAAGGTGGTATCAGATCCCTGGACCAGAGTTATAGATGGTTCTGAACTACCATGCTGGTGCTGGGAATCAAACCTGGATCATCTGAAAGGAAGAACCATCAATGCTCTTAAATGCTGAGCCATTTCCAGCCTTCCATTTTATGGCTTTGAAAACATGGAGAGCTGGGTGTGATTGATGGTACATGCCTGTTATCCCAACTGTACTCAGAACATTAAAGCAGAAGATCACTTGGGCTGGGATTCAGGCCAGTCAGGATGAGACAATAAAACCTTGTCTCAAAACAAACACAAAATAGGCAATGTTCTTTGGATTCATCTGGCTGCTTACTAATTCATGTATAAGCAGGAACCTAATTATCTTGTAATTATTGATTATAGAGTTTAGCTGCCTTCTATGTAGACTTTTGGTTGTTACTTCTTCCTTCCTTCTTCTCTTTTCTTTCGTGAACATTTATGTGCATGTGGAGGCCAGCAGCCAACTTTGGATGTGATTCTTAAGGAGCCATCCACTTTGTATTTTTGTTTGATTTTTTTTTCCCAAAGTGTATATGGGCATTTAATATGTGTGTGTGTCTGAGCACCATTTGCATGCAGTGCCCAGGAAGGCCAGAAGAAGGTGTTAGATCCTCTGGAATTAGTGTTAGAGACAGTTGTGAGGGTGTTGGGTATTGAACCCAGGTCCTCTGGAAGAACAATCAGTGCTATTAACTGCCATCTCTCCAACCCCAGGCCTCTTGTTTTTGAGACACTGTCTCTTACTGGAACCTAAGGTTTACAGGTTAGGCTTGGCTGTCTGGACAGCAAGCTCCTGTTCTGCCTTCCCCTTGCTGGGATCACATTACCACCACCCTCACCACCATGCCATGACAAGGACTTTGTTTGAGATAGTGTCTTATTGAGCCCTGGCTAGCCAGGGACTGTAATGTAGGTCAGGCTGGTCTCCGGCTCACAGAGATCTGCCTGCCATTGTTCTTGAGTGCTGGGATTAAAGACATACATTGCACCCAGTCATGTAATATTCAAATTATTGTTTATTTTATGTGTATGTAGTTTTCTAAATTTGTCTGTGCACTACATGTGTGCTGTGCCGTTGGAGGCCAGAAGAGCAGAAGAGGGCACTATATTTCCCTCAAGCTGTAGTTATAGATAGTTGTGAGTCTCCATATGGATGCTGGGAATTGAAGCTGGATCTTCTGGAAGAGCCATCTCCTTAGTCCCCACTTATTTTAAGAAACATTATTTTTAATTTATGCATGTATGTGTGTGTTCGTGCCAGTGTCTGAGAAAGCCAGTGCTGTTAGCCTCTCCTGGAGCTAGGGTTATAGGTGGTTGGTTGTGAGCTGCCTGATATGGGTACTGGTGTTAGACTTAAGTTCAGGATCACAAAGAGAGCACTACAATTAAAGTGCCCTTTTTATCTTGAGACAGTGTCTTTCCATGTAGTCCTCACTGTCCTGGAATGCACTATGTAGACCAGACTGGTCCCAGACTCGCAGAGATCCACCTGCTTTTGCCTCACAAGTGAAAGGCCTGCACCACCGAGACTGTCCTCAACTGAAGTGACCTGAAGAAGCACAACTTTATTCTTGATTAAGAGGGTGTGCTCAGAAGAGTGAGCACATCTGGATAGGACGTGAACTTGGCTTTTATTCTAATAGCTGGTGACTGGGTCTCTTCTCTATCACCCGAGGTCTGACCTCACAGTCTTTCAAGATTGGTCTCAAAGGAAATGAAAGAAAGCCACTTAACTCACAGCAGGGCCTTTGTGTAAAGCAAGGTTTTACTGGTTGTGTATGCGGTTAAAACATCTGCATAAAAGTCTTTGAATTCCTTGTCATAAACATAAGTTTTACAGTGTTTGGTGGAAAGAAAAAAAGGCCCTAATGTTTAATGTTCTTCTCACTGGGAACCAAATTTGGGTACTGTACAACAGCACCGTGTGCTCAGGACCAGGTGATGCTGAGTTGCCATAGCAATCACTTTCTTCACCCTAGCCTTACCTCTGCTTCTCCCTATTTCTTTAAAACTGATAAATATTTTGGGGACTTTACCAACTTTTGAGTTTGTTGAAGATAAAATAGGGCTAAAATTAGGATTTTAATTTAAAGGTGTATATTAAAGGCCAGAATTCAGTCTAAGATCTTTGATATTTTATGTTATTTTTGTGTAATTTTTTCATGATGCATGCATGTAATAATTGCTAACATGCTTGACTTAAATCTTTCTTCTCTTTGCTTCTAGAATGAAAGACTTAAAAAGCTTTACACTGACTTAGAGGAAAAGCATGAAGCATCAGAACTGCAGATAAAGCAGCAGTCTGCGAGTTACCGCACTCAACTGCAGCAGAAAGAGGCAAGAGCTCATCCTCATTCCTTCATTCTTACTTCATGGCCGTCTTATAGTCATGAAAGTATTAAAAATACAAAATTTAATAAAATTGGGGAAATTCCTATTTTATTTCATAAGCTCACTTTCAGAAAGAGTAAATTCTAGCTTCTGAAACAGTTTTATATAATGATTTGTTGCTTATAATTTCTGATATTTATGAAATAGAATTTAATGTATGTTTTCTTAGGTTTTTAAAATCATTTATTTAAAATCTTTTGCAGTGCTCAGAAGTGAACCCAGGACCCTGCATATGCTAGATATTTTTTTAAGTTGACTTTAAAGTTAGTATGATTTTTGCTAGTGATATTTTGTAAAAATACATTTGACTGTACATGTTAATATATTTTGTATTGGCATGTACTTGATTTTCCACATAAAAATATATTAAATGTTTTTCAATGTATTTTTTTTACAAATGTTTCTATTTTCTTTTAGTTTGATTAAAATGATTGTTTTAGCATTATTTTATTTTTTCTTTGAAGTCTTAATAATTGATAATATGGGCCAGGCGGTGGTGGCACACACCTTTAATCCCAGCACTCGGGAGGCAGAGGCAGGCAGATCTCTGGGAGTTCGAGGCCAGCCTGGTCTACAAGAGCTAGTGCCAGGACAGGCACCAAAGCTACAGAGAAACCCTGTCTCGAAAAAACAAAACAAAAAAAAAAAAGATAATTGATAATATGTAGGTATTATATAATTTAACCGATGTTACCCTGATTTCTGTTGTAAATTTTTTTTGTGTTTATTACATATGTAGAATCCAGTGAATGCTTACATTAAGTTGAACCGCTTCTTATTTTATTATCCAGATCATTTGGATACTCTTTAGTTTGTTAACTATTCTTTTCTACCACAGTCATCTCTGGGATTTTGAATTTGAACGAGGATTGGGACTCTAGCTCAGTTGTTAAGCAGAGTACTTGTCTTGCATGGGTGGCTCTGGATTCAGTTCCCAGGACCACAAAACAAAACTAAAATACAACAAAATACAAAATTTAGATGAATTGGTTTCTAGTTCTTCTGGTGATTTTTTTATTTTCGAGACAGTAGTTTTTGGTGTCTGTCCTGGAACTAGCTCTTCTAGACCAGGCTGGCCTCGAACTCACAAAGATCCTCCTGTGTCTGCCTCCCAAGTGCTGGGATTAATTCTGGTGATATGTTAAAGTAGAATAAAAAATATACTTCTGGGGGCTGGAGAGATGGCTCAGTGGTTAAGAGCACTGGCTGTTCTTCTAGAGGTCCTGAGTTCAATTTCCAGCAACCACATGGTGGCTTACAACCATCTGTAATGAGATCTGGCGCCCTCTTCTTGTATGTGGGCATACATGGAGGCAGAATGTTGTATACATAATAAACAAATAAATATTAAAAAAATACTTCTTTAAGATAAAAATAAACAAAGCTAAAGTTCATAATCTGATAGTTGATGATTTTATATTAAAATAAGTTACTGCAAAATAAAAAAGATTAAAAAAAAAGTAGAGATGCAAGTTTTAAGTTAAGGTTATATGCCTATCTTTCTTTTCAGTACTGAGGGTTGAACCCAGCACCTTGTACATGTTCAAGCATTTCACAACTAAGCTATATTCTAGCTCTCTTCTTAAAATTATTTTTAAGAGAGAATCTCTTATAGTCCAGTCTGGCCTCAAACTTGCTCTGAGCCTCCTCCTGTCACAGTCTCCCAGAGTGCAGGGATTGCAACATGTGCTACTATGCCCCATTTTATTTACTGCTGGGGATCAATCCAAACTCGATGCTTACTAGGAAAAGCAACTCTACCGACTGAGCTACATCACTAGCTTTATTTGGGTGGTGGTGGAAGGTTTGTATGCGTGCGTGTTGCTTTTCTTTCTTTCTTTCTTTCTTTCTTTCCTTCCTTCCTTCCTTCCTTCCTTCCTTCCTTCCTTCCTTCCTTCCTTCCTTCCTTCTTTCTTTCTTTCTTTCTTTCTTTCTTTCTTTTTTTCATTTTTTGATAAAGTCTTGTGAGGTAGCACTGTCTGCTCCAGTACTTACCCTGTATAGCCCTGGATGTACTCAGATTTACAGCAACACCTCCTGCCTCAGCCCCTGACTTCTGAGGTTATAGATATGTACCACCACACTTAGCTTTATAAGTTGCTATTGGCAGCCTGCCGCTAGAACTCTGCTTAAAAATTCAGGAGGTTTTTTTTTTTTTTTTTTTTACTGTTCTCTCTCTAAATAGGGTCAGGTTTTCATTGGTTCTTCTTGGCTAGTTAAAGTGAAGGCCTCTTTTAATGCATTTTTTTTTCCCCAAGACTCATGGGTTGATAATCGTAGTCTAACTGTGTTATCTTATCTAGAAAGATTGGGTTAATAAATCAAAGCGGTTTTTCAGTCCTGTGTTGCAGAACAGTCATGGACCTTTTGGGCCTAAATCGAGCCATTCTCTGGATTACCTAAATTACCTAAGGCAGGAGAGTTCTAAGAAAACTTTTGCTTGTTTATTTATTATGTATACAATATTCTGTCTGCGTGTATGTCTGCAGGCCAGAAGAGGGCACCAGACCTCATTACAGATGGTTGTGAGCTACCATGTAGTTGCCAGGAATTGAACTCAGGACCTTTGGAAGAGCAGGCAATGCTCTTAACCACTGAACCATCTCTCCAGCTCCCCTAAGAAAACTTTTGAATGTATAAATTGCACAGCTTTTGTTTTACTTCATGTCTAATAATGATAAACAGAGCTCTGAGAAATTACCTATATTTTGATGATAGCAAACTTAATGTTCCACTTAGAAATTCATCACTTTAGTTAACATATGAGTGAAATTCTAATCTTCATACTACTTGAACATTATCCTAACTTTATAGGAATTATGTTTGTCTTTCAAATTTCAAGATTTCAAATAACAGTCTTGTGGTTAGGGTATGGTGGAATATCTGGATTCACTTTATTGCTATTATTGGATCTTCATGCCTTTCCACACATGAATCTATGAAAAGGCCAATAAGCAGTGTTAAATAAATATAAGTTCTCTAAAACATGGATTGTAAATACATAGGAAGAAGTCAGCCACCTTAAAGCAAGACAGATTGCACTACAGGATGAATTACGCAGACTGCAGTCTGCTGCCCAGTCTGTACACTCAGGATCTGGCGGGGTACCAACAGCCACTGCATCACCTTCATTCAGTTACGGCGTCAGTCCTCATGTGCCAGCTTTCCGTGAAGACGACATGGACTTTGGTGATATGATTTCATCACAACAAGAAATAAATAGATTATCGAATGAAGTTTCACGACTTGAATCTGAACTGGGACACTGGAAACATATTGCTCAGGTTGGTAAAATTTGGGTGAATTTGTGAAAACTATGAATTGATATAAAATGCTTAGGCAGAGCATCTGGAACTGGAAATCCTTGACTAAAAAGTAGAAAAGGTATATTTGTTTTCTATGCAACATTTGGCTGATAATAGCAAAGGCCGGAACTAACAATTTAGAGGCCTGGATCCCTTCTTCGTTTCTACCACCTAGAGCAGTAAGTCTCAGTGCAGCATCTGGTGCAACTATCTGATCAAGAGCCATCAGCTTCCCCTAGGTTGCCTAGTTACCATGAAACCTCTGTGCATACTGGGAGAAAAGAAGTGGTGCGCTGATTTAAACAATCCGTGCCCTATTCATAATTTTACTGAAACTAAACCTTGTAACCTTTTATCTACCACCTAACTTGTAGCATAGCACACTAACCTTCCCCTCTAGAATTTTCTGATGATTTAATTCCCTTTCTTAACTAACTTTCTCCAGTAAAGAGTACACCAGATATGAACTAGCCACTCCGTGGATCTGTGTGTGTGTGTGTGTGTGTGTGTGTGTGTGTGTGGTGTGAGTGTGTGAAAACTCTTACATGATTTGCTGTGGGGCAAAATAATTCCAGCCCTGGCATCTGTTAGGGCTGGGGAATTACTCATTTTAAGAGTATATATGACTGGGAATGAGGGACAGTGTAGAACGGTGTAGAAGAAAGAGCAAGAGAGCAAGGGAGAATTAGTAGAAAAGAGAAAGAAGAGAAGAGAGAGAATAAAGAAACTTGTACAGAATTTCCATCGTGAGATTTCTTCCCCCTCAGATCTTTACCCTCAGATCTCTAACCTCCCTGGAGCTATCTATGGCGTCTTTAATTGAACCCTGAGAGGGAATCTTAAAGGTGAAAACTTAAGGCTCCCTAAATCTTCTCACTTCCTGTGCCCCCTCCCCCAATGTCTTATGTTGCCCAAGCTGGCATGAACTTGTCATTTTCCTTTCGTAGCCTCTTTGCCCAGTGAGGTTGTTGGTGTACACAACTGCACTTGCTCAGATAGACATTTTTTCTTAGTTTTTTGAGACAGAGTTTCACTTTTTAGCTCTGGAACTTTTTAGCTCTGGAATTCACTTTGTAGAATTTGTCTGGCCTCGAACTCACAGAAATCCGCTTGCCTCTGCCTCTCGAGTGCTGGGATTAAAGGCGTGCACCGGCCCAGATAGATATCTTGACTGGAGCTTTGAAGTCTTACCATTATATATATTTTTCAGTTCAATTCTATAGCAGGTTTGGTTCAGTAACATGTCATATAATAAATGTTAATAAAGATAAATGAGTGGATACTAGAGGTTTGGTAGTGGAGAGAGGTAATGGATAGATGTTGATCAAAGACAAAAATACCTATACATGACAGAAATTAGTTCTGAAGTTCTTTGTATATTAGGGTGACTATGGATAAAAGTAATAATATATATTTCAGAATATCCAGAAGAGTGGATTTTGGATACTGTCATTACAATAAACATTTGAGATGATGATTCTAACCACTCTGTTTTGAATATTGTATGGTGTAGTGATATTTCATTTACATTTTAACACATAAAGCTTGCCTGAAGATCAGGATGCAAAACAGCCACACTAGTCAGCCATAGAGGCCAGGCAATGGTGGCACACACTTTAATCCCAGTAGCCACACTAGTCAGCCATAGAGGCCAGGCAGTGGTAGTGCATGCCTTTAATCCCAGCACTAAAGAGGAATATATTGCAGATGAGACAGGAACTCATTCTCTTTCAGTCTGAAGATTTCATAGAGGTAAAACCTCTTTAGTGGTTGGCTGCTTTGCTTTTTTGATCTTCAGGTTGAACCCCAATATCTGTCTCTGGGTTTTTATTATTTGTGCTACAGCATAGTATGTACATAAATTGAAACACCGCAGTATATCTCATAAGTATGCAGAATTACTAGATATCAATTAAAATATTTAAAGATTATGAACAATGTATAAAATTTAAAAATTTAATTGTATGTGTGTCTGTGTGTATCCATGTGCATAGACATGTGCATGTGAGTGCAGATACCTATGAAGGCCAGAGGCATCATGTCTCCTGGAGCTCAAGTTTACAGGCAGTTCTGGGCTGTCTGACATGGATGCTGGGAATTGGATGCAAATCCTGGAAGAACAGCATGTATTCTTAACCATTAAGCCATCTCTCTAGCTCTGACAGTATATAACATTGAAAGGAATCTAAAGGTTTTTGGTCAAACAAAAATTAGTCTGTGTTAAGATAGAGACCTTATGGGTAAAGTCATTTTGTCTTTAGTTTATTTGAGACAGAATCTTACGCCAATTAGTCTGGTCTTAAACGTCTGTGTAGTCAAGGATGAACTTGAACTTCTGATCCTCCTGGCTCTAAGGACTGGCATTATAGGTTTTATATCAGGGACTTCTAAATCACTCTACTAACGGAACTACATCCACAGTCCTGTATAAAATCATATTTATTTATTTATTGTTTTTTTTTTGTTGTTGTTTTTCAAATAATACGTAGCTCTCACTATTCTGGAATTCACTATGTAGACCAAGTTGGCATTGAACTCACAAAAATCCACCTGCCTCCCAAGTTTTGGGGTTAAAGGCATGCACCACTATGCCAGGCATAAAATCATTTTAATAAAACTTGTGCTGGCATTGATATTGGGTAACTTTTGATTATCTTAGGAAGCTATTCAGTTATCCTCATACTCATATTTTGGCTAGCTAATAAAATATTCTTTTTCTATAGTAGCTTTATTTTGTAAAACTATTATCTCAACTAGTTGAAAAGTTCTTGACTATGGTGTCTTTTATTTACTATGTACTAATAGACTAAAGGCTTTGTAAAGTATATGACATTCTTTATCAGAATATGTCTGGGAAATGCTCTTGTTTTACAAAACAATAACCTTTTAATAAAGTTAGTTTGTGACTTTGTTTTACAGAAAAAAATTAGTGTTATTGTTTTGTAATTCTTTCTTTCTAAACTAAGGTGCAGGGAACACAAAGCTCTGATCAGATCGAAATCTGCAAGCTGCAAAATATTATTAAGGTAAATCAAACTGCAATTGCCAATGTCTTCTATGCATTTAACATCTGTATATTAAAGATATAAGCCAAATTAGTAGAACTCTTATGATACTCAACTGTTTTGTTCTTTACAATAAAATATGCCCAAGAACATTTGGTTTTAAATGTTTTCTCAGTAATCCTAAATCTGTGTTTTTCTGTTCCTCCTATTCCTAGGTTGATGACATTTTAAGGGTTTGAGCTTAAAGAATATTGGCTAAAATGCTAATATTCACTGTAAATAATTATTTTACATCAATGATAGAATTTTCTTGGCTTTTGTCAGTTTTTCCTTTATGAGAAAAGTTTTGGTTACATATATTCATCATGGCAGTAAATTGTTTTTAATTGTAGTCAGGGACAGAACCTTTAGTCTTGGCTTAGTGTTACATTGCAAGTGTAGGTAGATCCCAGAACCAGAATTCTAGCTGCACCCACTATCAGCTGTGCTGCTTGGGCATGTTACATAACCTTCCCCATAGTCTGTTCATCAGTCAGAACACCCATCTTTCAGGGTTGTTCAGAGATGTCAGTGTAAAGATCAGTGCTGCTACATGGATCTGTAGGATTCCAGAATTATTTTCTTGTCAGGAAGTAGCAGCTACTTATTTTTAGGATCCTTGGTGATACATAACAAGAACCTTTTGACTTGGTAAAGCAAAAGGTTTACTAACTGGACCCAAAGTCATCTTTGTCAGGACGGACAGGAGTAGGAGCAGCTCTGTGACCCTCTCAGAACATGCTAGGCAGACTTGAAGATGCAGCTCTCATGGTGGTTCTCCAGATCAGGACCTGGAGAAGTCTGTTAGCTTGGGTGGAGGCACTGCTCTTGGCAGTTTGGGAGTTCAAAACTGACAAAGCATGATTGAGCAAGAGAACAGCAGCAGAAGGGAAATCATGTATGGACCAAAGAACTCGAATCTGTTAGAGCAACGTTAGTCTCACAGATTAGATGACATAACTAAATGATACATCCAGCACCCTAAACCTAGGCTGTGCTGGCAGCATGGACTGCATTCCTTAGAATGAGAACGTGACTAGCTTTGCTTGTTGTCAGAGGTTTGCAGTGACCCCACTGCCTTCACCATCCAAGATTAGTCAGAGAGCTGGATGTAGCTATATGCACCTGTAATCCCAGTGCTAGGGAGGTTGTGGTAGGAGAATTATCACATGCTCAAGTCGAGCCTGAGCTATAGATCGAGTTCCTGATCAAGCAGGGCTGCATAACAAGAAAGACCTGACTCAACAGCAACAACAAAACAAAGCCAGGTTCTTAACTCTAATTTTGAGGAACTATGTTATTTTCAAAAGAAGGTGTTCTTTGCCACTGGAATAAGGGGAAAGATATCTTACCTATCCTTTGTTTCATTGTGTTCTTGATGTTTCTCCATTAAAATAAGACAACTTTTTAAAACCCTAAGAAGGCATGGATCTGTCTGAGTTGTCCTAATTTGGGGACTGTGGTTGAATGCTTTTCAGCTTAAATATGTTCAAATAATTAATTTCAATAACACAGACTTTTAAACAGCAGTGAGATGAATCACTTTTTACTTGACTATTTATTGATCATACAAGTGGTTAAATTTGTGTTTTTGTTTGTTTGTTTGTTTAAAGGAACTTAAACAGAATCGAAGTCAAGAAATTGATGACCATCAGCAAGAAATTTCAGCATTGCAGAATGTGCATCAACAGAAACTGACAGAGATAGCTCATCGGCATCGAGAGGAGCTAAGTGACTATGAGGAACGAATTGAAGAACTGGAAAAGCTATTGCAGCAAGGTTATGAGTTTACTGACTTCACAGACTAGACGGCATTGTTAATAGCAAGCCTTAGGTGATTCACAGATCAGAATATCAATACTGTTGTAAACTCAGACCAAGTTCCATGGACTAAGAAGTGACTCATTGTGCTCATTGCTAAGTCTGTGGTGATACTTCCTTGGCCTATAGATATGGAAAGGCCTTCTGCACTTATGTAAGGGGTTACTTTACATTGTTTACTGATGACACTCCAGCAAGAAAAAATTATTTTGTTTCAAACTTAAATATATAGACTTTTTAGTAGTTGGTTTTAATGAAGTATTTGACTTTTTATTTATTTAAAATTATAAGCTGCTAATTTGACTTTTTAAGTTGTCCCAAGTTCTAAAGTCTCTTAAGTCTTTATATTCTATATAGCAAGCAATTTATTTTTTGGAACTTGACATTTTATTCCTCTTGTTTTGTTTGTTTAATGTTTTAGGTGGCTCAGGAGTTACAGTAACTGATCACTCTAAAATGTATGATATGCAAAACACCATTCATAGTCTACAGATGGAAAAAGTAGAATCTACAAAAAAAATTGAAGAACTTGAGGATAAAATAAAAGAGATATATGAAAGATTATCTTCTGCAGAGCATGACCAAGAAGTCTGGAAGAGAGAACGGGAACGACTGGAAGTGGAAAAGCGACAGATGACTGAGCAGTGTGAGCGCCTGAAGCTGGAATGCAGCAAATTGCAGCCTCTTGCTCTGGGGCAGAGGGACATTGTAACAGAGGAGGAGCGGACTCTCCCACAGAGTTCCTCAGTTGCAGAGGTCTTGAGATTGCAGCAAGCTTTGACTGGTATATGTTTGGAACTTACATTGGTGTTTCTTGGCACACTAGGTCTTTTTTAAGACAAGCACTTTAAATTGCATATTCTATGTAAATGACTTTGTCGTTTGAGTAGAATTGTGGGGTTTGAATTGAGTACCAAACAGGAATTGTCTGCTAATAAGGGTTAGCAATAATAATAATAATAAGCTAATAAGGCTTAGCAGGTTGTCTCTTAGCCTCCCTTCCTTATTCTCTTAGGTATTTATGTAGAACTCAGTGGTTTTAGAAGCCAGATAGATTTCTGAGAAATGTTTATGGGCATTGGAGTTGTTATTCATATAGGTATTGGTCTGTTTCTTTAATGTAGACAGAACAGACCATTGTCTGTAACTAATAAGAGCCCAGACTCTCTGGTTAGGGAATGTAGCATTCCATTGTTACCCTTTGAAGTGATCTCTATAAAAGCAAAGGTTTGAGTGATAATAGCCATGGATTATTTTCTGTTATTTTCCATTCTCCAACTGATACTTAGAATTTTAAATACTAGTATAAAAAATTAGTATTGAGGAAATAGGTAAAACATTGGTATTCATAGATAGGAGGAAAATAGTGGGAGGGAACTCTTCAGCAGGAAATAAGCATTTTATTTTGCATTTGTCTTCTTTATATAGTATAGACTCTATATGAACTCATTTATCCCTGCTCTGAAAATTTCCAGCCTGTGTACTTGTATACACCCATATTTCTCTCCTCCCTGCCACTCTATCATGATCTCCTGTCCAGAATGGTCATATAACATGGATTTTCAACCTGAAATTAAACTCAGAGTAAGATCATCTCTCCTCTCCCTTCCTCATATTCCTTCCCCAACCTTTGGGAAACAGAATTCTAGAACTCAAACTTGACCAAGCCTTGTAGTTTTTATTTCCTTTATTTTTTTCATTAAAAATTTTTTTGTTCTGTATAAGTGATATTTCAGGATTGTGTCTGAAAAATCAGGGTTTCTTGGGTGCATAAGCACTGGGAGCTGCCACTTAGGCTAAGGGAAGGCAGTTCAGTGGGGATCTGCACCCCCAAGTAGCTGTACTTGTTTATAAAATAAGAGTATCATATTGAGGGAGCCACTTAAGTTTGTAGTACAGTTTGCCATTACTGTAGTCCTTCCCACTTTTCCCATTTCTATAGCCATGGACTGACTTCAGTCAGTCATAATTGCTGTTACATAGCTTTTAATAGAGTAAGTAGAAAAATGGTTAAAGAACAAAGAGAGTTGGGTCTGGAGAGGGCTCAGCTGTTGAGAGTGCTTGCTGCACAGCCATGAAGACTAGCCTGGACACCATTCATGTGTCAAGCTGAGCATCTGTATGGACCTGTCACTTCAGCTCTGAGGGAGCGGAAATAGGAGAATTGCTGTACTAGGCTGGCCTAGAAAACAGGAGTCCCAGGTGAAAGAAGAGACCCTGCTTCAAAGGACTACTAGATAGATGGAGAAAGGCAGAAGAGGAAACAACACCCTCTTTTGGCTTGTGAGCCACCACACAGATGAACTCACACATGTAAATCAAGCTTTAAAAAAGACGGTTGGGTAAGAGTATTATTTCCTTTTAGGTCTGAAGTAGTCCTGTGTGCTACGTGAGTTGCTATCTGCAGGCTTTCCTTTTGAACAGCATCTGTTCCAAAGTGCGTGTTAGAAAGTGTTGGCTTTTTATTCTCTGCTTTCCATTATTCTTCAGTCCATCTTTTTTCCCTTCAGTTCTGAAGCGAGAATAAATATTCAGAAGTGCAAAGCCAGTTAGGCCCCTATTTCTAGTAGGAACTGAAAGATGAAATCCAAACTTGCTTAGTTGGATGTCATATCTCTTCATCTGGTCCCTATCTGCTTCCTCAGTTTATTCTCATTGCCCAGCTTTGTAAGTTTTAGTCACAGTGGACTCTGTGCTTTCTTCAGTAATCTCTAGTAGTCTCTAGTTCTCTCTCCATTATATTTACTGTATTGTCCGGACAGCGTATTCCTGTTTTTTTGTTTGTTTGTTTTGTTTTTTTGTTTGTTTTTTTTGGGGGGGCCACTGTTAGCAATTGACTCAGTGAGTTCTCACCTCCCCCTCCCCCGAGGAGAAGGAGAACTGCGCTGCCACTTCCTGGGCCCGTGGTTCTCACCTGGTTTGGACTAGATATCGGCCACTTTTGCCCTCACAGTGCTGTACTTGCTATGTCACACTGTATTGTAACATTGTTTGTTTCTATCACAATTCTATTCTGAATTGTAAGCTCGTAAAGAGCAAGAGTTGCATTTTTCTGTCTTTTGTCTAACACTGGCTTTGTCGTAAATGCTCGGTTGTCCTGCAATGAGCATAAAATGAAGTGCTTTAGTTGATCTCATGATATTCTGTCTCTGGTTCCTTTTCCAGAACCCTTTTCTCTATGGATCTGTATGTAGTACATTCATTTCTAAGTCACTTTAGATATGTGAGAGATAATTATACTGTTGCAGTGTAAATTTTTATTTATTGCTTTTCAAGTTTTTCTTTTAAACAACAGTCTTAGACCTGATATGTTTTCAGCTATTCAAACTAATGGATTATATTTTGAAACACATTACTATTTTTATCAGAACAGTGACTTACAGTGATAATTCTTACACTTTTCCAAAGCATTGGATTTTAACATGGTTTTAAGCTTTTACTTCTTATAGTTATGAAATGAAAAATGGCAGAAATGTTTTTTTTATTTCAAACTGTCAATCTACTTGCTAGTGATAAATATACTTTGTTTTAATGGACTGCACCTCTGAGTTTAATGTTAGGCAATTATTAAAATATTTTAAGTAATGTCAGGTTCATTTATTGTTTTTACAGATGCTGAAAATGAAATAATGAGACTAAGTAGTTTAAACCAGGTAACTTCTTGTTATGGGAGAAAGTTTTGGGCATTATTTTACTAAGAGAGTTTTGATTAATTGTTTTTGCTATCTTTGTTTTCTCATAAATTCATGTAAATTTCCCCCAGGAACTTTTAGTAATCTGTGCTTAATGATCACTAACAAAGTTTTTTGCATTATAAATTGATATGTTGGGTGTGTAATTGGTGACTTGACAGTATAGACAGGAACTGATCAAAGTAAGGAATGCATTTTGATTTTTCCTTAAAAAAAATCAATGTTTTTTTTGAGATAGAGTCTCTCTGTAGCTTTGGAGCCTGTTTTGGAACTTGCTTTGTAGACTAGGCTGTCTTCGAACTCACAGAGATCTGCCTGCCTCTGCCTCCTGAGTGCTGGGATTAAAGGTGTGTGCCACCACCACCTGGCCAAAGTTTTTTTTTATTTTAATGTCTGTGTTCTTGTACATGTGGTTGTGTGTGTGTGTGTGTGTGTACCCATATGAATGGAGGTCAGAGAATAATTTTATGGAGTCGGTTCTTTCCTTCCAACTTTACGTGGGTTCCTGGTTCCAAATTAAGATGGCCAGGTTTGCATAGCACATGCCTTTACTTGCTGAGCTGTTTCGCTGGCCCCTGTGTATTAATTACAAGTTACTTTTTGAAGACACTTTTATATCCTTTAAATATAATAAATACTCTATAAGAATGTCTAAAATGAGTGAATGATTCTAAACTGTCCAACATTGGATTATTTTAACCTTTATATGTTACTAAAAATATTCTGAGTATAATTATACAAATATGTAGCTAGACTGCTTTCTTGTAAACCGAAAATTCTGTGTTATCTGAAAATACTACTTTAACATTTTTATAGGATAACAGTCTTGCTGAAGACAATCAGAAACTTCAAACATGTGTCCAAATTTTAGAAAGAGAGAAGTCCTTATTGAGTCAAGAAAAGGTAGGTGCTGTTAAAATGGGGTAGAATTAAAATGGTGTGTGTCATAGGTCATGGTTAAGGATTAGTTCATATCAGTGGAATGCTTAATGATAGAGACCTAGCAGTAAGTCTAAGCTCATTGGTAGCTTGTCCAGCCAGCTTGGAGTAGCTGGGCAAGGTTCAGAGTGTGAGAGGCTGGCTAGAGAATAGAATGTGCAAACAAACCAGTAGGCATTTAGGTCTGAGCAGAAGAGGTGTGATTCTGATGGGGCCCTGACAGCAGCACCTACAGGTAGGGGAGATGTCTGGCTGTTCCCCACAGTCCCCGTGGTGGTAGGTATAAATTTCTTACTGTTGAACAGTGAAGACAGATAGCTTTGCTATTAGAACTTTTTTTTTTTTTTGTGCGTTAGTAGCAAAGATGGCATAGAGTGCTATGATAATAGTGCTACGATACACTAATATAGGAAGGAGCATTATGTTTGCCTCGTAAATACATACTGAAAAACTTCATGCCTCTGTTACGTGGGCTCCTACCCAAAGACAGTCTGTGTTTCATATTTTTAGAATACCACTATTCCTGGGTATGTCAATACATGTCTGGCTCTGCATATATATCCTTAAGAAATAGCAGTGTCAACATGCTACTCTAAGTCCCCTAAGGTTTTAGTTTCAGCTTCTCTCTACATCAGTATATAGGCAGTGTTGTCAGAGAGGCATGATGGGTTTGAGTCTAGGCTGTAGTGTACAGCCCTGGACATGAGATGGTTGCTGCTGTTTTCCACAGAGCACCGGTGGTGACTCTCATCACTGTTCTTATTCCCATGTGTGTGCTGCTTCTGGGTCTGCTCCCACGGAATCTCCTCTTAATCTAATTGGCCTAACTACGCTTTTTAGTTGTAGGCCTCTCTTCCCAAACCCTGTAGGACCTCCCAGCGTTTCTTATATTTTCAATTTTCTGGCCACCGTTAGAAGTCTCTGTAACTCTTCGCTGAATTGTATTTGTTTCCCACTTAATGCCAGATGTGCTCCTCAGATCAGCCCGAGAAAGGTTATCTGCAGTTCTCCTAAATGGTCAGATAACTTTAGAAAGACTTAAGGGAATAATGCTTTCTTTCTTTTCTTTTTCTTCTTTCTTCCTTTTTTACAATTTATTTTTATTTTATGTGTATGAGTGTTTTTCTTGCATGAAGTATATGGACCATATGTATGCCTGGTGTCTGTCGAGGCCAAAAGAGATTATCAGATTCCTTGAAACTACAGTTATAGGCTGTTGTGAGCTGCACGTTGGGAACCAAACTTGAGTCTTTTATGAGAGCAAGGGTTCTTAACTGCTAAGCTGTCTGTTCACCTTTCCCTACCTTTTTTTTTTTTTTTTTGGTTATTGTTGTTTTTTGAGATAGGGTCTCACTCTGTATCCTAGACTGACCTGGCCTGTTATTCATTATATAGCCTCGGGCTGGCCTCAAAATTATAGCAGTCCTCTTGTTTCAGCCCCACAAGTGCTGGGATGACAGTCATGAACCCCTACTCGTGGCTCCATCTTTCAAGGACAGTTCAGAATAAGTGTTTGAATTGAAAGGAAATGAGAAAGAGAGATGGTGGTGATACTCTCATACAGTTTTATAGGCCTCTTTTATATGGAACTATTAGGTTTTTTTTAAAGGAAATTGATATTATTTATTTCAAAGTTGATCTCAGAAAAAGTTCAGTTTTAAAAAGCTTGGGGAAGAAGACTTTATGTACCTTATAATAAACATAATCATGAGAAAATGATGTTGAATCATAGAGGACTATTTAACTTCCTAGGTTTTTAAGAAAATGTTATTACATATTAGATTATTAAAAACATGTGTAGGTCTGTGTTTAGTAATGTTGGGTTTTTGAGAAGGGAGCCTGGTGGTCTTGCTCAGAAGGTACAGGAAACAGGTTCATTCTTCAGTTAAGAGAAGGTTTTGTATACTAATCAAATCATATAATAAGTAAGTTCCTTTAATGAAAAAAATGGACTTTTTATTTTCTAATTAGAGCTTATAGTCTGAATGAGTACCAATTTTCTTCATTTTTATTTACTTTGTCTGGAAGAGAAGAGATTGGGGCTTTTACTAAGCGTGTGTTTGGTAGGTATAAGGATAAGGTTGGTATTTATGGGACTAGAATAGAAAAGGCTTCTGCCCTAGGAATGGTCCTCTGCAAAAAAGGTAGGCTAGAAGGTGAACGCAGACTTGTAGAAATGCTCTGCTTGGAGCTCTATGTAAAACTCTGTGTGACTGAAGGCTGTGACTTGTTCCCATGCAAAGGATTTAAAATAGATACCCTGTTATTACAGGTCATTCATGCCTGTAAGGTTCACCGTTTGATGTCTCTTCTTGAATGATGGCTTGTCCTGTTTTCCCTGTCCTCTTGTCATTTAAGGAAGAACTTCAGATATCACTTTCCAAACTGAACAATGAATATGAGGCCATTAAAAGTACAGCTACAAGGGACATAGATTTGTTTTCTCAAGTTCGTGACTTGAAACTTAACTTGGAGGTGAAGGAACAAGAACTGAATCAGAGTATTCATGAAAATGAAATACTCACGGCTGAATTGGAAGAACTGGACAGACAGAACCAAGAGGCTACTAAGGTAAAACTGCATTAAATATGATGAGGTGTGAGGAGCACACTCCAGCCAGTCGTCTGGGTACTGAACTAACATAGACAGGGATATACTTTGGTGGTTTCATATTTTAGTTTGCTTTTGATACAATCAGAGATGCGACTTTGTCTCTAAAGTACTAGTTAGTAAAGTATATTTTAAATTTGTGGAACATATCTTGGAACATACTCATCTCACTGAGTTAGGATATGTGAACAAGAAAGCATAGTTTGCTTGGTAAACTATGTACAGAGATAGTTAGCAACTTGAGGGCTACTGTTTGTTGATGCTTGCTTTGGTGTTTAAAAGTTAGAAAAAGAACGTGTGATTAACCTTTTCTGATTTTAGATTTTTACTCCTAAAATGATAAACTTTTTTTTTTTTTTTTTAAGGTTTTTCAAGATGAGGTTTCTCTGTGTGACAGTCCTGGCTGTCCTGGAACTCCCTTGGTAGACCAGGCTGGCCTCGAACTTATTGAGATTTGCCTGCCTCTGCCTCCCAAGTGCTGGATTGATTAGAAGCATGCACCACCACCACCCAGCCTAAAATGAAAAACTTTTGTAAATTATTTTGTGAAACATAGTGGGTTTAAAAGAAGGATTAGAAATACTCATTTTATTATTATATGATGTATGAAATTTTACAAAATTTTCTTTAGATACTAACATGAGAAAATGTCACAAAGTTACTGTGCAAATTAATTTTTCTTTCAGCATGTGATTTTGATAAAAGATCAGCTATCAAAACAGCAAAGTGAAGGTGATAGTGTCATCAAGAAACTAAAAGAAGATCTAGATGATGAAAAACAGAGAATCCATCAACTCGAGGATGATAAAATGAACATTACCAAAGAGTTAGACATGCAGAAAGAAAAGCTAACTGACAGTGAACGGGCCCTAAGTGATTTACAGTTAACCAAACAGAAGCTTGAAGATAAAGTAGAAGATTTAGTAGATCAACTAAGTAAATCAGAGAAAAATAATTTCAGCATCCAGAAGGAGAACCGTGAACTAAGGGAACACATTAGGCAGAATGAGGAGGAGCTGTCCACAGTCAGGAGTGAGTTGACGCGGTCTCAAACCCAAGGCTCTAACAGTAATTTGAAGGATGATTTACTTAAGGAAAGGGAAAATGAAGTTAGAAACTTAAAACAGAATCTTTTAGAAATAGAAGAGCTGAATGAACATTTGAAGCAAGTTGCTTTTGATCTCAGAACAGAAAATGAAAAGTTGGTTGTAGCATGTGAGGATGTAAGAAATCAGTTGGAAGAATCTATTGCTGGCAACAACCAGATTTCTCTGGAAAAAACTGCCTTGCTGGAGACTCTGAAATGCGAAAAGGCGCAGCTAGAAGCAGAATTGTGTGGAGCTGAAAAGAGGCTGTTGGAGGAAGCGAACAAATACAAGCAAACTATTGAGGAACTGTCCAGCGCACGCAGCCTGAGTACCTCTGCCTTACAGATGGAACATGAGCACTTAATTCAGCTCAGCCAGCAAAAAGACTCTGAAATAGCAGGGCTCAAAAAGAGTATTGAGCAAATGGATACTGATCATCAACAAATGAAGGAAACTTTATTGTCTAGTTTAGAAGAGCAGAAACAATTGACACGACTCATAAACGAAAAAGAAGATTGTATTGTGAAACTTAAAGAAAAAAGTTCAGAACTGCAGGAGGAATTGGACAAATGTGCGCAGGCCTTAAGAAACAATGAGGCTCTAAGGCAGACAGTGGAGGAAAAGGATAGAAGTCTTGGATCCATGAAAGAAGAGAACAACCATTTGCAAGAAGAACTGGAGCGACTCAGGGAACAGCAGAGTCGGACTGTGCCCGTGCTTGAGCGTAGAACCCTTGACAGCACCACAGAGCTAGAGTCTGAGCTGTCTAAGCTCCACATCATCAAGGATAATTTGGAAGAAGAAATTAAACAGCACCAGAAGATGATTGAAGATCAAAACCAGAATAAAATGCAACTGCTCCAGTCTCTACAGGAGCAGAAGAAAGAAATGGATGAGTTAAGATACCAGCATGAACAAATGAGTATCACACACACCCAGCTCTTTTTAGAAAAAGATGAGGAAATTAAGAACTTGCAAAAAACAGTTGAACAAATAAAAGCCCAGTTGCATGAAGAAAGACGGGACATTCCAACAGAGAATTCTGATATTTTTCAAGAAACAGAAGTTCAGAGCCTTAATATAGAAAATGAAAGTGAAAAGCATGATTTATCCAAAGCTGAAATGGAAAGGTTAGTGAAGGGGATAAAAGATCGGGAGCTGGAGATTAAGCTTCTGAATGAAAAGAATCTGTCTTTAACTAAACAGATAGATCAGCTGTCCAAAGATGAAGTTGGCAAGCTCACTCAAATTATCCAGCAGAAAGACTTGGAGATACAAGCGCTTCATGCCAGGATTTCCTCAGTTTCCTATTCTCAGGATGTTGCATACCTCCAGCAGCAGCTGCATGCCTACGCTATGGAAAGAGAGAAAGTAATGGTTGTCTTAAATGAGAAGACAAGGGAAAATAGCCAGCTGAAAACAGACTATCACAAAATGATAGATATTATTAGTGCCAAAGAAGCAGCCCTTATTAAGCTGCAAGATGAGAATAAAAAAATGTCTGCTAGATTTGAAAGTAGTGGTCAAGATATGTTTAAAGAAACTATTCAGAATTTATCACGGATTATTCGAGAAAAAGACATTGAAATAGATGCACTGAGTCAGAAGTGCCAGACCCTGCTGACAGTGTTGCAAACTTCTGGCACAGGTAACGAGGTTGGAGGAGTCAATAGTAATCAGTTTGAGGAGCTCTTACAGGAACGTGACAAACTAAAACAGCAAGTGAAGAAAATGGAAGAGTGGAAACAGCAGGTGATGACCACCGTCCAAAATATGCAGCATGAGTCAGCCCAGCTTCAGGAAGAGCTCCATCAACTTCAGGCCCAAGTTTTGGTTGATAGTGATAACAATTCTAAATTACAAGTAGACTACACGGGCCTGATTCAAAGTTACGAGCAGAATGAAACCAAACTGAAGAATTTTGGGCAGGAATTGGCACAAGTTCAGCAAAGCATAGGGCAGCTTTGTAACACCAAGGACCTTCTTTTAGGAAAACTTGATATTATGTCACCCCAGCTCTCTTCTGGCTCATCACTTACCACTCAGTCAGCAGAGCCTCTGAAGACAAGCCAGTCTGCTGGGCTGTGTGAGTCCTCTCAGTTGCTTCAACAAGAACTGGATGACCTGAGACAGTCACTACAGGAAAAAGATGCCACGATCAGAACACTCCAGGAAAACAACCAGAGACTGTCAGAGTCTGTGGCTGCCTCCTCAGACGTAGGGAGAAGAGAACACAAGCAAACTGATTTGGAAATGAAGCAGCTGAAGGAGAAACAAGAGGTTTTACAAAACTTGCTTAAGGAAAAAGACCTCTTAATCAAAGCCAAAAGTGACCAATTGCATTCTTCAAATGAAAATTTCACTAACAAAGTGAATGAAAATGAGCTTCTGAGACAAGCTGTGACAAATTTGAAGGAGAGGATATTGATTTTAGAAATGGACATTTCTAAACTAAAGGGGGAAAATGAAAACATAATGGAGACTTCCAGGGGGAAGGAAACAGAGTACCAGGCACTGCAGGAGACCAACATGAAGTTGTCCGTGATGTTGCGAGAAAAAGAGTTTGAATGCCATTCGATGAGAGAGAAGGCGCTTGCTTTTGAACA
Source organism: Alexandromys fortis (assembly GCF_014885135.2). NCBI lineage: Eukaryota > Metazoa > Chordata > Mammalia > Rodentia > Cricetidae > Alexandromys > Alexandromys fortis. The sequence goes on along the minus strand of NW_026067953.1, from coordinate 7,290,708 downwards.
ACTCTTGAAAGAAAAAGAACAGGTATGTTTTCAGTGGAGTATGCAGACAAATGTTGATGACCAAGGAGCCTTTTTAATGTGTTAGTTACTTTGTTGCTACTGTTTCTCCTCAGACCTGGCTTACTTAGGAATATTTATTTAAAGGTATTTTGGGTTCATGTGCAGTTTCTTCACCTCCAAATTACAAGATATTTTCAAAGGTTTTTAGTAGTAGATTAATCCTTCATAACCTCCTGAGTTGGTGATAGCTTGTTTTTCTCCTTATGCCTCTTGCATCCACTTTTAGACACTCTGAGAGCCTAGTGCTCAAGAAAGAGGCTTCCAGGTAAGTGCCAGTTCAGTTCCTCCAGTCCTGTGTCCAAAGTGTGTGGTGTCTTCAGCAGTGGGCTTATCTTCAAGTTCTGGAAGGCAGCCAAGTGCAGTGTCAGCGCTGTTTGGGGTCTCTTGGACCCTCCTGACCAGCAATTCAAAGGAAGCTGTCTAACACCTAGCACTGGGGTTTTTGTAGGGTAGGCTGTGGCTCTTGTAGGGGACATTGTAGTATAACTCCAAATAGTATGACTTCCTTTAAACTATGTGTATGTATGTACACATACATCCCTATATTTTTTTAAGTAAACAAAATAATATTTCTCTATAGTGTTTTCAAATGCATTTAGTGTTGTTTCTTTACTTCCTTCCTCCTTCTCTCTTCTTCTGTGTTATACTCCCAAGGTAAAAGTCTCCTCTGATTTTTCTCATTTTCCCCTTCATATCTCCTATGTCCTACTATCTTAAAATGTTTCTTTCCTTTTTCTGTATTTTGTTTTTTAAATACTAGTGATTGAAACTTTGGCCTCTTCAAATGTGCTAGGCAAATTCTCTACCAATAAGATAGATTCCTAGAGCCCTTGAAAACGTGTGTGTGTGTGTGTGTGTGTGTGTGTGTGCGTGCGTGTGTAAGGGGAAAGTTCTTGAGATAGAGTCTTATGTAATTCTGACTTGTCTAGAGCTTACTATGCAGACCCGGATGGCCTTAAACTCACAGAGATCCAGTGACCTCTAATGAAATTAAAGGCATGTACCACCACACCTGGCTCTCTTTAAAACATTTTTTGTTTGCTTGTTTAATATTCTTTTTTTTTAATTTTTAAATATTTTTATTCATTTAACATACCAACCACAGTTCCCCCTCTTTCTCCTTCCCTCATCCCCACCCACTCTTCAGAAAGGGTAAGGCCTCCAATGGAGAGTCAACAAAGCCTAGCACATCAAGTCGAAGCAGCACCAAGCCTCTTTAAAACATTTTTAATAAATGTTTCCTTTAGTACAGCTTTGGGTTTATAGATGAGCTGTAGAGATTGTGAAGAGAGTTTTCATCTACCTCACACACAGCTTCTCTTATTGGTCCTGTCTTATGTATTTCAGGAGTTATTAAGATGCTGAACCAACATTGCAGCAGTGCAAGTTGATGCTTATTGAACCCTTCAGTTCTCGCCGTGTGTCCTTCTGGTGCAGGGCTGTGTAGGATACCACATTAGATGTCATGTCTCCTTAAACTCCTTCAGATCGTCTTTCTCAGGACATTTTTGGATTTTGTTGATGTTATTATTAACTATATTTTAAAATTATTTAATGAAGAAAATGTCATTTTGAAAAATCCATTATTCTTTAAAGCTAAAATTGTTTCTTTCCAAAAGGGCAAAGCTGGGGAGTTAAATCAACTTTTAAATACAGTTAAATCAATGCAGGAGAAGACAGTTACATTCCAGCAGGAGAGAGACCAAGTTATGTTGGCCCTGAAACAGAAGCAAATGGAAAACAGTACCCTACAGAGCGAGGTATTGCACTATAATGGACAGTGACACACACTGTTATTCAAGGCAAATGATCATCTTGTGATTTTTCTCTTCCTCTGATATGCTGTATTGGGGTACACTATAATTTAGTTTTTGAAAAATTAACTATGATACATACCTTGTGTATCAGAAAATTATCTCACTTTATGAGATTTACTAAAAACTTACTCTGCCATAAGAGCCCATTACTTCTATATTCTATTTCTGTTTTAACCGTGCAGGTGAACCTTACAAATGTAAAGCTTCCATTTGAATCTTTTAAAATGTAATTTGGGGAGAAGTTTTCCTGGTAAATGTGAGACATTGGTGTATTAATATATTGTTTTATATATAATACATAATGTAATTGATATTTATAATAATAATTATACTGGTTTAACTAAGTAAAACATGTTATTTATATAGTTAATTAAGTATATATTATAATTAAGAATTATTTAAAATAAATGTTATAATTAGCTGTTATAATTACATAATGGCACTTATGTATAATTAATATTAATATATCAATACATTTCCATAATATGGAATAATTTGATGATATAAGTGTTTTATGGGAATGGACATTGCATGAAAGAAAAGTAAAGAAAGGTCCTCTACCTAGGTTCAACATTTACGTGACAAAGAGTCCCGGTTAAACCAGGAGCTCCAGAGATTGCGTGACCACCTCTTAGAGTCTGAAGATTCTTATACCCGGGAAGCTTTGGCTGCAGAAGACAGAGAGACCAAACTAAGGAAGAAAGTGGCGATGTTGGAAGAAAAGCTAGTTTCATCTTCGAATGCGATGGAAAATGCGAGGTAAATTTTTGTTTTTCTTTGTGCACGACTTTTTTTTTTTTTTTAAAGATTTATTTATTTATTGTGTACACAATGTTCAACCTCGTTGTATGCCTGAAGGCCAGAAGAGGGCACCAGATCTCATTACAGATGGTTGTGAGCCACCATGTGGTTGCTGGGAATTGAACTCAGGACCTCCAGAAGATCAGCCAGTGCTCTTAACCTCTAAGCCATCTCTCCAGCCCTTTTTGCACGACTTTTAACTGGTCACTTGTTGAGTGTCGTGCTCAGTAAACATTTTGCTTATATTGGTTCAAATTCATTTTCACAAAAGTCATTGTCTCCATTTTATAGTTGCAGAATCTTAGGGTAAAGTGGTGTAAATACTTGATCAAGATAGGCACATATGAAGATCTAGCTCTCAGACTTCCTGCTGTCTAACTACGCCCCTCCCCACACTTAATGTCACTTGTCATTTTAGAGGACTGGTCCTGAGATGTTGGCAGGTCTTATTGGGTTCTGTCCAGTCCCGCAGGAGCTAATTTAATTCATCTGGCATTACTTTTCAGCAGGTGATTAAAAGCTGACCGCATGTGGATGTTAGGGATGAAAGTGTAGAAGAAGTGGCAGGTCAGAGACCTGGCCCAGCTTGAGGAACCACCCTGTGGCTTATTATAAGTTTTGAGTGACTGACTTTAAATACTCTACATTTTCATTTTCTCAGTAGGAAGATTTTATTCTTAGTACTTGGTTTTGGTTTGAGACAGGGTCTCATTAACTCACACTGCTCACACTGGCCTCAAATTTGAAATCCTCCTGCTTCTGTTGCCCAAGTGCTAGGATTACTGGTGTACATAACTGCACCCTACAAAAATATTACATTTTAGAAAGTCACACAAGCTAGAAAGACAGAAAGTAGAGCTCCATTCACCCAGAATCATCCTTTGTACCATTTTACATCTTTGTTTTGTATTTTGTCTTTTAAGAGCAAAAATGAAATCATATAATTGCTACTGTTTTGTGACCTCTTTTTTAGCATTTAGTAGTATGACATTATACAGTAAAATGTATATTTCTACGCAATATTTTATGACTGCATAGTATACCATTAATTTATTTACTGGACACTTAGAGCATTTTTTAAATATTTATGTGTACCATATGCATGCAAGTACCTATGTAGGAGCCCCAAAAGGGCATTGATTCCCACTGGAGCTGGACTGTGAGCTACCTGATGTGGCTGCTAGGAATCAAACTTGGCTTCTGGAAGAGCTGAAAGCATTGTTAATCACTGAGCCATCTCTCTAGCCCTAGAGTGTTTTAACTTTTGAATATACCTAAGAATATTGCCATGAAAACTGACAATATGCTTTCTGTGTTGATGTCAGAATATTTCCTTAGTGTAAATATTGAAAAAGTGGAACTTGTAGGTCAAGGGGCATGTTAAAACTTTTGAGATCATGCTGTTAATGAGCTTATAGGAAAATTATAACTATTTGTTGGTTATTTTACACTTTTGGCTTTTTTGAGGTGGGGTGGCACCACCCAGCTCCCAAATAAATCTTATAAATGCCTGGCCTTAGCTTGGCTTGTTTCTCGCCAGCTTTTCTTAAATTATCCCATCTACCTTTTGCCTCTGGACTTCTTGTTTTCTTACTTCTGTATGTCTTACTTTCACTCTTACTCTGTGGCTGGCTCCTTCTTTTCTCGCTTCTTCTGTTTCTCCCAGATTTCTCCTATTTATTCTCTCTGCCTGCCAGCCCCACATAACCTTTCTCCTCCCTCGCTTTTGGCTTTTCAACTCTTTATTAGACCATCAGGTGTTTTAGACAGGCAAAGTAACACAGCTTCACAGAGTTAAACAAATGCAACAAAAAAGAATGCAACACATCTTTGCATCATTAAAACAAATATTCCACAGCATAAACAAATGTAACACATCTTAAAATAATATTCTACAACAACTATATTTCTAAATTCTATATTACATTTTCCACTCTTTTTACTGTGTGCAGTGCTGGGGGTGATATGAGGAGACAGTAGATAGTTCTGTCTTCAAAAAGGTTGTAAGTAGAGACAGCACTAAAAGTGATTCCTTTCCCCTTCTTACATCGTATGTTGTTGTGCTGATTTAGATGAGAAAGCTTGTTTAATGTGAAATGAAAACAATGAGTGGTCGTTTGTGCATTTGTATAATTACATTGCCAGAAATGGCCATACACCCTCAGGTCTCTGTCCTTCCCTATAACCTCTGAGATAAGCAGCCTCAAGTAGAGTTTTGGCCTTCTCTGACCAATCTGAATTACTCATTTCCCCAGTACTGTTTTCCTATTTCTTTTTCCCCCTACTTTTTCTTTTCATGTTGACTGAAGGATGGACCTGACTTTCTTAAGTGTTTTTTTGTGATTTTCACCTGTTTTTCAAATTATGTTTTCTTCACAAAGGATTATTATTTAGTGCCCCATCCCTCATTTCTAAACCCAAACCCTGTAGTAATGCCTTTTTCTGAACTGTATAGAGAGCTTTGAGTCTTTGATGACCCTTATATTTACTTTTAGTAATTGTTGCATGTCTTAATAACAAATTGTTGCATATCTTAACCTCTCTCATATCAAAGAAAGTGTAAGTTTGCCTGTATCTAAAAATGTTTCATATTTTATCCTTCGCACAACATATCTTAAACATAAACTAATAGTAAATATTTGTCATATATGTAAATCCAATCTATAGGTCATATTTAGATTGTTTAGCAAAGTAATGCCTTCTGTCTGTTAGCTGAGTATTTTAAAAGCTCGTTTATCCTTAGAGTCATACTTTGATTTGCTAACCAGTCATCGGAATGAATAAATCCCAGGAGGATTTGGGGACATTTTAGGGCTTAGTTTACCTCTGTTTCCACAAGAGGGTGCTGTTGGGTAAAATATCTTCCAATTTGAATTGCTTTTAATTGGCTTTATTTGTTACTCTTGAGTAGGGTTTAACTGGATATTAAATACAATGAAGACCATTGTGATATTCTGAAAATAACCTTCATTCATCAAAGATACACTCAAAGATAATATATAAACCAGGCCAAGTGTGGTAGTGCATGCCCTTAATCCCTGTAATGCCTTTAAGCACTTTCTAGGCAGTTGGGTCTTTAAGAGCTTGAGGCCAGCCTGGTATACTTAGTGAGTTACAGGTCAGTCAAGGGCTACATGGTGAGACCGTGTCTCAAAAAAAAAATAAGTAAACAAACAAGCAAACACAAATAAACAAAATAAGATGTAAGCCTGAATAGGTGCTATGATGTTAGTATTGCCAGTATGACAGGAGATTTGGAATCCAGCAGACAAATCCTTGGCCATGCCTGTGAATTATCCAGAGAGGCTGATTGAGCTGAGAAGACCCATCTCAACTGTGGGCAGTACCTTCCTATGATCTGAGGTCCTGGACGGGATAGAAAGGAGAATGCAAGCTAAACACAATCATGCAGTGTTGACTGCCTTTTGACTGTGGATGCAGCATGGCCAGCAGCTTATGCAAACTCTTGCCACTGTGACTTCTCTGCCATGATGGACTATACCTGCAGACTGAGCCATATAAGCTCTCTTAAATTGCTTCTTGTCATGTATTTGGTCACAGTAAGGAGAAAAGCAACAAAGACAGTTGCTACATAAATAAATCTCTTAGGGAATCTTTAGATTCATATTTAGAGAAATGAAGGGCTTCCGTATATGTGTGTAATATAGACAGAAGAAAGATAATAGAAAAAGATAAGCAATCAGAACAACTTGTCAGTGGGATGACCATCGGAAAGTTCTGGGTTCACCATGATTCCTTGTGTGAGGTGCAGAAAGGTGTGATTAGACTCCATGCCTGAGAAACTTATTTGTTTTGCTACATGCTCACTAAATACCTTGCAATCTAACTGGAATTTAATGTGTTAAGATGTAAGGAGAGTATTTTTTGTTAAATTACTTAAGTAGATGAAGCAGTTTGCTTGTATTCTTTTATTTGAAGTCATCAAGCCAGTGTGCAAGTAGAATCGTTGCAAGAACAATTGAGCACGGTCTCCAAGCAGAGGGATGAGACTGCCCTGCAGCTTTCTGTCTCTCAGGAACAAGTAAAGCAGTATGCTCTGTCACTAGCCAATCTGCAGATGGTTCTCGAGCACTTCCAACAAGGTATGTTACCTACTTGGCTGATGTCTTAGTGAAGAAAAATTTTGGTTATGGTAACTTTGCCTTATTTGAATATGAAGTTAGGTATAGGAAATCCTTAAATGTCACCACCACCAAGTAAATTCACACTTCTTTTATGACTAAAGCTATTTTGAATTTTAAAAAAAGTTTAATATATTATTACTAATTAAGGTGAAAGTTGAGGAGTATAACTGTTTTTTGTTGTTTTTTGGATTTTTGTTTGTTTTTGCTTTTTGAGACAGGGTGTCTCTGTGTAACCCTGGCTATCCTGGAATGCACTCTGTAGATCAGGCTGGCTTCAAACTCATAGAGATCCATCCGCCTGCCTCTGACTCCTGAGTGCTGGGATTAAAGGTGTGCGCCACTGCCATCCAACTTATTTAAAAAATATTTTATGTATTTATTTTATGTGTGTTGGTGTTTTGCCTGCACATTTGTCTATATGAGGATGTTGGATCCCTGGAACTGGAGTTTACAGACATTTGTAAGCTGCCATATGGGTGCTAGGAATTGATCCTGTGTCCTCTGGAAGAGCAGCGAGTGCACTTAAATGCTGAGCCAAAAGTTGAGGACTTAGAAAGGTAAATAAAATGAAGAAGGAGAATCAAGTGATAAAGGAGATTATTCAGGGCTGCTGAGTTGACTCAGTGAACAGGTGTTTGCTGCTAAGTATGAGGACCTGAGTTTGATTCCCCAGGACCCACATGGTGGAAGGAGAGAACCCATTCTTGCAAGTTCTCCTGACCTCCACACACACACTGTTGTCCAAGTGCACTCAGACATGCACACGAAATAAATAAGGGGCTGGATGTGGTGACAGCACCATGAATACCCAAACTAGGGTGACAAAGGCAGGCCGGTGTCTGTGAGTTTGAGACAAGCCTGATCTACACAATGAGTTCGAGGACAGCCAGTGTACGTAGAGAAGACCCTGACTCAAAAATTTCAAAAACCAGCTGGGCAGTGATGGCGCACGCCTTTAATCCCAACACTCAGGAGGCAGAAGCAGGCTGATCTCTGTGAGTTCAAGGCTAGCCTGGTCTACAAGAGCTAGTTCCAGGACAGGCTCCAAAGCTACACAGAAACCCTGTCTTGAAATAACCCCCATTCCTGCAAAAAGAAAAAGAAAAAAAAGTCAAAAACAGAAAGAGAGAGAGAGAATGTAAAAGAAGCACATACAAGAGGAGAATGACACTCTTAGCATGATTAGGTTTGAGATGCTAGAGTTTGAAGTCCTTTTTTTTTATTTATTATGTATACAGTGTTCTATATGCCTGCAGGCCAGAGAGGACACCAGATCTCATTTTGGATGGTTATGAGCCATCATGTGGTTGCTGGGAATTAAACTCAGGACCTTTGGAAGAGCAGCCAGTGCTCTTAACCTCTGAGCCATCTCTCCAGCCCTTGAAGCCCCTTTTAAGTGTTAATAATTGTAATAACTGACCTTTGAAATACTAGCTTGTTCTTAGCTGTTCATTTGTGCTTTGAGGTGGCTACATTTTCTATTCCAAATGGAAAAGTACTGTTTTAGAGACACTCAAACAGACAGAACATTTTTATTCTAAGAAAAAAGTTTGCTTTGTCACATTCTCCCTACCATCATTAGGTTTACCCACTTTAAATCACTGACCCATCAATCTGTTGACTCAGTACATCTGGTGATTATTAATTGGGTTAACTGTTAGTTTGATAGGGGGGATAGAGGATATTTTTGTGCCTAAGAAAATCTTTAAATTTGTAATTGTGTGACCCCTTAGGGCTGTCCATCTAGTTGAAATTCAATATATGATTTCCAGGTGGGTAGTTCACACCTTTAATCCAAGCATTCCAGAGGCAAAGGTGGGCTGATCTCTGAGTTACACATCAGCCAGGGCTACGGAGTGGCTCTGAAAAATAAAAAGACTATTTTTAATGTAATTGCTAGACTGACTATGAGAACAAAGGCGTGGACAAAGAGGCTGTAGAGAGTGTTGCTAAAGGGGAGGCAGAATGGGGTCATCACATGGGGAGAAGAGCCTATGAGGCTCACGGCTCCTGGTGTCAGTGCCACTTGATATGTCTTTGTGAGACATTTGCACTTCCCTTTTGAGATGTTTAAATGTTTTGTTTTTAATTATTAAAAGCCCAAGTGATGTAAAATTCCAGCTTTATACACTGTTGGAAAATATTACTGTAACTTTCCTTTGTTCTTAGAGGAAAAAGCTATGTATTCTGCTGAATTAGAAAAGCAAAACCATATCTTAGCTGAATGGAAGAAGAAAGCAGAGACTCTGGAAGGAAAAGTGTTATCCCTGCAGGTAGGCAAAATGCTTTCTTTTAAGAGCTGTGTCTTGGAAATATTCTCATAAACCATTCATTTACTATTTAATGTTTGAGTGATTGTATTCAGCCTTCTACAGCATCTCACAGGTGACATAAGTGAACGTGAGATAAAAGGAACTTTAAATGCTTTAGCATACCTCAGTATCTTGGGGACTCTGCAAAATGAAAACTAATTCATCTACAAGATTAAGTTGAACTTTTCTGTTTTGAATAAAATATTTTGTATATTGTATTTGTTATGTATTAATATTATATATTGTTTGATCTTTTAGAACAAGAAGGGTTCCCTCCCTTATTACTGATTCTAGCAATTTGAGCGAGTTTGTCTTGTTTTTGTTTTTTACGTCAGGGTTTCATTTTGTAGCCCAGACTGTACTTGAGCTCTCAGTAATTGGTTCTTGCCTCAGCCTTCCAGATGCCGATTACAGGAGTGAATCACCATGCTCAGTCTTTTCTTTTAAAGCCTCTTGAATTTTTTTTCCTTATTATTTTCTATGTTATATATAAAAGTCGTAAGGAAGGTATGGGTGAAATCAACCCTGCTGCAGAGATATGACACCAAAGTGACTTCTGTTGCCTGAGATTTTTATACTGCCCAATCCTGCAGTCATTCAGCCCCAAGGAAACGCACAGAGGTCTACATTAATTATAAATTGGTTGTCCTATTAGCTCAAGATTCTTATTAACTCTTATATCCTTCATCAACCCGTAGTTCTTGTCTGTGTTAGCCACGTGGCTTGGTACCTTTTATCAGCGAGGCATTCTCATCTTGCTTCCTCTGTGACGACTGCAGACTGTGTCTTTTCTCTTCCCAGCATTCTCCTGTTCTTGTTGCCCTGCCTCCACTTCCTTCCTGGCTACTGGCCAATCAGAATTTTATTAAACCAATACAACTGACAAATCTTTACAGGGTATAAGACCATTGTCTCACAGCACTTCCTTTTTTTTCTCAAAACAAGACCTCTGAATCTAATCTCCTTTGTTTAGCTTTTTACCTGCCCATTATCCATAACAACTTGTAACTAACACTCTAAACAAAGACAAACATCCATAATCCAGTTTTTGGGAATGTGGGTATAGTTTTCTAGGCTACTTCCTGCTGACTGGGGATGCTGATCTTATGGGACCTAAAGAAAGTTTAGAATTATAATCATGTCCTAACTGGAGTATTTTGTGATGCTTGATCATCTCAGCCAGCAGTCTTGAAACTGTTCTGGATGCAGAACCTAGACATCTGGGCCATCCACTCCTATTGGATATTTCTCAGGGGGTCTTCTTTGATCAAACCTACTTTTTCTTAACTCAGAATGAATCCACAGCTTCTCATTTCCTGTGGAAAATAATTTTGTTAGCTGATGGTTCTGGGGGTTGGGAACTCCAATATTGAGGGACTTGTATCTGACAAGGGCCTTCTTGTTGCATCGTCCCATTGTAGAACTAAAGAAATACAGCAGGAGGGGCCTGAACTTGTCCTTCTTACAAGGACTCATTCCTGCAGCAGTAGCATTCATTATTCCTGAAGGACAGTGCTCTAGTGACCCAAACACCTTCCATAGGCCCTGCTTTCCTATGTTCCATTTACCTTATTAAAGTTATCAATGTATCTACGAAGGCATATTTTATTTTATTTTGTTTTTTGAGACAGGGTTCTCTATGTAGTACTTGATTTCCTAGAGCTCGATTTGTAGACCAGGCTGGCCTCAAACTCTCAGAGATCATACTTTTAATTGCGACCAGTGGTATTAGACTAGCTTGTCTATTAGATTCTTAAAGTAGAAGTCTGGATTTTTTTTTCTTTTACAAAACCAGTTTTTTTTCCCTTAATTTAAAATATAATTTATCAATTTTAGAAAAGCAAAATATGCCAGAAGAAACTTAAGAAGAAATTAATAAAAATAAAAGGTGAATAAGCAAAATAAAATTCAAACAAATGTCAAAACAACAAAATATAAGTGCTAATGTCCAAAGAGGCTTGTGTGGTTTTTGTTTTTTTTTTCTGACTTTGTAGAGGTCTGGGACTGGGGTGTGGGATGCAATGGTAGATTACTTGCATAGCACCTGTGATACCCTGGGTTCTACTTCCACCACAGCAAACCCACTGTGTACATATAAACACTATGAAGTTGTGCTTTGGGTTTTTTCTTTAATGTTTAGATTTTTTTAAAAAAATATTTAATTTTTTTAATACCAAATTTAGATTTATAGATTTGGAATAATATATTTCTATTTAATTTTTTTTTGTTTCAGACCCCGTCAGAGTTCAAACCCTAGAAAGCAGAATCAATAAGGAGTTATGTGTCCATACATTAATGAGTATAATATGTAGACACACGTGAACTTGATTACAGGAAATTGCTCATGATTGGTTGAGTTTGGAGGGCTGGCAGTCAAGATGGGACGACCACATCAAAGGCCTGGCTGGAACTCACAGGCATAGGACAGAACTTTTGAGTTCAGGCAGTTAGGGCCGTCACAGATGGAGGGAGTTCTGTGAGCTTAGGAAGAAGCTGCTGTCATTTGGGATTTTGTCATTTTGGGGGAAGCCTAGACTCTGCCTTTAAGAATTTATGATTGGTCCAGCCACGGATCTCCAGATTACTCAGGAGCTTTCCTTAAGGGCTTGACACACGCTTGCAAAATGCCCTTCATAGTAACTGATGAATAACTATGTACTGTAACCTATCCAGGGTAACACACCAGACAAGTCTCAGGCCAAAACCGTGGCCTGGAATTTACATGAGTAAATTCTTCAGGATAACAAGGAAAATTAGAACAAAGAAAAGCTGTGAGGAAGGACTGTATCAAAATAGAGCCAGTATAATATGGTCTAGATCAATGGGACAAAGGAAGAATCCAGAGGTGGAGCCCAGAATATATTTGAGAATTTAAAATGAAGCAGATGTGAGCTGTTTTGCTTTTTATTTTATTTTTGTTGTTGTTGTTAAAAAAAGTCAGTGGATTCTTTACTGCTTCTGGGTTGTGGGGTTCAGGAGCTCTTGGTGGTGCTGGTTGGCTTCCCCTTCACCATCCTAGGCTTCTGGCTTCACAGACTAGCACTGGCCCTGCAGATGGCCCCATGCCCACATCAGGGCAGTACTTGTTTCTGCAGATCCTGTGCCTGATGCTGCCGAGTGTGCCTGTGCATTCTTGCTGGTGGTTGTCCTTATGTAAGAAGTAGCTGGTTTTCGCTGACCATATCTGTCTTTCATGACTACACGACCTCTGTCTTGCGGTGAACTAGCTTGTAGTGGAAAAAGTTGCAGGATTTGAGATTATTGGTTCTGGTGCTATACATCTGCTCATTCCTCTTGATCAGGAATCTGGAGCACTTTTGCAGGACTATTCATTACAGAAGCATGGACAAGGGAGCAGCTCCTCCCTCAATGGTGGCCAGTGCTGGAAAGATCCCGATTTGAACTATTTTTAATTCAAGGAGAAAGAAAATTTTCTAAAATGATATTGGATGAGCAGGGCTGTAAGTACAGCACTTAGAAGGCAGGGGCAGGCACATCTCTGTGAGTTCAAGGCCTGTTTGGTATATGTAGGGTGTTCTATATCTTAAAGCTCTTTCTCAAAGTAAACATAAAAATTAAAAATGAGTGATATTGGCAGACTGTCCATACAGACAAAATTAAGTTGTGTTGCATCTTACACCATATATAGAAATAAATTCTAGTTATATCAAAACAAGAATCCTTACCTGGTAGGAGCCTTGGCTTCTGAGAATAATTTTTGTTTTGTTTTGAGACAGGATCTTGCTGTGCTCAGGGTGGCAGAACACTCCTGCATCTAGAGTACAAGCCTATGCTACCACATCTGGATATGAGAATGCTTGCTTTTGATGGTGTAGAGACTGGGTGGCTCTTCTGACATTTAATAGGCTAGGAATTGTCAAAATATATTCATTGAGAAATGCTATATTAAAAAGTTAAATACAGAGAACAAACTCACAATAAATTCTAGACTGTGTGTACAGTCTAGAAGTTAGGAGGATCTTTTTTTTTTTTTAATTTTTTTTAATTTATTTATTTATTTATTAAACATTTCTGTCTCTTCCCCACCGCCGCCTCCCCTTTCCCCCCCCCTCCCCCAACCAAGCCCCCCTCCCTCGTCAGCCCAAAAAGCAATCAGGGTTCTCTGCCCTGTGGGAAGTCCAAGGACCACCCACCTCCATCCAGGTCTAGTAAGGTGAGCATCCACGAAACTGCCTAGGCTCCCACAAAACCACTAGGTCCAGTTAGGAGGATCTTAATCAAGATTAAACTCAAGAAGCTATAAGAGTAAAGGAAAACCTCTTTGTATATCACCAAAAAGGAGTTAAAGGCTAGTCAGTAGATCAATGATTGACCTCATTTTCATTGCTCAGAGAGCAAAGGATTCCTGTCTAACTGTCCAAGATGCTCACACAAACTGATAGCGAGACAGTACAGGAGAAATACACAAACAGTATGCCATGAGGTTTTCATATAAGAGTAGATCCAACTGTTGTAGAAACAGAACAAAGCTGTGCAATGATAGTTATAATGAAACATCCCATTATATATGTTAGCTTACAAAGATTTAAAAGAATAAAACATTTATTACTGTATTTCTTGACTTTTTTTTTTTTTGGTTTTGAGACAGGGTTTTTCTGAGTAACAGTATTAGCTGTCCTTGAACTAGTTCTTGTAACTCACAGAGATCCACCTACCTCTGCCTCCTGAGTGCTGGGATTAAAAGCATAAGCCACCACTTGACTTTTTATATCTTTTTCATTTTTTTATCTTGTTACTTTAAAGTTTTTTTGTTGTTATTGTTTGGTAGCAGTTTTCCTTAGTTTCTCTAAAAGGGCAGTGATGCACTGTAAAAGAGTGTGAGGTCGGTAGGTTGTACAGAGCTGCCTTGGTCACAGAGGTTCAATGTCATCACTGGCCGAGCTGTTGACGATGCTGAAGTGTCTTACAGCCCTGTAGCTTGCATACTACTTTTTAATAACCTCCTTTTCCCCTTTCTCCCAGGAACATTTGGATGAAGCAAATGCTGCTTTGGATTCAGCCTCAAGACTGACAGAACAGTTAGATCTAAAAGAGGAACAGATTGAAGAACTTAAAAAGCAAAGTAGGTCTTTTTTTTTTGTTCTCTGCAACAGTGCTTATGTTGAATCAAGTGTGGTCTTCTGCCGTTCATTGGCACAGTTGAATAAGGCTAGTGATGTGTTACTTCCACTTCCCATTCCCATGTACAGTTGCTTCTGTTTGAGTCTAAATATAGTGAAACCAGTCATTAGGATAGCCCTGTTAGTTCTCCTGGGTATCGAGCTATGACTGTATTTTGGTGGTTGTTCTGTTGATCAAGGAGACTGATTTGACAGATGCAATTTTTATGGTTTTGTCTTCTTCTGATAGTTCATGCTACACCCAAAGCCATCTGATCTGCTAGAGGGGGCATATTCTCAAGTAAAAATACTGGGTCACTGTTGGTGACATGAATGGCTGAGTGTAACTTACTAGATTTCATTGTGGATGGGCTTTACACCAGGCACTCAGTGTGTTTGGGTTTGGTGCTCGTAAAGTGTCTCATAGTTCTGTCAGTTCTCTAAGCTGATCTCCTGTACTTTGAACCTCACATGGTAGGGTAGTTCACAGTGCTGTGCTGAGCCTAACAGCCAACCGTGGTAGCATATCATTAAATTTACTCTCTCATTTAGGAGTAGCCAGGGACTTGAAGTTCCTCTGGGGCTATGTTTAATTGGTAATGATTTGAAGTGATTGGGAAGTTGTAATGGAGCCTAGGAATACACTGGCTGTAGATGTCTCTGTTCTCACAGCAGTTAAGAAATAGATACCATGTGTCACAAAATAGAAGTTAGAAAGCACACGTAGAAGTAGATGGAACAAAGATGCTATTAAAACAGGAACAGTGACATGGATACTTAGCACATAAGCCCACAGGAGCCACTGGCCCATAGGTAGAACCTAAATAACCTGGCCTAGACCAGGGGATCCCAAGTGGACACAGCAAAATAGTAATAGGTGCAAGGGAGTTGGCATCACTGGGATAACTTCACTCTGAGACTTCATTCTGAGGTTTTGTTTCAAGAGAATGGATCAGCATAGGAGCTCTGAATTTGAGATTGGAAAATAGGCAGCAAGGAACCAGTACCTAGAGAGTACCTGTAATAGTTGACCTAGCGTAGACTAGAGTGCTTAGTCATTTCTTCACTCATTTGCCATTTATGAACAACTGTAAGTGTGCAGCGTCAGTCTGCTTTTATAGACACAGAAACTGAGCTTTCCTCGCAGATCTCTTTATTTGTACCAAAGCTTTGGTCCTTCCATGTTCTGTATTCCTGTGTTTATAAAATGTCCGACTTGTCTTTTGTTCTCTGTGGCACCCTTCATACTGAACTCTCACTGTTGAAAGGGCTTCTTTAATGAGAACTGTGTATTGGGAACACAGCCTAGTTAGATAGAAAGCCAGTGCAACTACATTAGTTGGAAGACATGGTGAACCAAAAAGAACACTGAGCAGCAAAGGGTTAACCATGGTGCCATGTCTTAGAGCTCAGCTAGATCAGTGGAAGGAAAAAAAGTGAGTGCTGTACTACGTCATTGAGCTCTGACAGCCTGACGCTGTGTGCCCTGATGTCTACAGCCACATCCCCTTTTAGAAGTCACCCGAGTCATTTCCAGTAGGCCGTGGTCAGATGTGAGAGTCTGTGACTTAACTGCATCTGATTTTGCCCAGGCCCCTAGTTAAACTTCTAGGAGTAGAAATAATTAGGTTTTTCTTCACTATAGCTGGCAGTGCAGGTCGCCTGGGTTCTTATTTGTGTCTAATATGTAATGTATAATTAATATTCACTATTAGTAAGTAGGAACTTTGGGCTCATTCTAGGGAGTAAGTCTTAGAGAGAAAGTGCTGCTTACTTCAGCTTGTACACCTGCTATTTGGAAAGGCTGAAGGAGCTAGTGTGGCACAGACAGGAGGGGAACACTGAGACGGTTGTTATGTCTTCAAATCGTCCTTGCCTTTTACAGCTTCTCCTAATAGTGTTTTTCTCACACCACCTAAGTGCTTAGTGCCACGTTTATATCTCTACACACAAATGCAATTCTATTTTCTCAATGCTGTATTTTTGATTTGATAATATACATAAATTCTTTATTGGCTTACTTATTTCAAAAAGCATCCCTGTATATTTTTATAAGTCATTAAGTACTTTACATGTTGATTGATGTTGTAATACTGTATTTTATTTTTAACACAAAAGTTGGCCAGACAACGAAAGTTTTTGCCAGGAGAAACAATTTTGAAAAAGACAAATTGGTTTTTGTTGCAAGAAAATACACAGACTTGAATTGTAAAGGCAAAGTATTGTTTTATTTCTAAGCCTCTGTAGACTAACGATTAGTCGATCTGCTGTTTCAACATTTAGACAATATTAGGAAATTTACTTTAAAAAGTGGTGTTTTATTCAGAATGGTTGATTATATCACTACTACCAAGATATGATTCAGTCTGTCCAAACATAAGAAAAGTGTGGTTACATATGACCCCAGTATTAAAGCAGTACAGCCTGGATGACGTCAGTCCCTCTGAGAGTATGTGATTGTTCATGTCAGGTACGTGCAACCATGCTTATGAACTGAGGGCACTTATGGGCCCTTTATGAGAAACATAAAGACAGATGCCTGGCGCTTTACTGGTCAGTAAGCACCTAATAAAGACCAGCTGCTTGACTTCATGTTGGCTGCTGTGTAGAACACTAGACAGGCCCCTTTCAAGGAGCAAAGGAAATGGCACGTGACGAATATCATAAGGTAGTAATTTAAGACAGTTGTGCACAACAGTGGCCTTAAGTGGTGTATTTAGTTCTCTTGTTAAGGGATGGAGACTTGAAGAAAGTATTTAGCCACTAGTAGGTTTTTACCTAGCAAGTGTGAAAACTATTTAAACCATAGGAACTAGTTAAGCTAACTCATTCCCCCAACACGGGAAACCCTAGCATCCTGTAGATGCTCTGTTTTAATAGGCAGTGTTGACTGGTAGAGGGGTTACTGTTGTCCTTCCTTTTGGGGATTAGTCTTTCAGCATTTCACCTGGAACACTCTTTAACACAGTTGCAAAAACTCCTTTCCCATGCTGCCCTGCTCTTTTTAGTCAGTGCACCACCTGTCTATGAACTGAGTGGGATGGTATCTTTATCCTTAGTTCATCAGAGTTGGGGATTCCTGTGGACTTGTTAGTGATGAGAAAATAGCATCTGTTTAAACCTAGTACAGCTGAGACATTAAAAGATACATACATTGTCATGTACGTAGGTGCGTGTTTTCCTTTCTCCATTTCCTTAATTGCTCTTAACATTGCTCTTTCTCCATTTCCTTAATTGCTCTCCAACTTCTTAAATGAAAATGAAATTGAAATGAAAAGTATGATAGTTTTTGATTTGGTAATTAATACTAAAAATCATTGAGTTTTGTGGTATGTAAAAGAAAAGTAAGTAAGTAGAAATTTAATCCTAGCACGAGGAACATCTTTTGCCCTTCCTGGCCAGTTTATCCCTATGTTTTCAGTGCTTTATTTTGGTTTTTGTTTTTTTTCAAGACAGGGTTTCTCTGTAACAGCCCTAGTTGTCCTGGAACTTGCTTTGTGGACCAGGTTGGCCTCGAATTTACCGAGATCTGCCTGCCTCTGCCTCCTGAGTGCTGGGATTAAAGATGTGTGCCACCACTGCCTGGCATCTTCACTGTTTTCTGTGCTGGGGATGGAACCCAAGGTCTTGTGCATGCTGGGAAAGTCAGCTGTATCCCAAGTCCTATATTTGTACCTTAAAGGCTTTTTGTAACTAATTTTTTAAAAATAGTGACTGCTTTTTAAAATATCTGTATGAGCTGAAATGGGAATTTTCCCTCAGAATATTTTAGAAAGTCTAGAAGTACATATAAAATGATCAGTAACAGTCACTGCGCTAGATGAGGCATAAAAACATGTTTTAAAGCCACGGGTACAAAAGGAGCTTAAAATGTTTCACAAGGAACTACCTTTACAATGTTGAGTGTGCCTGAGTTATTATTTTAAATAAAGACATTCCATTTTCCAGGACATGATTTATACAAGAAAACATATAATGTCCTGTTGAATATAAGCCAAATACATTCCCAGACGCTTTGTTACCCAAATCTTGTGAGAGAGTTCTTTATAGATGTTTTTGGCAGAAGTGACGGTTTTAGAGGAAACATATAAGAAGCACCAAATGCAATTTTCTGGGTTGCTGTAAATGGTTAAAAGTTATTTGTAATAGTATAAACATCTGGGTATGCTAGACAATGCCATCATTTAAATTAAGGGAAAAAGTGTATTAGGTAAATAAGCTATTTTGTATTTCTAGTTACATTTAAATGTGTTTGATATTTGATACTAATATCTAACTGAACAATGTTTTAGAAGTTGTAATTGAAAATTAATTTCTATAAGCAGGAAGGAGAAATTATATACTGCTGAGAATATTTTATGTACTTTTTCTCCTTTTTTTTGAGTAATGGCTGAGTTGTTCAGTATGTAATTTATTTTCTTCATCTTTCCTAGAAAACACCAGTAATTTATTCATTGTTATATCAAGTAGTCATTGTTTATGTTCTGAGTACCAAGCACTAGATGACAGAGGTCTCCTTCAGGAGGGTGACAGGCAGGAAGTGGAAGAGGACATGTGTTCAAGTCCATGCAGGGAATTGTTTGGAAGAATCAGAAGTGGTGGACAACTACAGGAACAGAGCAGGGGGCCCATGTCTACTCACAGCTGTCAAGTCAGACAGAATTCCAGCAGGGAGTGCGAGGTGAGTCCACCCCTGGCTGTGGAGCTATTGGCACCTGATAGCACATGTGGAGAAGAGTCATAGGTTTTCTTTACTAGTGCAGTTTCTTAGCAGTGAGTAACTGTGACCAAATGAAAGACACACATCCAAAAATACATGCACTGAGTGGGTTATAAATACAGCGGCACAGATAGAGTGTAAAATTTTTTTCAATTAAAATGGGGGGAAAAACATGCAAAGTTGGGTGGGTAGAGAAGGGGAAGTGGATCTAGAGGATTCCACATTGTAAAATAAAGCACATGGAACAAAATTATCCAGAAATAATAAAAAAATTTAAAATTGTTTTGAAAGAGTTATCTATTCTACTTGGTAATAGTGGTATGGGAAGGTAAGCAAAGTTAAGAGTGACTTGACTTTTCTTAAGTGATGGATATGTACAGGCTAAGTAGATTGGTAGTTAGGGAAAATCTTTCTAGACGGGGGGATTCACCTGAGATGAGGTGGCATACTCTGAAAATGTTGAAAGGTGGCATGCATTTGATTGTGTGGTGTGGTGTGGTGTGTTGGTTGGTATGCAGGACTGGGAAGGTAGAATGGAAGTGATCACTGTGTAGGAAGATGAAACTTAGTCATGAATCACAAGCAGGTCGTCAACTGTTAATACCAAAACAGCAAGAGAGAAGAACACAAATGGGTCCAACCTGGTGACTTTACAGTATGACATCGTAATCACACTGGGGAGAACAGTATGGTTGGTTTACCTTCCCTCCAACCCCCCCCAAAATAATCTTCTCGTGTTTTAAGTAAGGTAACAGTTTTATGGTAGGCTGCATTTTTTTTTTTTTTTAAATATTTATTTATTTATTATGTATTCAATATTCTGTCAGTGTGTATGCCTGCAGGCCAGAAGAGGGCACCAGACCTCATTACAGATGGTTGTGAGCCACCATGTGGTTGCCGGGAATTGAACTCAGGACCTTTGGAAGAGCAGGCAATGCTCTTAACCGCTGAGCCATCTCTCCAGCCCGGTAGGCTGCATTTATAGCTACTCCTGGCCACAGATTGGACAGGTCTGGTAGAAACTGGTGAATTGAAATGTTTCTTACATGGGTGGCGGAGTCTCAGCTCAACCTCATTGTTTCTGCACAGGCTCGTGAGGTGAGTGCTGAAGATGTTAGGCCTTGCAAGGGATGGTGAAATCTGGATTTTCATATAGTAGGTCCTGGCTTGCTTTCTAGAGCTTTGTAAAGGCCCTGTGTGGTAGGTTCAAGTATGCTGTTTACTTTGCACTGCTTGGTTTTTGTAGGTGTTAATTTTGTTGCTGCTTACTGTTCTGTTTTTCATGGTTTTGGGCTCTGCCCTTTCCTAGTATTATCTGTAACTTTTCTGCATGTAAATAGTCTTTCGTTTTAGAAAAATACTAAGCTTTATAAAGTAGCAGTGAAAATAAAGGCATTTAGTAAGAACAAAACCCCTGTGTGGGCAGGGCACACATCCATGATGGGGGACACCATCCATGGTGATTTGCAGTAGGCAATGAGGTTGGTGCTGAGGTCTAGCAAACCTTCTGTTCTCGGAGTTTGACGCAGTAGTAGCATTCACTAACTGGAGAAGCATTACAGCTTTCCTTTTCAGTGATGAATTTCAGTTTTCTTGGGATATGTCTTTTCTCTTTTATAAAGCATATACTCTATAAGGATGCTTTTAAAACTTTCTATATGGAAACTATGTTATTTGAATCAATAATGAAAGGTTGAGGGGAACTAATAGAGAGGGAAAGCATATTTGATTTGCTGGCATTATAAATATTATATAGCCAGGTGATGGTGGCACATGCCTTTAATCCCAGCACTCTGTAGGCAGAGGCAGGAGGATCTCTGTGAGTTCAAGGCCAGGCTGGTATACTAGAGCTGGTTCCAGCACAGCCAGAACTGTTACACAGAGAAACCCTATCTCAAAAAACAAACAAACAAAAATGTTGTTATGTGCTTGGGAGATAGAGAGAAGGCTCAGTTGATAAAGTGCTTATCCTGTGAGCATGAGGACCTGAGTTCAATCACCACACCCACATAAAAGCCAGGCATGCTGGCTCACCTGTATTGTTAGTGCTGGGGAAGTCCTGGCAAAAGGACCTCTGAGTCAGACCTCAGTTCTGGCAGAAGGACTTCTGTTGGCCAGCCAGTATAGCTGAGTCAGTGAATTCGGGGTTCAGTGGGACACTGTCTGTAAAAAATGAGGCGTTAAGTAATTTCAAGAAGACATCCAAAAGTTGCTTCTGACCTTCACACACATGCATGCATACCTCCCACCTGCCATACACACATGAACACACACACACACACACACAAATATATAATTATATAAAATCTCTGGGTGGCCCGGAGGTAGAATACTTAACTCTCAGTAGGATTAATTCCCACTGCTGAAAAATCTTAGTAATTTTCTTCCTCCCTCACTTTCCCTCCTATTTTGTCCACTGCCTCTCTGTCTTCTTTCTTCCAAACATACATAGTAATTCCAATCAATTATGGTGTAGTAGAACTCATTAATTTTACTGTAGTAATGAATTGAATTTATTTCCAGCAAGAGAATTTTAAGAGTTACGTTGGGAACTGGGGACATACCTCACTTGGTAGAATACTTGCCCAGTATAAGCCCCTGGGAATAGTCCGCAGCACTGACTGGACCAAGTGTAGTTGCACATGCCTAAAATCTCAGCACTCAGGAGGGATAGGCCGGAGGATTGGAAGGTCAAGTTCATCTTTGTCTAAAGCAAGTTTAGGGTCAGCCTAGGATACATGATGAGACCCTGCTGGGGAAAAATCATAAAGTTAACTTTTTACTCAGCGGTTAATAATTATGATGAGACAAAAAAGCAAAACAAAACAACAAAATTTACCATGTTGTATAGACCTTAAAATTCTCCCTGATAGGTTGATAGGTTGAAAATACTTAAAAGAATCCAGGTGGTGGTGCTCACCTTTAATGTCCAGCATTGAGGGGGGGGGTAGGGCAGAGACAGGTGGGTCTCTGTGAGTTTGAGGCCAGCCTGGTCTACAAGAGTGAGTTCCAGGACAGCTAGAGCCAAACAGTGAAACCCTGTCTTGAAAAACCAGGGGGAAAAAAAGAAAAAGAAAAAGAAAAAAAGAAATGCTTAAAAGACAAAGCAGTTTCAAATTACAAATAGATGTGGTATTATTTTTAAAAAAAAATTTAGTGTTAAAAGTCATTTTGTACGAGTTGAAATTCTGTAATAAAAAGACTGTCTGGTGGGTTTGGGGGTGGTACACACCTTTAATCCCAGCACTCAGGAGTCAGAGGAGGTGGATCTCTGAGTTTGAGGTCAGCCTGATCTATGGAGTGAGTTCCAGGACAGCCAGAGCTACAAAGAGAAACCCTGTCTCAAAAACAAACAAACAAAAGTCAAAACTGAAGGACTGTCTAGAGTTTTGGAGATGGCTTAGCAGGTAAAGCATTTACAGTGCACCTATATGAATGCTGAGAGGCAGTAATTCGGTGCTTAGGAGGTAGGTAGACAAGGGATTTCCAGAGCGATCTGTATAGTTGGACTAGCCGCGAATCAGTCAGCTCTTGGTTTAGAATGAGAGACCCTGACTCAAAATATAAGACAAAGAGCAGTCAAAGAAGAAACCCTATGTCAAGCTCTGGCCTTCTGCAAACACCCATGTACACACAAAGACCATCCAGTTTCTAACTTTTGCTTTGGTTATAGTTAAATGAAGAATCCAAATAAAGTTTAATACTGTATCAACTTTAAGTTTAATTTGGGGACTAGAGAGATGGCTCACTGGTTAAGAGCATGCACTGCTTTTGTAGAGGACCCAAGTTTGGTTCCCAGTACCCATACTTATACAACTAACTCTAATTCTAGTTTCAGGGTACCAGACATACTCTTCTGGCTTCCATTGGGCACTTCTACTTATGTCAACTTGATATGAGCTAGAGTTATTTGGGAAAAGAGAACCTCAATTGAGAAAAATGTCATGACCCAATCGGACTGTGGGCAAGCCTGTAGTGCATTTTCTTGTTTGATATGGGAGAACCCAGCTCACTGTGGGTGGTGCCCCCCAGGGCTTGTGGTCGTGGATGCTATAAGAAAGCAGGCTGAGTAAGCCATGAGGAGCAAGCTGGTAAACAACATTCTTCCATGGTTTCTACCTTCAGTTTCTGCCCTGATTTTCCTCAGTGATGGACTGTGTTGTGAAACTACAAGCTATAATAAATCCTTCCCTAAGTTGTTTTTGTTCATGGTATTTTCTCACAAATACACAAACCCTAACTAAAACATACAATACCCCCACACAACCACATATTTAAAAATCAAAAAAATTAATTACTATTAAGGTTGCCAATGCAAATAGGATTTAATACTTGTAGCCTGACTTTTCTGTCTCATCTGCCAGCTCCCAAAAAACCACATGGAATCTTCTTATTAATTATAAAAGCTTACCCGATAGCATAGACTTATTTTTAGCTAGCTCTTGTAACTTAAAATTAACCCATTTCTGTTAATCTATGTGCTGCCCCAAGGCTCATTTACCTCATCTACACACTAGATCATGTTCATTCTGCATTTTATGGCATCTCTGCCTTCTTCCTAGCATCCTGTGTACCTGAAAATCCTGCCTAGCTATTGGCCATTCACCTTTTTATTAAACCAGTGAGAATGACATATTTTCACAGTATACAAAAAGATAACTTTACAACATTTTCCCCTTTTTGTCTAAGTAAAAAGGGAACACAGTAAAGCTATATGTATTGAGAACAATTTTCAGGTAAGAATTACATTTCCGCCAGCAGAGGCAGGTGGATCTCTGTGAGTTCGAGGCCAGACTGGTCTACAAGAGCTAGTTCCAGGACAGGCTCCAAAGCCACAGAGAAACCCTATCTCAAAAAACAAAAAACAAACAAACAAAAAAAAAAAAAAACCCAAAAAACAAAACAAAAAAAAAGAATTTCCAATGTTTAGTTCATTTGTATTTGGCAGTTTGGGAGAATAACTTTATTATTTTTCTTGCCTTGGTGAGTTTAAAGTTCTGTACCTAATTTATCTTTTATTATAACTAAGGGAAACTATAACTACTACTATCTAGTCTTCAACTCTATCAAAGACCTGAGAAGGATATATTACTTTAGCAAACAGGAAGTACAGAGCAAGCAACTTCCAAAACTAAAAGAAATGACAGAAACAGCTGATGGATTGCCTGTAGTCACCCAGTTTTCCTCTGCAGCTTTGGGGCAACCATCTTTCAATTCACAGGCCTAGAATATCTGACAGGCTTCTTTGTGAAGCAGGAATTTTTGAAGCACTGTCTTACCTTGTTTTGGCAAAGGTTGATCGTTGCTTTTCTTTGTGTCCTGCTAGTCCAATTTGGAAGCATGCTGTCAGCAGTCAAAGCAATGGCAGCCCCTTGCCCAAATGGCTAGCCTGAACCATAAAGAAAACAAACTTCATATGGAGATTCTTCTATGCCCATCTTTCTTTTTTAAAGTAGATTGGTGCTGCCACGAGTAGCCATGTCTCACTGTCATGAAAAGTCTTATATTATAAAGAAAGAATATTAAATCAAAACATTTTAAATGCTATATTCTGTAGGTCTTTGAAATATTTAAAGATTACCTATCTAAAATATATCTCTGCATGACTTTGAAAACATACCTAAAATGACTGTAAGTTTGATAGTTATAGATGACTATTAACCAGTATTTATTGTCCTAAATAGCTTTCAAAGACTAAAACTTTATATAACCTTTTAAATGAGCTATATACGTTCAATACCTTAAATATGAATAGAAACATATATGCAGTATAACAAAAATAACCTTAAATTTGTACCAATATACAAAACCCATACTAATGTAAAATACTTAAGACTGGTAGTTGCTTTTTTAGTTTAAGAGTAGATTCAGTAATCTGCCCTTTTATCCTATCATTTCTAAATTCCCCCTTTTTCTTTTCAGAATGAGATCCTTGAATCTAATTTCCTTTGTTAAACTTTTTTCCACCATTACCAATAACAGCTTGTAACCAACCCCTTAAGCAATGATAATCATCCATAACTAACCAAATGACCAAAAACCATCCATTTCACACCTTGGGAATGTGGTGGGTGTTGTCTTCTCTACACTACTTTCTGATGTCTGGGAATGTGGGAATCTTTGGGGGACCCAGAGAAAACTGGGGCAATAGTCAGGTCTTTTCTAGAATAGTCTATGAGGCTGGACCATCTCAATCAGCAGTCTTGAAACTGTTCTGGGTGCAGAACTTTAAGGAAACTGCAGCAGAGTCATTCTGAGAGGCTGGATCACCTGGACCACCTGTTTTCATTGGTGTTCGGGCCCCTGGTTCTGAAAAAACACATGCTTTCAAAGGTTAATACCTCCATTAACATAAGTATGAAATGTGCAGTGTGCACAAGTCAGTTAAAGATGGCTTTTTATTTTATGTTTGAGCAGGTAAAATAAACACCACCTATCTTGTGTGGTTTTTTTTGTTTGTTTGTTTTGTTTTGTTTCTTTCTTTCTTTATGTCTGTAGCCAGGATTTTCAGGGGTTTTTCCCCAAATCAAACCCGATCCTTTTTAATCTTGAACAAATCCACAACCTTTTGTTTGCTATGAAAACAAAAGCATAACCTTTTCTCCAACACAACGTATTTTTTGACTTCCAGTTTGAAGTTAAGATATTTGAAAAATATTTAGGTTGGTTTAATTTAGTAGTTTCCACAATCCAATGTCTCTTAGCAGCTGTTTGTTCATCAGCAATCAGAAAATTAAAAGACAACACAATAACATACAGGACCCAAACTCCCTTTGTATTTTCCATCTCTACATGGCTTATTCCTCTTTTTCTTACTACTATACTCATTCTGTAAAGACCTTATTATTTTCATCTATTTATTTATTTCTATGTCTGTCTCTACCAATTTTTCCTTAAGCCTATGCAAATTATTAAACACACTGTAGCCTGCTTAGAGGCTTTTTATTTTTTCCTGTCTGAATCTACTTTATTATGTATCTAACTTTTTCTGTCTTCATGAGGAAAATCATAAATCCACCAAGGCTGATTACCTTCTGGTGCACTGGCCACTCACGCTCACAGGCAGCTGCTGGGAGACATGTCTCTGTACAGTGGCCAGCATGAGAGACATGAGTCTAGGAAGCTGTGTTTGGCTCCATTGTTGTGTGTTTATAACATTTTAAAGCTTCCTCAAGGGTTAGTGTGGATATATGTGGCTGGACATTGGATGCCATTTGTAGGCAGATTTTCTGTTCCTCTAGTCAGCTCTCAAATCACAACACAGAGATTTATTATTAATTATGAAAGCTGAGCTGTTAGCTTAGGCTTGCTTCTAACTACACCTCATAACTTAAATTAACCCATTTCTGTCATCTACCTGGTGCCACATGACTCGTGGCTTTAACCTTTTTTACTGCAGGTCTGTATCCATTGGTGACTCTGCCTTCTTTCCAGTGTTTTTCCTGCTCTGAAAATCCTGCTAGCGATTGGCCATTCCATTTTTTATTAAACCAATCAGAATGATATGTCTTTGCAGTATACAGAAAGATTATTCCACAGCAATACCTAATTTACTTACTGATAATTACACAAAGAAATAAAATCATCTTTCTTTCATTTATTTATTTATTTATTTATTTATTAAAGATTTCTGTCTCTTCCCCACCGCCGCCTCCCCTTTCCCTCCTCCTTCCCCCAACCAAGCCCCCCTCCCTCGTCAGCCCAAAAAGCAATCAGGGTTCTCTGCCCTGTGGGAAGTCCAAGGACCACCCACCTCCATCCAGGTCTAGTAAGGTGAGCATCCACGAAACTGCCTAGGCTCCCACGAAACCAATAGGTCCAGTAGAATCAAAAACCCGTTGCCATTGTTCTTGAGGTCTCAGTAGTCCTCCTTGTCCGCTATGTTCAGCGAGACCGGTTTTGACCCAGGCTTTTTCAGACCCAGGCCAGCTGGCCTTGGTGAGTTCCTGATAGAACGTCCCCATTGTCTCAGTGTATGGGTGCACCCCTCGCAGTCCTGAGTTCCTTGCTTGTGCTCTCTCTCCTTCTGCTCCTGATTTGGACCTTGAGATTTCAGTCCGGTGCTCCAATGTGGGTCTCTGTGTCTGTCTCCTTTCATCGCCTGACGAAGGTTAATATTCAGGAGGATGCCTATATGATTTTCTTTGGGTTCTCCTTCTTATTTAGCTTCTCTAAGAACCCGAATTATAGGTTCAATGTCATCTTTCAAACATTTTTTTTCTTTCTTCTGTTCTCTCCTTTGCCTTGGCTCTTAAAAATGAGAAAAATGCAAAATAAGGAAAAAAAAGTCACAGAATATCAGTATCAACCAATGTGAGATGTGTTGTTGTTGATTAAGCAAAATTTAACAATGATTTTGTTATTTTAAGAAACCAGATGAACACAGGACATGGTGATGCATGCTTTTAATACTAGCAGCCAAAACAGAGGTTGGTAGATCTCTTTGTTTGAGGTGAACCTGGGTTTACAGAGCAGTTCCAGGTCAGCTGGGGCTCTGTAGCAATGTCCTGTCTCAAGAAAGGAAGGAAGGAAGAAAAGAAATCCGATGAAAGAACACTTCCATTGTATATAGCACTTTACTACTTAGAAAATTAACATTTGGTCATTTATTTCATTCTCTCAGAGTCCTTTGCAAGAAACACATTTTAAAATAGGTAAACCATGCCTGGTTCATCTCTGGGTTTCTGGGTTCTCTTTGTGGTCTTCCCAGTTATCTCATTCAGCTGACTGTTGAGTAAACCTGCTCATAGGTACTCAGTCATGAGATAAGCAGAGGAGCGTGAGCGTAGGATAGGCTTTAAGATGTTCTCTGAAGATGGTGTCACACGCACTGTCATTAATCACAAGTGAAAGGTAAAGTTATGATGCACTCACTCTTGCACATTCGATTTTGATTCTAAGAAATTCTGTGAGACATTTACTGTGTCACGCACTCCGTGTCATGCTTTCTGCAGACCAGGCTCCATCTCAGCTGATTCATTGCTTAGCTTGACAATGCGTCCCAGCCCAGCTTGCATTTCTAAAGAATTATTTGGGTGTGTGATATTCACAGGACTATTGTATTTGGACTAGAACCCATTTCTGAATAATATTATTTTGCCTGACCATATAAAGAAAGTTCTGATTTCAAATTGTGGTTTGAGCCCAGTTTTTTTGTAGAGAAATATTCAGAATTTCCGAGGAGAGGAGAGCAAGTATTGCTGGAGAAAAAGATGAGTCTTTGGGGACTTGGAATGGGTGTGTAACTTCCTTTTCTTCTAACTTCTCAAAGTTAATACATTTCTTCCCGTGTTGTCTGCTAAGTTCTAAGGTCCCTTTCTTTTCCTTTCTCTATTCAAATGTCACAGTACATTTAAGCCCGTGAGTTTGAAAAAGCCATGTGCATCCCCTATTGCATTAGGTCAGGGACTAATAGTGAGTCCAAGACAATTTTATCTTGTCAATTTGACCTAAACAATGCCTTGGCTTTTTGACTTACTATATAAAAATAACTTTTATTAGAATCTTTGCTTTATGAGTTTTACTCTGAAACTGTATATTCGTCGTACAAGCCTTTTGTTTGGTTGGATTCTTTGAGATGAGGTCTCACTATGCTGCTCACGTCGGCTTCAAATTCCCAGGCTCAACTGATCCTCCTGCCTGGGCCTCCTTAGCATCAGGAACCACAGGTGCAAACTACATTGCCCAACTTATTAGAAAAAAGCACTTTAATTTGTTGTTATTCTGTGTACATATGTTGTACACTGGGTGTGTACACAGGCCTGCCATGGTGCATATAGGGGCCTGAAGTCAGCTTTGTGGACTCAGTTCTCTCTCCACCTTTGTGTGGATTCCAGAGAAAACTCAGGTCGTTGGCTTACAGAGCAGCACTTTCACCTGCTGGACCATCTGGCTTAGTGGCTCATTTTCTGTTTTTCCTGTTTGTTTCAACTGGAGACAGTGTAATATAGCTTTATATGTGGTTTCTGTGGTAAAACATATAAACTGTGAGTCCCATGTAATTCTCTCCTTCTTCCCTCTTTTCCTCTCTCTTGAGAAAGCATAGACAAGCTTCACTGTGTGTAGCTCAGGGTCCTTCTGCCCTAGGTTCTTAAGTACTTGGGGTTGCAAACATGTACTTCTGTGCCTAATGCAATTTTTTGTTTTAATGACTACCTTGAAATAGCAAAAAAATAAAAATAAAAAAATTATTTTTCTGTTAAGATTACTTATTGGAGCTGCAGAGATGGCTCAGCATTTGCTCTTCCAAAGGACCTGGGTTGGATTCCCAGCACCCACATGGAAGCTCACAACCATCTCAGACATGGTACACAGACATGCATGCAGATAAAATACTTATCCACTTAAAGGCAAAATCTTAATAAGATTATTATTTTTATATGTGTGTGTCTCCATGGGTTTATATGCACCATGTGAGTACATGTCCTTTAGGGCATCAGACTAGAATTCCATATGGTTGTAAGTCATGTAGGCTCCATGAATTAAACTCAACTCCTCTGCAAGAGCAGCAAGTGCTCTTAACCACTGAACCCCATGAAATTAATTTTTATAATATATTTTTAATAATAGGACCTCAAATTATTATCACTTTCAAGTGTAATCAGTATAAAATTAATAGTAGTAGACACACTGAGAAAGAGAAGGTTGCAGGGCTAGAGAGGTGGCTCATGGGTAAAAGGGCTTGCTATGCAAGCATAAAGACCTGTGTTTAGATCCCAGAACCCATGTAACTAGGCCTTATGGTTACACTTGTTCCCATAACCCCAGCACTGTGGGGCTGGAGAGCACAAGGCCTTCTCGCTTCAGTGAGAGACCCTGTCTCCAGGGAGTAAGGCGAGAGTGATAAAGTGATACCTGATGTCCCTGTCAGCCTCCACATGAGTGTACAGGCACAAGTGCATCCAGTGGGGAAGGCTGGGCTGTTTCTCGGCTGCCATCTGTAGTCCTGGAGGAGGTGATTTACACTGACTCCTGCTCCAGCTTGCTGATCTGGTGTTTTTCCTGTGGCCAAGAGTTCTGTCACATCTAGATGGTAAGCGACACATGCCCATAGTGTAAAGTACTTGAAGAATCTAGAGCAGTGTCTTTTACTGAGTCAGACTTCAGTAATAGGTCCCTCCTCCATCTTTTATATCCAATTTAAATTCCTTGTTGGAAAGATAGGAAAGTTTTAAATAAATATAAAACTTTTATATAAAAATCCAAAAATAAACCTTTGTTTTTATAATATGGCAAGTATCTCTATTTTGGTAAAGTTAGCCTATTATATGAATGGCATTTTGCATTTCAGAATTTTGCAATTTAGAGAACCACAAGCCATTGCAAACCTTTAACGTGAGTGCTTTATCTTTTCATTTGGTACTGTGAGTCAGCATTCTAGTCATTATGTAGGACAGAGTGGAGACAAGGAGAGACCTAATGTGTATTGGAGGAAAATCACGAGACAAAGGAAGTTAGGAACTTCAGAATGAGGAGTGGTTATGAGTCAGTAGAGCTGTCAGTGAGAACTCTTCATCAGAGGGAGAAAAACAAGCAGGATTCTGTGGGAAGCAAGAGCAGGAAATACACCAGACGTTGATGGTCAAAAGCATGGGACTTCACCATGTAACTGGAGCAACTGCTTTCCCATGAAGAGAATCGGGTGCCTGCCATATTGAACACCTGTCTCATACCACACACAAAAATGAACTTGGTAAGGATCATGGCCCTAAATTTTGTATTCAAAACCATAAAAGCTCTTAGAAGAGTAGGAGTAAATCTTCATGGTACTGTGTGAAAAAACCAAAAAGAAGATAAATTAGATAGACTTCATAAAGATTTAAGACTCTAATGTTTCAAAAGGCAACGGGAAAGAGAAATGGCACACAGAATGGGAAAAGTAACTGCCAGGCCTAGTGCCTGGCCAGGGACTCAGCTAACTGGCTCCTGTCAGGGAAGGAGTAGGCATGAGCTCCCTTATTGGACCTTACATGCAGTCTCCTCTGCTTTCTTCTAGGATGCTGTCTTGTGCTTCCCCTTAAAACCATTGAGCACCTCTTTCAGCTCTGCTGCCCGCTTCAAAGTGGAAGGTGTAGACTGTTGGATGGAGAGGCTCTTCAGCCAAGAGCTCTTGATCCTTGGCATGATTAGCTTGTGCATAGGACATCTCCTGATTTCATTTTAAACTTTGCTTTTAAAAATTCCAACCATTTTACAGGTTTTGCTTATTTTAAAGTACAAATTTAGAAATCACCTAAACATACTTTTAAGTC
The DNA here is from genome assembly GCF_014885135.2 of Alexandromys fortis. Lineage (NCBI taxonomy): Eukaryota > Metazoa > Chordata > Mammalia > Rodentia > Cricetidae > Alexandromys > Alexandromys fortis. Next base: position 7,259,482 of record NW_026067953.1, on the reverse strand, counting down.
GGCCAACAGCATTGTAACATGATTCACATGTTAGCGCTCATGCTTTTAATTTCCATTTCCGTTTTTTCCCCCCAGAGTGCTCTGCTCTGTCAGCCGTCCTAAGCCATGGTGTTAGCTGGTTAGAGACTCATTTGGTTCACCAACAACAGAGCCCAGCCAGGGAGACAGAGCATGGAAAACCTAAAGTTCTCCTTCCCATTGTCTCCCATTAAGTGAGAGTTGTTCTGGAAATACATCGTGTGAGCAGGTGGTGGTGACAGTTTGCTCTTGACTTGTGCATTTCTGAGTGGGTGGAAACCTGTTGTGATTTTTACACTTCTGTTAAGGAACTGATCATTTTACTGGAGACAAGACATGTGGGATACTGCGTCCCTTGCCTTCTAGGTAATTTCTGCCCAGGTTTCCTGAACCAAAGAAAAGATGATCGCAATTGGCAATTTCCTAGTAGAATAGGGCACATACATTTCTAAATAGGTCTTGCTGTGTGTTTGTCCAGGCTGGTTGGCTAATACTGTCTTTATCCACTTCCTTGTAAACAGTTGCGCTCCACCAAGAGATGCTGGACGATGCACAGAAGAAACTGATGAACTTAGTGAGCAGCACAGAAGGAAAAGTAGACAAGTGAGCTTTGTCTTTTGACTCCTCCTGGGTTACAGGAATTGCTGTCAGAGAACAGTGGAGCTACAGCAGAGGTGTACACCTGACCACGTTTTCAAGAAGCAGTTTGCTTTTCTTACATAGTGAGGTGTAGATAGTTGTCATGACAGTCAGTAGAGTAACTTACCTTCTTTTATTTTTAAAGTCTGTTTCTCCCAATTCATTTCTTTTCTCAAAACCATATTCAAGAGTTAGAAGAAAAATCACTCCTGCAGAGTGGTGTCACATGCCTTTAATCCCAGCACTAGAGGCAGGTATGATCAAGACTAGCCTGGTCTATAGATCAAGTTCCAGGATAGCCAAGGCGACACAGAGAAACCCTGTCTAGAAAAAAATTATTGCTTATACATGAAATACTTAGAAAGTAAAAGGTTTATTTTTAATATTTTCCCCTCTTTTTTGGATTTTTGTTTTCCTTTTGAGACATGGCTTCTCTGTATAGCTCTGTCTGTTTGTCTTGGAATTCACTTTGTAGATCAGGCTGGCCTCAAATTCATAGGAAGGCCTGCTTCTGCCTTCCAAGTGCTGGGATTAAAGGCCTACGCCACCTCCATCTGGCATATTTTTCCCTCCTTACTACCCTTAAGTAAACATATCTAGCATGTTTAAATGTTTAAAGGTTGGAAGAGGCCGCTTGTTGGTTCCTGGCTGCCTAGCCAGCTTAGACCCAGAATAATCACACAGAAACTGTATTAATTAAATCATTGCTTGGCCCCTTAGCTATGACTTCTTATTGGTTAACTCCTATATCTTAATTTAATCCATTTCTATGAATCTGTGTAGAGCCATGTGGCAGTGGCTTACCGGCAAAGTTTTGGCATGTCTGACTCTGGTAGCAGCTCCATTGCTTCTCCTCTGACTCTGCCCTTCTGTGTTCCCAGCATTCAGCCTAGCTTTCCCTCCCTACCTAAGTTCTGCCTTGCTAGTTCCAAAGCAGTTTCTTTGTTCATTAATGGTAATCACAGCACACAGAGGGGACCCCCCACATCAGATTAAGTCTAAAATCTAGTTATCCATGCAATAATATCTCACTTAATAGTTTAAAATGTAAGGTTTTATTTTAAACTTTCAGTAAATGTGGTTGGGGACATATAACATCTCCATTTTCATTTCTCTTGCATGTGAGAATCGCCTAGTCAGGTGTTGAAAATTGCTTATGAGATACCTCCTCGGTTGATTATGAGTCTGAAGACTTGGTGGGCTAATAAGTGATTTTTAAAAAAGTATACATTTTGAATTGTCTGAAATATTCCTAGTTAGACTTCTTTAACAAGCCGCTTTAGAATACCTTATTATTCAATTTTTATAATTAAGCCACTCATTGTTTAAGTAAATGTTTAAGTATGGGTATACTTGTGTTAGTAAGGTAGGCCATGTTAGGTAGGCCTAAGCTGTTTCTGCCTTGATTTTCCTAGAGTCCTTATGAGAAACCTCTTCATTGGTCATTTCCATGCACCTAAAAATCAGCGTCATGAAGTGCTACAACTGATGGGCAGCATCCTGGGTGTTAAAAGGGAGGAAATGGAGCAGGTAACTAGACAGCAAAACCGCTCTAACTCCCCCGTTCTCTTTAGTTCTCTCATTCTCTGGTCCCCCCACCCCACCTTTCTTCTCGTTTTCTCTCTTTCACTGGGCATGGAACCTAGCATGTGTTCCACATGTTGAGTAAGCATTCCACCACTGGGCTACATCCTTGTTCTTATGCTAAATATGTTTATAATTAATTACTTTTAATAGGGGCATAGTAGAAAATGTCTCTTTTTAATGTATATATAACAGGTTTAATACAATTTTCTTAAAGAGATAGATTTGTTCAGTTTGTATTGATGTTAGTTTAGTTTACAACTTACAAACTAATTCTCACATCAGACTGTTGACATTTTTGAGATGTAACCGTGCCCAGAACATTTATTTCAGATTGTACCTAGGGGCATTATATTTTCTCATATCTTCTGTCAGTAGTAGGAAACATTTACTAGAATTTGCATTATAAAGCATGATTTACTGTTCCCTGAAATCACATAAGAGAGGTTCTTATTTTTCTTGTCTTATGTGGTAATATTTTTCTGTTTGAAAATGTTCGTGCAGTTGTTTGCTGAAGATCAAGGAGGTGTTACTCGGTGGATGACAGGATGGCTTGGAGGAGGATCGAAAAGTGTGCCCAATACACCTTTGAGACCAAATCAGCAATCTGTGTTTAATAGTGTAAGACCCAGTTCTACTCTTGCTGAACATGAATAATGAAATGATTAAATATCACATTCATTTGCATAGTGACAAATTTCTTTTTACATCATCTAATACAATCATAGTGATATAACCAAATATTTTTTTTCAGTCCTTTTCAGAACTTTTTGTTAAATTTCTGGAAACAGAATCTCATCCATCTGCCCCACCTCCAAAGCTGTCTGTTCATGACTTGAGACCACTGGATTCTCCAGGGAGAAGGAACGTTCACACTAGCACACCCGGAAGTGCCAAAGGTGAACCTCAGTGCTGAAAGTCAGACGTTTAACTCATGACTTAGATTTATGGCAACACTAAGTTTTCAGTGTCTTTTAAATATGTAATACTGCTTCCAAAATTCTAATATCACCAAATTTGGGTCTTATGTGTTGTATCTTGTTATTTATTTGCTTTAATTAATGTCAATAGTATAAAATGTTTTCACTTATATGTCAAAATAATTTTTTGTGAGAATCATTTTGTTTACATGAGAAACCTTTCATTGGTCACTTCCACACAGCTCCAGATCATATATATTGTAGTATATTTATAGGCATTTGATTTTATTCCCTTTATCAGTGTAAGCCGGTCTTAATTACTCTTAATTACTCTCCTGGAAATGGTGGTGAACTGGTTACATCTTTGCTTTGTCGCCGGTTTTCATTTCTCTCTGATGGCAGTCATTACTAATTAAAGTTAGATGCACATAGTTTGAAAATCATTTTCAGCTTTGGACTTCTTGTATTCAATAACCAAACCTTGTCAAATAAATAATAAATGTAAGGTTGGTTCAGTTAACTGACCTAATCCAAAGAATGTGGACAACCACCCTTAGTGGCAAAGATCTGTCTGGAAGGAAGTGGTTGGTGGCTGCATGTGTATATAGTTTTGGTCCCACTGAGTTGTAAAGTCCTTATTTCATACTGATGATATTGGCATATAGTAAAATTTCTGGAGTTGAAATTGAATTATCCACGAGACTGTGAACCAATTCTCTTTTTTCCATATAATTTAAATTTACATATTTTAATTTGGACTCATATATTTTAGTATAGAGTGAAGGTATATATCGTATGCTTTATAGTTCATATCACATACCATAGTTAAATTTGAATAAAATATTAGATAAATTCTGTTTTATAATTTTTAGAACTTCTTTAGTTAAGACAGATGTTTCTGGTTTTTTGATTTTTTTTTTTTTTTTTGGTTTTTCGAGACAGGGTTTCTCTGTGGTTTTGGAGCCTGTCCTGGAACTAGCTCTTGTAGACCAGGCTGGTCTCAAACTCACAGAGATCCACCTGCCTCTGCCTCCCGAGTGCTGGGATTAAAGGCGTGCGCCACCACCACCCTGCCGCCCAGGCAGTTTTTTGAACTTTTATATGAAGGTGAGGTAATAAAGTTTATCCCTCACTAAGATACAAGGTTTGGCTGCTAAATTCAGTAAAAAGTCACTTAGGAGGTACAGACTGCTGAGGACATTTTTGTTTTCATGTTGTACTAGGTCGTAGTTTCTTAAGAGAGATTCTCACGTTCTTCAGCGAAAAGTCTGCTCATTTATCTGCATTTCCTATCATTCTCTCTCCCTTTCCTTCCCTCCCTCCCGTCCTCCCTTCTTTTCTCCCACCCTCTCTTTCTCTTGCTTTCTTTCTCACCATCTCCCTTTCCTTCCTCAGCTGAACTCAGCTTGAGTGTATATATCAGTCAGAGGTGAATTGTGTTGTGGCAGAGTTTGCATGGAGTTCCTACTGTATTCACCAGTGTGTGGAGCTTAGTCCCCACGCTGTGTTCATCATTGTGAAGAACTGTGTCTACACTATTCACTACTGTAGAGATTAGTGTCCAGCTGTGTTCACAGTGTAGAGATTAGTGTCCACCTGTGTTCACAGTGTAGAGATTAGTGTCCAGCTGTGTTCTCAGTGTGTAGAGAGTAGAGTTCAGTTGTGTTTACACTGTGTTAGGAGCTCCTCCAGTGTGGAGAGCTTGGTCACATGAAGTCCAGCAGGGGAGTCCAGACGTGCTCTGCTACTGCTGCACATCATGAATTTGTCTGTCTCTGTCTTTGTCTTTGGTGCTCACTTTTTTAGTTTCCCATTGCTTAAGAAGGGACCTTGCAGGGTTTTCTTAGTTCTCACCAATGGATTTGTTATAAACCAGAATTCTAGCCACTAAAACCAGTCCTAAGCCTATTCTAATGCAAATGAATTATAGCTTTCCAAGCCAATAGAGAAATCCTGCCATTGAGAATGGTCTCCAGTCTTTGAATGTCTAAAAAGATGAATGAGTCATGTGTTCATATATTGTTTGTTTTTCTGGCAAATTAATCTTAATTACTTCTGTATCACTATAGTTTGGTATGCTAGCATTTCCATAGCTGTCATAATCCCTAGGAACTCAAGTTCGCAAGTCCTTTGTCTTTCAGGTAGGGATGGAAAGTAGCTTTGTAGCAAGACACCATTATTTCAGAACTATTCCAGCCAGTCAAGCTTTCCGTTATACAGCTAGAGCTTGAGGGTCAAATTCTTTTATCAGTATTGTTGCACATACAAATGCCCTCTGTCCTCTTTTCTCATTCCTTTTTCTTCATTTCTTCTCCTTTATGCTGGGATCTCTGGAACCACTGTGATCTGCAGTGCCTCAGCAGAAGGCAAGAAGGCAGATTAGTTCTCTGACTCTGAGTAGTTTTTTAGGTATATTTAAGCAGAGCACAATTTGGTGACTCAGTCCCTGTGCACAATAAAGCTTAAGACATGACTACATCAAAGCCAAAGCTCTTTGTAAAGTCCATATGACATCTTCCACACAGATGGGTTCTGTAGATTGACCGTATCCTGTACCTCCTATAAAGATAGGATCTGTAGATTGAGAAGCACACTATAAGGATCTGTGGGAGGATCCAGTGGGGTCTTGGCCACGCAGAAGTTACAAAGGTTACCAAGATATTAACTACACCAATCCCCAGCCTTTGGGCAGAAACAGGTTAAACGCCCCACTCCCGTTTGAAGGAAGGACCACATGTGTTTAGCATTTCTGGTTCCCCCTGCTTATCTGTGAGCACAAGGATCTCTGTCCTCCCACACGTTTGCCCATCTCCTTTTCATAGATAGAGTCTGCTGTAGGATCCAGGACTCAGTGCCATATTAATTTAATTAATAGGTAGCCAGATATGGAAGCCTAAAGTACATGTGGCATTGTTTTTTTAAATATCAGAAAATGCTTTGAATGACTAGAAATGAACTTTGATGAGGTTTTTATAATACACATTGGTATTCTTAAAATGTTATTTGTTTATTGTATGTGCATGTGTCTATATGTGTCTAAGTATGTGTACTCCTGTATACCCTTGGAAGTCAGAGCAGCTTTTGGGGGTTGGATTCTCTCCTACCACGTGGATTCTGGGGTTGAACTCAAGTCATCAGGGTTAGAGGTTTCACAGCAGGTGAGCTATCTTGCTGGCCCGTAGTTAGTATTTTCTGCTTAGGATTTGAGGATCTGTTGGTGTTCTTGACTAAAGAATGGCCCAAAACCTGTGCTAAATAGTAGTGTTTTGATCAGCAGGGTGAATTTTAAAATTGATAGTAGTGCTAAATTGCTTACTCACGTGTTAAAACTGAGCATGGTAGCACAGCTCCAGCTCTCAAAGGAGAGACGGAGGAGCATCCTCCGCTGTTAGGTTCATGGCCAGCCTGAGTAGACCCCTGTCCCAGCAACAGACAGCAACAACCATGTAGGTGAGTTTAATAAAATTATTGGAACATGTTTCTTAATATTAATGTGTTCAGGGTCATTTCATTTAACCTCTTTGTGAAGGGTAGAAGCCAAATCATCTTTATCTTATCTTTTAGATATAACAGAACCCAGGACAGGAAGAAGAACAGATCTGAGTCCATTCTTGGCTCCCCGCTCAGCAGCTGTGCCCCTTATTAACCCAGCTGGACATGGACCTGGTGGGCCTGGGCATCTTCTTTTGAAACCTATGTCGGATGTTCTCCCCACGTTTACCCCTTTGCCAGTGTCACCTGACAACAGCGCTGGCGTTGTACTCAAAGACCTTCTAAAGCAGTAGGGCGCTTCCACGCCAGACTGTACAGCACTTTAAGGAAACCATGAACACTGTATGTATGAACTTTATCACAAAGTGGCCTTCTGGAAAGAGTTGTGGTTGTAATTTGTAATTTGTAATTTGTCTGTTAATAAAATTATTCATAATGCTTTTAGAAATTGCAGGTGTCAGAAGAGTAAGAACTGCTATGTAATTTGCTTTTTTATTCATTTTGTCATTTTACCTAATTTAAAACTATAAACATTTGTTTTACTTTTTTTTAATTTACAAAACTCTAAAAAGGAGAGGCAAGAGTAACTGTCTGCTGTCTCCTCGGACTTTCAAGCCCATTTCATATAGGGGCATGCTGTTCATCTTCTCAAATAAGGAGTTTATTTCACTACCACGCCCAAAGGTGCCTAATAAAGGCTTCTCAGCACAGAGCAGAAGATGCTCTGTGGTGTGCTCCAGCCACCTGTAGAGACCTTGTGTAGGAAGAGAACAGAGCTATTTCTGGGAGGTTGTGGCTGTCCTGAGGCAAAGTGGGTGCGTAGTTCTATGCAATTCTAGCATGTGTGTAGATTCACCTGGCCACCACAGTTAATACCCAACTCTTCGTCCAAAGGGTCCCCTGAGCTGCCTTTTTTTAGTTCTTGCTGCCCCACTTAACCTTCTGTAGTTTTGTTATTCCGTGAGGGCTGTTGAAATGAAATCACCTCTCGAGTTGGGTGTTTCCACATAGCATAATTTCTGAGATCCTCCATGTTGTTTCATGGACTGGTAGTTTGCTTCCTTTTATTGTGGAGTACATGCTATGAGTAACTCATGGTATCATTTAGTTTTAAAAGCTGAACTGTCCTTTTTTAAGTACCACCTAAATCTACAGGTTTTTAGCAGTTCCTAGGGCGTGTGGTTAGCCTCTACACTTGGGAGGCAAAAGCATGCAGATTCTTAGGAGTTTGAGGCCAGCCTGTTCTACACAATGAGTTTCAGGCTAGCCAGAGCAACAAACATAGTGAGACCCTGCCTCAAAACATGGACACACACCAAAAAACAAATGAAACCTAAAGGTTTCCTTGCAAACTGTACAAAATCATGTAACTCTTTGTAAGTGTTACACTGTATGGCTGCATCCACATAACCCTTACATCATAGTGTTACACCAGCAATACCTGGAGACCCATTACCTCCTGCCCCCGTTCTGAGCTGCGGCTGTCTGGGATGCGGCACTCCCTGCCGTATCCAGCACCAGGTGTTTGGAACTGAAAGCAAATGTTTCTGTTCTTTTTTACAAAGCCATTGTGAAAGAAAAGAGTCCTGACTCACAGCTCTTGTACCAGGATGTTCATATTTGTATTAGTTGTTGACGCTGTGCATTGAAAAGCCATTTCTTGCATACTTTGTAAGTCCAGATAAGCCTTTAAAACAGAAGAGCCTGTATAGCAAGGAAGGGTGGGAAGCAGACTAATTCAGAAATGTCCACAGCCCTGGCACCCGTCAGAGCTCAGCTGGCTTGTTTGTGAATTTCCCTGTGATAAGCTGTGTGTTTCAAAGACTAGAGGTTTCAGTTTTAATGGTGTGTTGATGTTTAAAATACCTTTTTTTTTTTCTGAAAAATTAAGTAACTGAGATAACGCTGCTTCCCCGTGTCGCCTGTGGCCTTAACTAACTTATTTATAGCCCCCTTCTCCGCTATGTTAGAAGAAATTGCCATCAGAGAAATGTGAAGCTGCTCCCACCAGTTTCACCAACATTAACAGATGCCTCTCAACTTAGAGTGGGCTCTCAGCCCAGTAAACCCATTGTAATTAAAACATCTTGAATTAAGCTGTCAGCCAGCCTGACTTAGCAAGGCTGCTTCCTCTCAGGACCCCGGGGCTGACTGGGAGCCACAGCTTCTAATGCTGCCAGCATTGGGAAAAGAGAAATTCTCAATCTGAAGCATGATTTCTGCTTAATGTGTATCATTTCAGCACACCCCAAAATTGAAACAGTTAAGCCTCAACGGTAAGTTGAGGGTCTACTGATACAGGTATTTGTACGTTCCTTTACTCTTGCTCACTAGTTGGGTCATTTATTGTGTGACGAGAAAATTAAGTTCCACATGAAGCAGCCGAAAAGTTAGTTTTTATATTAAGAAAAGGAAGATGTAAAATGTTTTCTTCTGTAAACAATGTGTTTTATGTTTAAAGTACATTTTATGACATTGAAGTTCCTTGACTGAAACAACCTGCCCTCCCCACCCATTCACTTGGCCTCAGTTTGGAAGCTGTCATGGTGGGCTCCACACCCAGGCATCAAAGAACATGGTATTACATGGCTGCTATTGAAATATATGACTTTGTCTGAAAGCTGCAGTACCTAATGTCTGTGTTGTGTGCATGCTAAGTGTTCATTGATCTAAACCAGACATGACTCATCAGCTTTTCTGAACTAAGTTGTGTCAGAGATGAACCATCTGCTCAGGGAAACTTCTTAGCAGAGAGAGCGAGAAGCATGCACTTTGTGTTACCCACAGGACACCACTAGCGGTAACCGGTAACTGCAAGTAAGTCTGCTCTTGACAGCTGCCACAGGTTTACCGCACTGTTGGAACTGCAGTAAGTTCACTGTTGATATCTCTGTGTACCTAGCAGTGTTTTATGATTGAGTTTTGCATTGGAAGCCACATTTCTTCACAACATTCCTAATGGTTTTCAAGTACAATGAAATACACAGTCAAGCCGGGCGGTGGTGGCGCACGCCTTTAATCCCAGCACTCGGGAGGCAGAGGCAGGCGGATCTCTGTGAGTTCGAGACCAGCCTGGTCTACGAGAGCTAATTCCAGGGACAGGCTCCAAAACCACAGAGAAACCCTGTCTCGAAAAACCAAAAAACAAAAAAAAAAAAAAAAAAAAAGAAATACACAGTCAAGCGTTCACCCTGCCGTTGGAGCTGATTGAAGGTAATCATGTATGTCTGTGAGTTTTCCTTCCTGGCATTCTCGTTTGTTTTTTAAAAGGGGGAAACCAAAGCACATAAGCAAAAAGAGATGGCATGCAGCTAGCCAGTTAAACATCAAGTATCACCTAAGAAAAGCCTTTAGTTCTTTTAACCTTCCAAGGACTCAGGAGCCTTCAAGTGCTTACTCAGTCAGCTATGGTGAGGAGGGGCAGGCCCAGGCCCAGGCAAAGAGATGAAAACCATAGAAAGTGCTGCATTTGGACTGGATTTTTTAAATTAAGGAAATTTTCATATATTGAAGCATTTAAAGCATCATCTAGCAACAAAAATTTATCTTCTGTAAATATCAGTTAAGTTAGGCAATATTTATTTTATATATTCCTATGTAAAAATAATGATCATTATAATGTTGACATTTGTGATGATTTGCCAATCTATCCATCTTAACTTATTATGATTTAATCACTTAAAATTGATGCATTGTCTTTATAGGAAAATAGCAAATGTGAGCAATTTCCAACTATCATGAGATTCGGTTGTGTTTTATATAGAGTTAAAGCCAATGCACTCTTGAATTTCTCAGGAGCATTGCAAGGCAAAAAAAAATTTCTTCAAATAAAAATGACTTAAGTTGGCTGTATCTTCATCCACAATAAAAACACTTGGGAAACAGCTGCTGGCGTCTCTTTAGGAGGAGAAATGACTTGCATGTATTGCCTCTGCTGACTGCTGACTGAGGATGTCTGCTGCTGGGATTCAGTTTGAGCTTCCCTTCAGAGGAAAGACTGTGGATCACTGGTTGCTTAGTCTTTCTCCAAGGTAGTTAATGCATCTTCATTTTCTCTTAGACATAGAACGTATTTTTCAATTATTAAATTTACTTTATGTGCTTTGGTGTAAAGTTGTCAGATCCTCTGGAACTGGAAGTTAGACAGTTGTGAGCTGCCATGTGGGTGCTGGAGATTAACTGATCCTGGGTCCTCTGGAAGATCAGCCAGTGCTATTAACTGCTGAGCCATCTCTCCAGCCCCGATAGAACCTGTTTTTAGTTCTTTGTGTGATAGCATTATTGGAGATTTTTTTTTTTTTGACAGCCAAATTGGAGTTGTGACTTTCACCATCTTGTGTGACCTTTAACAGAATTACTTTGAGGGCCTCATTTTGCTCACATCTGAAGCCTTGTAATTGATAAAGAACAGTGACACGTTTGTTCATATGTGTATTACATGTAATTTTCCTGCTCATGGGGGTTTGAGTAGAGTGGTGCGGATGGAATGGTGAGAACAGAAACTCTGCTGGTGGGGAGTGGCAGGGAGAGGGCTGTTGGGAGGTCGCTCTGCTGACAGGAGGGGTGGAGGGGCCTTGTGAGACTGGGAAGGCTGTGAGAATCTCGGTGCAGGAGTTCTCAGATGGCAGACTCCCTTCCCTGCACAGGAGAGAAAGAGGGCAGCTAGCGGGTGGATTGTACGCAGCTGTGCTGTGGGAAGCCTGAGAAGGAAGGAGTGAGGTCTGTCCTCAGGCTGCGCCAAGTAGGTGAAACAGACGTACGTGCACAGGTGAGTGAACAGTGTGGGGAACATCCATGGGGCCACACTGCTGAACACTAGAGGGCCCTGATTTGGGGCCGGCAGTCCAATGGAGGAGCATATCTTGGCAGCTAGCTAGTGAATGGCAGCAGAGGGTGCTTCTCACCGTGACCAGTTCTAGTGGAGTGTAGAACGTTAGCAACTGAGCCTTGTTCTCCTTCCTTGCTCAGGCCATGTGAATAAAGATGTAACAGGGAGTATCAAGCAGATTGCCAAAACTTGGCACATCCTATAAATTAATAATTCTTTATAATTGCAGCAATTTTTATCTTGGAGACGGGGTGGTTTTTAAAACGCTCACTTGAGGCAAGCATTTGAACCTGTAGTTGGTTTTCTGCACTAGTTCCTACCATGGAGTCTTCCTTTCGGGCCTGCTAGGGTTGATAGCAGTCATTTCCTGTAGTGATGTCTAACTGAGAATGTCCAGCTGTCTCTACGCATTCTTCAGCTCAACAACCTTTAACTTCAGTTCGCTATTCTGGCCCTCAGCTAAATCTCAGTGATTTGAAGTATTTGGCTGAATTTCATACCAAGTTTGTTAAATTTTCTTCTAGATAGCCCAGAAATTCAAGGTGCATTGTTTTGCCGTCACCCCGGAACACAAGGCCTGTGAGTTCTCCCCCAGCGCTGCCTCACTGCGACGGGCGTGACGCTTCCAGAGGGCACAGCCCCTGAAGCTGGGGAAGGGGCATCATTTCTTTGAAAAAGCAAGAAATCTTGTGTTTCCTGTGTGGCCTGTTGGGGTGGAAGGAACTCTGACATCATCCGTGGGCCCTTAGCCAAGTCTGTACTCAGGTACTTTCTCGAATAACAGGGACCATCAGGATAAGATTATATATATATTACAGTTTAGCATAGTTTGTATGTGTGTGAATGTCAGGGCAGCAGGTGGGAGCTCTTTTTTCCATCATGTGGGTTCCAAGGATCAAACTGAAGTTGTCAGGCAACCTCCTCTCCTGAGCCACCGTACTGGTTTATCAGATTCTAAATGGACAAGTTAATTGTTTATCTTTAAAGCTTTCACGGGTGTTTAGTCCTTTGAATTTTTGAAACAAATCATTAAGAAGTTTGTTTTTCTCCTCAGAGCGCTGCCGCACCTCGTAAATCTGCTGCCGGCAGAGTCTTAGGTACATTTGTTCAGCTGTGTTTCTGCCAGGCGGGTGCTTAGTAGTTGGCACCTGTGGGGGAAGCAGTGCGGCTGCTGCGTCCCCTCTTCACAGAATGAAGACTTCTGCTTTCCACTCGGTCTGCCTTTGGTTCTCTTTGCTCCTGTTATCTGATCATTTTTAAAAGGTTTTATTCCTGTGTGTGTGTGTGTTGTCAAAAGAGGGTTGGATCCCTTGGAGCTAGAGTTACAGGTGGTTGGTGAGTGCTGGGGCCTGAGCTTGAATCCGCCGGAAGGACGCTCAGCTCAGCACCCCTAACCATGGAGGCAGCCTGTTGTGTTGTTTTTGAAACAGGGCCTTGCATAGATCCTCCTGTTCTTGTCTCCACAGTGCTGTGGTCATGAGTCTAGGTCACAATATCCAGTTTATTTCCTACTTTGGGCATCAGATTTGCTTGCTGAGATTTACCCTGCTGTCGCTCTTCAGTGTGTGTGAAATACCCGGATCCAGCTATCAGGGGGACCTGGATGGCCCATTACGGAGAGATCAACCAGTCCTTCCTGCAGAAAGCGAACTAACTTGTCAAGAAAACAGCCATTGGAGGGTCTGGGAGTTGACAGGGGAAGGTTACAAGGGCAATCAAGAAGTTGAAAACAGTTCCTGCAAGGCTTCTTGCACTTTGTGTGTAATTCTTGGAATCTGATGCCTTCCTGCTGTGGCTCCTCTCACCCATACCTCTGAGTCAGTCATGAAGAGCAGCAGCTTTGTTGCAGAACGGCATAGGCTCAGGGCTGGGGATGAAGGCAGGAGATGGATGGTGGGTGGTGGGCCAGCGGGAATCCACTGCAGCCTTGCTAGGGAGAGTTGTAGCTAGTCTGGGGTGATGCGATCCTGGGTGGGGGAAGCCACAGTGTGACTGGGATGGAGATCAGGACCTGATGGGCTGCCCCACTTCCACACAGCCCTCTACTATGTGTGGAAGTCTCAGACTCTGCAGGTTGAGCAAGAACAAGAATGGTTGAATACTGGTCTCGGCAGGATTGGCCCTGGGAAATCAGACTAGAAATTCAAGCAAGAATATAAAACGGTGTGGATGGATGCTTAAAAGAAATCCCACACTAGCTCAGAATTGAGAAAGAGACGGTTACTTATTTAGGGGTAGACTCACAAATTAGAATTCTCTGTTTGAATGGAGATCAGAAAATGAATCCCACAACCCAAACAGAGAGGCTGGAAAAGAGGCCAGATTCATGCTGTACATCAGCATATATAGTATAAAAGGCTATGCCCCAGTGAGCGGGTAACCGCTGGTTGTAAAACTTCCTACAGCACCTCCCCCTTTTCTTTAGATACGAGTTCTAAGCCTAATACAAAAATTATATACAATAAGAGAAAATATACTTAATAATTATCCTATCCTAACTAGTTTAAGTCTTGTATAATAAATAACTTGGCCAAGTCATGAAAGTAACTACAACTATTTAGTCTTTAACTCCATCGAAGATCTGAGAAGGGAAATAATATTACTTGAGTAAGTAGGAAGTGCTATCAAGCAACTTTCAAAAATGTGCAACAAATGACAGAGACAACTGGCTACCTGGGCAATCACCCAAAGTCTCATTTGTAACGCTGAAGCAACCAACTTTGGCCAAGGCCTAGAATAACTGACGTACCATTTTCAGAGGCAGGAAAAATTTTAAAACCATTTTACCCTGTCTTGGCAAGATTTGATAGCCCTGCTTATCCATCTTCGGATATCATGTATCTTGTCAGTGGTTGAGGCATGGGCATTTCTTTGCCCAAAGACCAGTTTTGCCAAGAAGAAAACAAGCTCCAAGTGGAGTGTCTTTGGTGCTCAACATTCTCTCGAGAAAATATAGTATAAGAGGCACGCCCCAGTGGACAGGTAACCACTAGCTGTAAGACTTTCTACAGCAAAACAGAGCTGAAGGAGCAGCTGTGCTTTCCTGTGGTGAGAAAAACTTATGGGTTAGATAATTTAGTCAAGAGTCAGTAGTTGCTATACTATATCCAGAATTGCCTGGTTTCCAACCAGAAATGAGAAATGTGAAGAAGAGAGTATGGCTCATGTTTAGCAAAAGGAGAGAAAAATGTGGGCCAAGATGCTGCATTTGGCTCACAAAAACTTGGAGGTGCGATTGCAAGTTTGGAAACCTCAGGAGTGTCCAAAGAATGCAGAGCATAGTGATGAGCCTTTGCGCCTGCGCCTCATCACATGGTAAGCCGTGCCGTGTTAGCAAAGGCTTGAAATAAGAGCTTTGAACACAGACACACGTAGTGAATCACAGCAAACTCTGTGCCTGCCACCAGCTGTACCAACATCAATCCAAGCCCACCAGTTCTTGTTTCAGCTCGGACTCCCACCAATTTTTTTTAAAGCATTTTTACAGCAGCACATCTTAAAACCACACCAAATAAGGAGGCAGTCTTGGAGTTAGTCTGTGTAGGATGATGTAGACATCAAACAGTAAGCGCCTCGTCCAGTCCTGACCTCTCCAGGAGTGCTGCGATTGTAACTACAACTCCATCGTGTCTGGATTCAGAGAGATGCCTACATAGATCCAGGCTAGGGAGGCATGGGGCTTCCTGTTTTACCACCTGTAGGTGTGACCTGGACCAGAAGCCTCTATGCTTGGCATCTTCTTTGCTTGGATGTGAGCTTCTAAAGCCCAACAGTATCCATCGCTCACTGGAAGAAGCAGGGATGTGTGCACACATCACAGCAAACTGGGGCAGTGGAAATAGAGGTCACACGGGCCATGTCTAAGTCTAGAAATGAGGAAACTCCAGTCACTTCTGTAACAGTGTTGGATGCTGCAGAAGGTGGCCAGGTGTGCCTTGTCTGTTTCTCAGCTTCTCTAGAGTTCCAGTTCCAGTCCCAGATTCACAACCCTTATCACTTGGGTTGAACCCAGGCGACTTCTTACTAGAATTTCATAATCTGATCCCATTTCCTGTTGCTCCACGTCTGTTGTCCTAGGCACAGAAGACTAGCCCCAGTATCAACATCTTGCTATGGCCCTGGAAGAATTAGCACAGCAAAGCTTGCCTTAAGACTCTTACATCTAAACAGTCTAAGATGAAATTAAATGTCAAGTCTCCTTTTGTGGTCATAAGTTTTCACACTCAGCAAGCTTCCAGTGCAGTTTCAGATGGACATTTTAGAATGGAATGTTCCTTAGAGTGGTCCAGGCAGAGTAATCGGGCATCAGATCCACAGATTATCATGTTGACCAAACATCCAGAGGTCCGTGGACATTGCCGATAAGTCTGAATCACATTAGCAAAGCAAAGGAGAATGGATCCAGGGAGAGGAGAAAAAGAAAAAGTCATACTTTGGCCTGACAGGATGGCTCAATGGTGTTGCCCCAAGGAGTGGAGTGCACATCCCAGGATCCATGGAACAAGCAGGCAGCCACTGTATGTCATAACCCCAGCTTGAGTGGATGCAAGTCAGAAGGATCACTGGGACTGTTGGTGTCCATAACATGGGTCCCAGGGTCTGGGAGACAACCTGCTTCAGAGGAAAATGTGAGTGCAATAGAGGACACCCTGCCTTTTCTGCTGACCTCTGCCTGACAGGCTTTCTGAAACACAAGTGTGCACATGCAGATGGATACTTAAAAGGGGGAGCCCGTGAGGCACTTGTGCAAATCTGGCTACCTAAATTAAACTCTAGAACCCAAGGAAAGTGGGCAGAGAGTACTAACTTCACAGTGCCATCGGATGACCCCCCCCCACATGTACACTCACGGTGAGAGATGAAAAAGACCATACTTTGCCACAAATAAGTGAAAAATTGAAGGATTTCTCTCTCCTGGAACTCACTACTTACCCCAGGCTAGCCTCAATCTTAGTGGCCAATCTCCTGCCTAACCTCTGCTACCCCACCATGCCTAGTTCACTAAAGTACAATCCTGGCCTGGAGGGACGGTTTAGCAGGTAAAGGTGCTTATTGCTGGGATTGATCTCTGCAACCCACATAGTGGAAGGAGAGAGCTGTACCCACTAATTGTCCTCTGATGTCCACATGGGTCTGTGTGGCATGCACGCACCCCCCACCACCACATGCACGTGTGCACATGAGCACACAAACTAAATGTAAAACAAATTTTTAATTAAAAATAAATTGTCCTTCACAAATAGAAAACTAAAAATGACAGAACTTCCACAAACCTGTATGCATGACTAAACATTAACCACTAATTCCCCGCTAATTTTTAGCGTGCATCTTGAGTGATTCCTTATTGTTGTCCAGCACTCCCTGGGCAGCCATGCTTTCTGACAGTGTCAAAGGTCTTCCTTTTCACACCGTGGCAAGCTCAGGTCAAGATCCAAATGCCAGTCTGCTTGGTTTCTGTGACTGCCCCTTGCCTTCTATTTTCAATGGGCTCACTTTTGTGTCCCACGGACATTCTTCCTCAGACTCCCTGGCCAACTGACTCACTTCAATCCCAGTTCCTGTGGGTGGGCTGGTGATGGAGAAAGGTCATTGGTTAATTATAATAAAGAAACTGCTTGGCCCTCGTTGATTAAAACATAGGTGGGAGGAGTAAACAGAACAGAATGCTGGGAGGAAGAGGAAGTGAGGTTAGAGGCCATGCTCTCCTCTCCCAGACACATGCAATGAAGCTCTGACCCAGGATGGACGTAGGCTAGAATCTTCCCGGTAAGCGCACCTTGGGGTGCTACACACATTATTAGAAATGGGCTAGCCCAGGTGTGAGAGTTAGCCAAGAAGAGGCTAGATATAATGGGCCAAGAAGTGTTTAAAAGAATACAGTTTGTGTGTTGTTATTTCGGGTAAAGCTAGCCAGTGGTGGGAGCTGGGTGGCAGAATGCAACCCACAGCTCCCTACAACAGGCTGGTTCCTGAGTTCTGTGGCACGGTCTCCAGTGTCCCTGGCTCTTGAGTTCTATGGCACGGTCTCCAGTGTCCCTCTAGCCTTCAGGCTGGGGCTGCCTGGTGTGGCGTCTGACCGGGCTTCTTAAGCATCCCATTTCTGGAACTCCATGGAAACTTCTTTGTTTTACAGAATTATATGTTAAAATCACAGTCAACAGAATATAGAAAAAGCCCAGGTGTGTCCATGGTCTGCCAAATTGCCAGTAAATTCCAGGCAGGAGCAGAACATCCTACTCATGTTTACCATGCTTGGAGCCTCTGGGTCAAATCTCTAGCATCAGAAAAAATAAACAGAATTAAAACACACACACACACACACACACGTACACACATAAAGCCCAAAAGTAATAGTGGGAGAAGGATCCTGGGGCAGAAGGTAGGAAGCCCTGGTTCTGACAGCTTTTGCCTCCACGCTTTGGGGTAAATAGCCCCTCTGTACGTTAGTTTTTGCATTGGTTTTGCATATGCCTCCCTCTCTTAACACCCTGAGACCTGTCCACCTCTATTTGAACTTTCAACCAACCAGCACCTGTATTTTAAAAAGAAAGCAGGGGCTGGAGAGATGGCTCAGCAATTTTACAGAGGGCTAAGTTTGGGTCTCAGCACCCATATCAGGCTACTCACTAGTGTCTGTAACTCCAGCTCCAAGGACATGACACCAGGCAGACACAGGGCACACAGACATGCATGTAGGGAAAGCACTCTCACACACAAATAAAATAAAGCTAGAAGGAAGAAGGAAAGAAAGGAAGGAAAGGAGAGAGACAGGAAGAAAGGAAGGAGAAAAGGAAGGAAGGGAGAGGAAGGAAGGAAGAGAGGAAGGAGAAAGGAGGGAAGAAAGGGAGAAAGGAATAAAAAGAGTGGGACCTAATCCTTGCTGAGGGCTGTGTGTGTTGGTTTTGCTGAGGGCCATGTGCACTGGTGCATGCTGATAGGCACTGACTGTTGATCACGGATAAATTTTTGCCCCATTTTACAGCAGAAAGATGAAGCTCAGTAAACTTAAAGAACTATCTTGTGGTCTCACGGAGAAGAAATAATGAACAAAACAAACCAAATTGGTCTGACATGGAAAGCTCATGAGCTCATGGGTAACTGCATTTAGGAAGCACTTGGGTGAGTGAATGGACAAGAGGGTAAATGAACAGGTAAACAAAAGGACAGGTAAGCAAATTCACAAGACAACGAACGGACAAGAGCTAATGGACAGGTCAGCGAAAGGACAGGTGTATGAATTGACAGGTGTGTGAATGGACAGGTGTGTGAATGGACGGGTGTGTGAATGCACAGGTGAGCGAAGGAAGAGGTGAGCAAAAGGACAGGTGTGCGAATGGGCAGGTGAGCGAATGGACAGGTGAGCGAATGGACAGGTGTGTGAATGGACAGGTGTGCGAATGGACAGGTGAGTGAATGGACAGATGAGTGAATGGACAGGTGAGCTGTCATGCTCTGGTGGCAGCTCAGACCATAAATTATTTCTCTGGACCAGTGTGGAGGCACAAGAATAAAGGTACAACTCAAAAGGCTTTATTGGGAAGGAGGTTCTCAGTGATTCCCTCATGAAATCCTGAGTGCACATCCTGAAAATTCCTCTCTTTTTTTATACCAAAACTTAAACTGAGGGATAATTTCATTAGCACTCTGTTTTCTAGGTATCCAGGTAAATGGCTTTTAGTCACATCCACATCTACCTGTGCCTGCTCTGTCCCATTTTCCTGGTGTGTATGCTAGATAGGCTTGAGTTAGCATCTCTATTCAGGCATCCTCCAAATTACAAAAAGGAGCATAACAACATCCTGACCCTTTGTTAGGGTAGCGGCAGCCTTTCTGGAAGGCTACGTGACCACCTCAGGTGGGAAACTATGGCTTGAGAGCCTGGCTACCATACCATATAGAAATACGGGCCTACAGTGAGAGAATAGACAGGTGAGCAAATGGACAGGGGAGCAAATGGACAGGGGAGCGAATGGACAGGTGAGCGAATGGACAGAGGTGTGTGAATGGACAAGTGAATGAATGGACAGTGTATGAATGGACAGGTGTTTGAATGGACAGGTGAGTGAATGGACACGTGAGTGAATGGACAGGTGTGTGAATGGACACGTGAGTGAATGGACAGGTGTGTGAATGGACACGTGAGTGAATGGACAGGTGTGTGAATGGACACGTGAGTGAATGGACAGGTGTGTGAATGGCCAACTCTATCAAAGAATCCATGAGACTTCATATGAAGGATGTTGAAAAGTCTTAGTAACTGGAGAACTACAGCATGTTTCTGTTGGGAGGCCTCTTGAGGACAATTCACCCCAAAAGACTATTGTTTCAAAAAATTAATAAAATTCTAGCATCCAATATAGTGTTTTTAGAAAGTGGGAAGAATAAATACCTGTAGACAATTCACAGGATTCTTATAAACAGATCAATACTCAGGGAAAAAAAAGTAATCCGATAGCAGAATGCCATTTAAAAGGTTTTTAAAACTCTTTTCTTACGTGTATGAGTATTTTGTTGGAATGTGTGTCTGTGTACCACATGCATACCTAGTACCATGAACACCAGAAGAGGGCATCGGATCTCTGGACCAGGAGACAGTTGTAAGTCACCTTGTGGGCGCTGAGAAGTGAATCTGAGTCTTGTGCAAGAGTAGCGCCTTGTTGTAAAAGGAAAATGTGCTTTCATTTCCTGGCTACCTAGACCCGAATAATTACACAGAAACTGTATTAATCACAACTCTGGCCAATGGCTCAGTTGTATTCCTAGCTAGCTATTATATCTTAATTTAATCAACTTCTATTAATCTGTGTATTGTCATGAGGTCTGGTGTCCTCTTTCAGCAGCTACATGGCATCTGCCTGACTCCTCCTCTCTCCCTGCATTCAGTTTAGTTTTCCCACCTTCTATATTGTGGCCTGCCATAGGCCAAAGCAACTTCTTTATTAACCAATAATAGTAAAACACATTCACAGCTCACAGAGGGGAACCCCACATCACCTTGTTCTGCGTGGCAGTAAATAAAACTGGCCTGGCACAGGAGCAGGCAAACTAACGAATCAGGGGATCGGGACTCACCCCTATATCCAGTTCCTAAAAAATGCCTACAGCAGGAAGACAGGGATAATTGATTGATGATGGTACTGTTTTAAAATTAAGTAGATGGCATTCCTATGTTCAATGTCTCAATGCTCCAGGAGAGCTAGAGATTAAAGAGAAAATGAAACTATGGGGGTGGAGAGACAGCTTAGCAGGAAAGAGGTCTCACTGTTTTCCAGACAACCTGGGTTTGGTTCCCAGCTCCCACCACTGCCTACAACTCTGTTTCCACATGACCCAGCACTCTGGCCTCTGCTGACACTCCTCTCCCGTGCACACATGCAGACACACACGCATGCACATAACTAAAACTAAGAGATAAGTAAAACTGGACCTACGGATGCTGTATCAGGCCGACCTGCTAATTTGATGTGGCATGTCTCTGGCATGTCTTGAGGAACAGTCTAGGAATCTGCACCCTAACCAGTAGCCTGTCATGCTACTAAGTCGTTAGTCTTTGGAAGAAATGAAACATCCCCCTACACACACTTGCTTTTTCCAAGGGATATTTTGGAACAAAGGGCTATGACAGTTCTATTTATATATA
>NW_026067953.1:7158632-7238297 GCF_014885135.2 Alexandromys fortis | reverse complement strand
CTTTTTATTAAATTAGCTCAGTAATTTGTGTGCATATATATGGACAAACCCAGACCAGTATGTGTTCGGAGATCAGAGGACAGTTTGAAGGAGGTATCCCACCTCTCCTTCTACCACACTTGTCTGGGAATCAAATTCTGGCCATCAGTCTTGGCAGCAGGCACTTTTACCAGCTGGGCTGTCTATCTTGGAGAAAACCATACTTGGTAAACTCGGTAGGAGAGAAAGCTCTAGCGTCAACAGGCTTGTGGCTACAGGTTGTGCTCTGTGTCTGTGGGCCCTCATTGCTCAGGTGCTCACCTTCCATCCTCCCTCCACCACTCCCTCCCTCTCTCCCTTCTTCTGGGTGGAACCCAGGGCATTGAGCCCCTAGGCCAAGATTCTACCATTGCTCTACATCCCTACCCAATGACCTGCTTCTTCATCTGCAAATGAATCTTCACTTGAAGCAGTTGTGGAGATCAAAGAAGAGGGGACAGAGACAAAATAGCGACAGACGTTCAGTAAGCTCCCTTTCTACATTTACTCCTAGATAGGCATTTTGATGGAATTCATTTTCATGGGGGGCAGGGAGGTAATGTTTTACATTAATAATGATCTATACTGTCAAACGTATAACTGAGCTTCCCCAAATTTGCCACGCCACTTCAAAAACAAATCCAAGAAAAGTTACTCATCTGTCTTGCAGCCTCACCATGGTGACAAATTCAACTGAAACAGGATAAGAAGGGCCCCTTCTGCAGATGGCCAGCTCTTCTGTTTGGGCCACAGTTTATACTTAGGATGGTATTTGATTCTGATGGTGGGAGGTGGGAAGGTGTGGGGGACCCCACTTTAGAAGTGAAGAAGAAAAATACTAAGTGAAGGAAGTGATCTGAGAGGCCAGCTAGGGTCACCAAGGGTCACCAAGCTCTTCACACACAAAGACCTAATTTCCATGTCTCTCTGTCTCTGTTGTCTCTCTCTCTCGCCTCCCCTTTCCTTCTGTAAGAGGGGACATTTGAAGCAAGCTTTCACTCTGTAGCCCAAGATGGACCCCGAACTCCCCATGTAGCCCAGGTTTGGCTCCAACTCCCAGGGGTCCTTCTGCTCAGTCTTCTATTGCTGGGGTCGAGGGCGTGAGCTGCTACACCTACATCCTCTTTTTCTTGTTAAAAATAGATTAGGGTGAGCAGTAAGCGCTGGGGTAATGTTCTTTGATGTTATCAGATGTTTGACAGAATCTCTCAGTCTGGGGACCAGATGACCGCCCTGGGGAAGCGCGATGCTTGTGAGGTAGAAGGAGTAGGCTGGCATGGACTGCAGCAGGTGGAGAGTCAGGACTGTGGAGACTGGCACACACGGGGAAGTTGAGGTGGTGCTTGAACAACCTAGCAGTGAGGTAGGATGTGGCGCCTGCTCACATGCTACTCCAAGCTGTGGGAAAAGAGAAGAGGCCAGTGACAGAGAACTCCACTCTGGAACCTGGCCCTCCAAGAGCTTCATGGAGAACTGTAGTCCCCCCCCCCCTTTGGGCGCCCACCATCCAACTCCCAGATAAACACACAGACTTATTTTTAATTATGGATGCTCAACCTTAATTTAGCTTATTTTTAACCAGCTTTTCTTAAATTATCCCATCTACCTTTTGCCTCTGGACTTTTATCTTTTTTATTCTATAATACTTCTTTTTTCTTCTTCTGCTGTTTTTTTAAAGATTTATTTATTTATTATGTATACAGCATTCCTTCCATGTATGCTTGCATGCCAGAAGAGGGCACCAGATCTCATTATAGATGGCTGTGAGCCACCATGTGGTTGCTGGGAATTGAACTCAGGACCTCTGGAAGAGCAGTCAGTGCTCTTAACCTCTGAGCCATCTCTCCAGCCTTTTTTTTTCTTCTTACTTGTGGCTGGCTGTGTGATGGTGTGAGTGTGTGGCTGGCCCCTGGCATCCTCTTCTCTGTCTCCTTTTCATACTCATTTCTCCTATTTATTCTCTCTGCCTGGCAGCCCTGTTGATTTCTCTCTCCAATTGGCCGTTCAGCTCTTTATTAGACCAATCAAGTGTTTTAGGCAGGCAAAGTAATGCGGCTTCACAGAGTTAAACAAATGCAGCATAAATCACATCTTTGCATCATTAAACGAATATTCCACAGCATAAAACAAATGTAACACATCTTCAACTAATATCCCACAACAGGGAACTGACCGTGTCGAAGAAGTCACCTTGTGCCAGCACAACTGAGGGACATACTTCTTGCTTTTGATAACAGAATTTGTGAAGAAAAAGAGTTTTAATAGTAGATTAAAGTGTAATAGGGGCACATATGTAAGACACTCCATAGTTAAGAAGAGAGGATGGAGGAGGGCCATCAGTTACGGTTAGAGGGTTAGGGTCAGGCACAGCTGGTCTTCACTGGTGCAGCTTCAGTACCAACCAGGTGGTGGCTGCAGCCTGGGGGGAAGATGGACAAGGTTGCCCTGGAGTCACGTGATACTTGCTGACCAGCTGAAAGAACCCAGGACATGGGCTGGGAAGGTAGTTCAGGGGTAGAGTTCTTACCTAGCATGCTCAAGCACCCACTTACACACTGGGGAGGAAGAGGAGCCCCATGCTTTGTTGATACCTATGGGAGGCCTGCAGCTTTCTGAATGGAAACAGAGAAGTGGGTTGGGGAGAGGGGTAGGTGGGGGAAGGGACTGGAGGGAATGGGAGGGGAGAAGGAGAGAAAACTGCGGTCAGGATGTGAAAGAAACAGTGTGGAGGTTTGAAACCAAAGTCAGTAACACCCCTTATACACCGGGCTTTTTCCTGTCTTTATATACCTGTGATCCTGTTTCCTTACAGACTGCGGGCAGGGAGAGCTCGGCAACCCTGATGTGGCGCGGTCCACCCACAGCTCCACAACTTACTTTGGATACTTTGGGCTCATTGACTTCTTCCTTCCATATCATACTTTTACAAAGCTTTAGATTACATATATTTATTTTTGAAAGTTTTATAGTATGTGTAGGGGTGTTTTGCCTGCTTGTATGTCTGTGCACAGCATGTGCACAGTGCCCCTGGAGGTCAGAAGAGGGCATCAGATCCCCTGGAACTGAAGTTATTGGCAGTTTTGAGCCACCATGTGGGTCCTAGGAAGTGAACCCAGGTCCTCTGCAAGACAGGCAGTGCTCTTATCTGCTGAGCCATCCCTCCAGCCCCACAGTCATCCTTTTTATATTAATCTACTACATTGATCTATGTGACTGTCACCCTTCTACTATTTGAAATAAAAAATATATTGGAAATTCTCTGATTTAGTGTGTAAGGAGCCTTTTTAGTGTTAAAAAAATGTTACCACACAACTTCATGAAGGCTGAATCTACACCTTGGTCAGAAGCTACCACCAGGAGCACCTGAGAGGCTTCCTTGTCCCTCCCAGTCCCCGCCTGACTTGGGATTTTACATAGATGGAGCTGGTCAGTGTGCATGCTTGGCTGTCTAGGCGTTTTAATCCATGACTCATTTATCTTCCAAACCTGGGATTTTCTTTATTTAGCTCCCTTGGTGTCGTACTGATGGACCTTAGGTTGTTTATAATGCTGGCTATTGGAATGATGGGAAGGAATCAGAACCTTGTGAATGAGATGTACCTAAAAGAAGTTTCTTCTTAGACATTCACACGCACACACACACACACACACACACACACACACACACACACACACACAATCATGCCAGTTGGATGCCGAGTTTCAACAGCATCAACGTCCAGCTGCCCTTGTTGAGCCTAGTGAGGTTTTAGAGTGGGATTCCATTTCCTTAAAACAGCAAGTATCCTTAGAAAAGGCTAAAGATGTGGACTTGGGAGGCTCGCTGGCATCTCTGATAGCTGTGTGGTAGAGAAGTCACCCAACCTCTCTTACCCCATCTCCAAGGAAACAACCAGTTCCTACTACTCAGAGCTGTGGGAAGG
Organism: Alexandromys fortis; assembly: GCF_014885135.2. NCBI lineage: Eukaryota > Metazoa > Chordata > Mammalia > Rodentia > Cricetidae > Alexandromys > Alexandromys fortis. The sequence continues at coordinate 7,234,356 of NW_026067953.1, read as the reverse complement.
AGAGGGGCCCTCTTTGGAGTGAGTTTTTGAGGGGCCCAAAAGAAGCAGGCGCGAGGCGCGGAAGAGCTTGCAGGGCAGCAATCCGGTCAGGTCTTTTGGAGAGTAGTGTCCTTGGCACTTTTACACTTTATAGAGCGGGTTCCAGTGCTCGAAAACAAAAGAAGGAAGGGAGAAGAGGGGAGAGAAGAAGCCTGGAGAAGAGAGGGGAAGAGAGGAAAGAGGACTTCAGGGCCCATGTGAAGTCTACCATTCTTATTTCCTTTGAAGACCAGAGACACTAATTCAAATCAAAGCAAGAAAAAGCCAAGGAGAACGAGGTGAGGGCCGCCAAGGAGAGCCTTCCCCAATGAGGTTCTGATCTCATACAGCCTCCCTTTTTTTTTCTCCTTCCAATCTGCTCTTGCTCCACATCCTTGCTTGGGGGCATCCTGCATGTCCCCGGTAGTGAGTTCAAGTTCCTGCTTCTACAGGGCCCGACGACACTCCCCCTCACACGCGCTGCTCCGCCTAGGGGAGGCTGGGCGCCCCCCAGGACCACGCTCTGCTGGGCTCCTCTCCCAGTGCTGAGCACTTGGCCCTGGCAGACGCCCCAAGATTGTTGTGAGGAGTCTAGCCAGTTGGTGAGCGCTGTAATCTGAACCAGCTGTGTCCAGACCGAGGCCCCATTTGCATTGTTTAACATACTTAGAAAATGAAGTGTTCATTTTTAACATTCCTCCTCCAATTGGTTTAATGCTGAATTACTGAAGGGGGTTAAGCGAAACCAGGTGCCGGCGGCGAGGGCTCTGCAGTGGCTCCCAGCACCCAGCACTGCCCCAGCCCTCAGCGCAGTCCGCTCAGCCCCTCCAGAATCAAGCCGCCCGGGTCCTCCCGCAGAGCCTGCCTTCCTCGAGTCGCCTCTCCTCCCGCGCATCTTGAATATGCCAGGATTAAAAAGGTAGGTCCGGAGGCTCCAGAGATTGTCTTTCTCCAAGCTCGGGAAACCTAACTCCAGACCTGATGGGTGGAAAATGGCTATGGCTGAGGTTCCGCCCGTGTCAGGGCACTGGGAAAGAGTTTAGCTAGTGATGCAACGACACTGCTAATTACAAAAAGCTGCGCGGCTCGCTCAAGGTTCCATCTCCAAGGCTCCGTTTGGGAGTGGGGATTTTTCTAACAGTGTCAGGAGCCAGCATCGCGAGAGAGCTGCAGACAACCTTTCTGTGTCATTCCTCTTTCTTTTTGGAAAGGGTAGCAACTTTTTGCGCACTTTACAAAATATCACACTACATATTTTTTAAATTTGGGAAACCGCTGGCTAAGGCACCAGGCACCAGCCATCGCTTTGCTGCAAAGGCTGCGAGAGAAGCCGAAGCCGAGGGAGTCTCAGAACACTCCTGGCTGCGTTTGCTCTATGTGTGCGATTCACAGAGGGCATGGGACCCAGAACTTTGGAGCCAAGGAACAGTGGACACTGCAGACAGAGACGCACGTAAGCAAATGCTTTGCTGTTCTTTGCGGAAATTGCAATTCCAGTCAAGTAATCCTTGAGCCTTGAGGAACTTTAAGGATGACATCTGTTCTGCCTTTCTCCAGCATCTCTTGAAAACATAGCTGCCCTGCACAGCTCTGCACACTTTTTCTGCGTGTATTTGCATGCGGGAGGGGTGTTTGCATGCTAATACAAACTGAGCCATATTATGGTAAGCCATAGCAGTATTGTCACCCTGCTTCCCAGACCAGCAATGCATTATCAATGACAGACAGTTCTGAGAGTTGGTGGTTCTGTCTTCATTCACTTTCCTTTTTTGGGGGTGAGGTGGGTGCTGCGGGGGCGGGGGAGAGGGATGGCAGACCCAGATTCCAAAGGAAAGCTTGAAACGCAAATTCCCTTCTCCGGTATTAATTATACTTCATTTTTGGAGGTTTTCTTTAGGGTTTTCATTACAAAGTACAGCTATTATTGATGTGAGTGCAGCAGAGCTGGGTCCTATTTCCTTCTGGAAAGCCTCTCCATTAGCCCGCAGCTTATTTTGCCCCTAGGACCTAGCCACAGCTCTTCCAGGAGGCTGGGCTTGAGGCTGGCTGGCCCTGGGTTGGCTCTAGTCTAAAGGAATGGGGAGTGGGGTAGGGGGAGAAGCCGGTAGGATTAGCGTGCCTTTTCCAGTTGCTCTTGAGCTCCACTGCGCACAGTCAGGCTGTCCTGACTCCAACATAAACGAGACAGGGTTTTATAACCCCCCGAAAGGAAACTTCATGTGAAGAAACAGGAAAACATTGAAATTCATAATATACAGACTGGAAAATAAATTTGTTATTGTTCTCTCATTCCTTCCAGATATAAAGTCTGGCTCTTGCAAATATCAAAAAAGTCCCGGGATTTGGCTGTGCACTTTATAAGGTCAGAGCTGTCTCCAGTGTTGGAGAACCTGGCTCGCATAGGTGGTTAGACGAAACGGAAACGTGTCTGCTCAGGACTGGATGCGGGAGGACATGAAGGAAGTGGGTTTGCAGCTTCCAGTACATCAGGCTCAGTTTTATCGGGATGCCGCTTTAATTCTGGATCCCCTACGTACCCACTGCTGTTTCTCCTGAGCCATGTGACAGGGATGCCAATGAGTCTGTAATCTCTGAGCACTCATTCTGAGAAGGCGGGGACTATAGAGCCATGGCGTAGGGTGGCTACAAGCCTCAGCCTCCAACCAGGTCAACCAAGTCTCCAAGTTCCTAGTCCTGCTGAGAGAGTCATTCAAGAGCACCTCCTCCAGGATGCCTCCTCTGACTATCCCATCCCTCCCTCAGCCTGACTCTCAGCACACATTGAGTTTTCTAGCATTTTCATCAAAGTCAACCCTCATTCCTGGCCCATGCTGCAAAGCATCTAGCTCAGGTGGGTGGCAGCTCTGTAGCTCCTGCTCATTAGCTTCGCTCAAGCAGTGGCTGTCCGATATATGCTGGCAGACTGAACAACACTAGATCCCCGCATCTACATACCTTTTGTGTTGTGCAACGAGATGGCTCCGTGACTCTATTCTGCAAAACAGCTCTTGCACCCTGCCCTGTGTTGTGGTGCACATCTGTAACCCCAGCATCTGGGAGGTGGAGGCAGGAGAATCAGGACTTCAGAGCCAGTTTAGAGCCAGTTCGAGGCTAGCCTGAGCTACATTTGAAACCCAGTCTTAAAAAGAAAAAAAAAAAAGGAAAATGGCTGTAATGGTTTGTGGCTTGTAACCCCAACACTCAGGAAGCTGAGGTGCAGCTGCTACATATTTGAGGACAGCCTGGGCCATACTGTGAGTTGTAGGTTATCCTGGGCTACAGACTAAGACTTTGTTTCAAAAGCAAAACAGCAGCCCTGGCAGCAAAACAAACTAACAGAAGAAAGAAGGAAAAAACTGAAAGAAACTCTGTACCCATTAAACACTCTCCTGGCCCTGGGAGCCACCTGGTTGCTTTCTGTTCCCAATCTGAAAACTCTGGGTATGTGACACGAGCTGAATTCTGCGTGGTTTTGTGTGAGACCCACTCACTTCACAGCTTGATGTCCTCATGGTCAGCCCTGCTGTTACACCTTTTCTTCTTTTATTTTAGTTACATGTTATTTATTTGTTTATATTGATGGGGGGGGGCATATGGTGCCTGCGTAGAGGTTAAAGGAGAACTTTCAAGATGTGGTTCTCTCTTTCTGCTGCGTGGGTCCTGATCATCAGGTTTGAAGGCAAGTTCCCTTGCCGGCTGAGCCATCTCATCTGCCTTCTTGTACTGTTTAATTTCTTTCTTTTTTCTAAAGATAGGATCTCACTACAGTGCCCAGGCTAGCCTTGAACTCCTGGGCTTCAGTGACCTTCCCACTTTGGCCTTCGGGAACAGCTAGGACTACAGGCACATAGCAATGTGCCCAGCTTTCCATATTAGGTCTGAATAATATTTGTGCTTGTGTGTGTGTGTGTGTGTGTGTGTGTGTGTGTGTGTGTGTTTGCATTTTGTTTACTGCATGGACGATGGCACTGTGTCCACCTTTTGGTTATTGTTCAAAGTGCTGCTGTGAACACCACAGTACATGTGTCTGTCTGGTCCCGTGCTCGGTTCTCTGGGGACTATGCTCTGGGCCTCTGGGTCACCAGTTTTACATTCCCATCAGCAGTGCACAAGAGCTATGCTCTATCCACATCCTCCTGTATTGGCTGTTTTCTGTTCTGTGATTCTTTTAAGATTAAAAACATTACTTTATGTATATGAGTGTTGGATTTCTCTGGGTGCAAGTGAAAGGCCCTGCTTCAGTATGTAAAGAGTGATGGAGGAGGGTATCAGATGCCAGCCTCTGGCCTCCATAAGAACACACACACACACACACACACACACACACACACGCACATATACAATGCACCTACACAAGCCAACACTCACACACACTGATATGAGCACAATGCACAAACAGGCATCTTACTGGGTGTGAGTGAGGCAGACTTTGAAGTTTTAAAGCATACTGGTGACCACAGTTTCACCAGACAAAAGTTGAGCCACAGCAAAGAACCAAATTACCCACAGGCAGAGCTGTTTACTGGCTTGTGGGTGGCCATGTTGGCTGAGCCATGGTGTCATGGCATTTCCTGCTGTTTCCCACTGTCTTTCTTCTTCTGGGGACTGCATGGGTTGCTCAGTCTTTTACCCTTGGGATGGAGGTTCTCATAAGCTACATGCTAAGGTGGACCCTGGGTTGCTGGGCCACTCAAACCTGGTCATCACATATGTGAACCGAGGGCCCCAAGTTCTGGTTGAGTGACTTCCTGTGAACACAAAGCACCTCACGTTCTAGTTTTCATGATTAAAGACACGGTGGCTCTTGACTCTGCAGTCATGTCTAAATAATGCTTAACTCGGGCAGATTCCATGCAGAATGATGAAAGACCTAGACAACTGGGTCTTTGGCCCTTTGCTCCTAAGTAGCAACCTCTTGTATACAGTATGTGACCTAACTCACGAGTCCAACACACAAAGTAAGCGTAAGGGGCTTGTTCTTGTGGTGTGATTAGGGACTGGGTCCTCCCTTGGGCTCTGCTGAGTGTGCCCTATCCGTTTGCGAGCACAAGGTAAAGCCACTGTCTAAATGCCCGGGCAGCAGGAGACCCAGGCTTTCCGGACTTAAACATCCCTTGGAACTCACTCTCGGTTTCTCACCTCCCACAGGATACTCACAGTTGCCATCTTGGCGCTATGGCTTCCACACCATGGGAATGCACAGGTAAGGAATGCACAAAACTAGGGGAAGGAAGGCCAGCGATGTGTTTTAGAATCCTAGGACACAGGAACAAGAGATACTCCATGGTTCACAGATCATAGTCCAGGCACTAGGAGGCTGATATTGGCCCAAGGTGATGTAGGCTCCAAGTGGCAAAGGTGGTCTTGGATCTCAGCATCCTGGCTCCTAATCCAAGTCTGTTTAAATCAAATCTTGCTGCCTCATTTGTGTCCCTCGGGGAGATTCATTTTAACTTAAATATTTGATGGTTCAATGTGGTGGGTTTTGTTTCTTTTGTTTTGTTTTGTTTTGTTTTGTTTTTGGTCAGGATGCCCCCAGAATGCTGCAAAGGGCCCCCAGGGGTGGGTCTGTGTGTGTCTCCATCAACACAATACCTAGTGGAAAAGGTGGGGAGGACAGGGAGAAGTGGAGGTTATCCAAACATCCCAATGTACAGTGTGTGGGGTTGAATAATTCAGCTGCCTGGAGTGGGGGCTATCCCTTCTCCTGGGAGGAGTGTGAAAGGGACAGTAAGGTTGGGTTCAAGGTGAGGGTCTGAGAGAAGCTGTAGTGTCTCTTTTGTGAAGCTACATGGGGAGCTGGACCAGGTGTGTCAGTCCTAAGCAATGTGGGAAGGTTCCTTAGATCAGCGGTTCCCAACCTGTGGGTGGCAAACCCATTGGGAGAGGGTTTCACAACGGTCACCCAAGACTACAGAAAAATACCAATATTTACATAAAGATTTATAACAGTAGCAAAATTACAGTTATGAAGTAGCAACAAAGATAATCTTCTGGTTGGGGGCGTCACCACAACGTGAGGAACTGTATTAAAGGGTTGCAGTGTTAGGAAGGTTGGGAACCACAGGACTAGATGACTCAGAGTGACCTTCTGTGTGCTGTCTTGGAGATGAAATAAAGTCAGCCCCATCTAAGGCTGAGGGGCTGCAGGTGGGGCAAGGCGGAGAAACTCTCCAGAATGCTCAAGGGTTGGTGCCTAGCACTGAAAAAATATATTGGGGTGAGGCGAGGGGAAGAATTATGAAGTACATGCAAAAGTCATTAGACACGCCTAGGCCATTGAAGATAGTAAGGGCTTGAGAAGAATATCTTAGAATTTTAGATCTCAGAGGAACCTTGGCAATTTCTAATCTAGCCCCAAGAACATCTTGGCCTGAAGAAGACAATGGTCAAAAGATCATGTTAATTAGTCTAGACATATATAATAACATATTTCTTCTTTGTAACCACTTAAAAGTAAATAACAGTACCCTATTTTTTTAGAGAGAGAAACTGAGGCAGAGGGAAGGGGTGAAGAGAGTAAGGGCCCAGTGAGAATAGGAAACCAACTAGACCAACTTGAGCCCATTCTACCCCAGCACCAAGTTGGAGAGCAGGGCTGGAGTCTAGTCTCATCAGTTCTGGGTCCTTTGCCCTGGATCTAAGGCTTGGAACCCTCAGCCATAGCCCAGGCCAAGCCCAGCATCCTCACAATCACCCCGCAGCCCAGGGAAACCTGACCTTGAGGCTAGCAGCATTAGAGATAGGAGTACCTGTATCAGACACCAGGCACCTGCTAGGGGCCCTTGAACTCTTCCCGGTTCAGCTTTTGAAAAGTTCATAGTCAAGGCTGGAAAGATGGCTCAGCCCACAACCCAAAGCACAAATTTTCCCAGCACTTGGGAAGCAGACATAGGAAGACCATGAGTTCAAGGCCAGCTTGGGCTACACAATAAAATTTTTGTCTTGAAAATAAAAGTAAACTAAATAAAAAATGTATATACAGTTCTACCTCAGGTTACAGGTAAAATTACAACTCTCTGGGACTGCCAATGTGTGTCCTTTGAGCCACTGCCTTGCTGAAATTGAAAGGAATGTCCCCATCATCTTTGCTTAGAAAAGTGGTCACGTCTGCTATGTAGCTTTTGGTTTATGAATACAGCTGAGATTTGGGGAGAATTTCATAGGGAACAAAGAGTTATTTTGGGATTCCATGGAGAGGTAGGTGGACAGCACTGGGGGTGTCTCCATCCCTGGAATTATGGCTGTTGCATTGTGGCTTCATATGTGGCCATGACTGTTCCTCATCACTTGGGCATGACAAAATCTACAAGGATGAAAGCAGGGTTCATGAGGCACTGGTATAGGGGTTTGAGAAACATCTCTAAATCTGCAGTGACTGTAAGAACACACTTCCAAATAGAGACCGGCTTCCTATGTGGGTGTTAAGTATGCCTCTCCCCTCTACTCCTCTTCCTAAATGCTCTGCAATGCTTTTATAGGGACAAAGAATGCATGTCAAGTGACCTGGCCTGTTTCTTCTCTCTCCCTCTCTACAGCAACAGTGCACAAATGGCTTTGACCTGGACCGCCAGACAGGACAGTGCTTAGGTATGTGATACTGACAGTCCTTGGTTCAGTGGGGATGTTTGGTGAGCACCCAATTGCCATGACATTTCTGCCACAGCTGTTGTCCAGTGTTGTCAAATCTTTGTATGCCTTCTCCATGAAAGAACACAGTGATGGAAGGAATGAGCCAATGGCATCCTTGTTGCTCGTGTGCTTGTGCTAGGCATTGCCCAGGGTCAAAGCACTAGCCTAAGTTGTCAACAAGCATATCTGTTGGATCTTTTCCCCAGTGCCGCCTCCACATGGTTTCCTAAGTGTAGTAGCTTAAATGGTGTACATTTCAGATCCTAGAGTCCTCTAGAGGCCCAACATCTGTCTGCCATGCTAATATCAAAGTATTGGTGGGCCTGTGTTTCTCTGGGACTCAAGGAGAGGGAGCACCTTTTTGCTCATGGTAGTGGTTGGTGGGATCCGCCCTCCTGAAATTTTAGGTTTCATGTCCTTCATCCTTACTGGTTGTCTGGAGAGACCCTTCCCAGACTCTAGAAACTGCATTTGTTCCGTGGTTGTAGCCTGTGCCCCAGCCCTCAGCCGTCAAGAGTCTTTCACATTTATGGGTCCCCTCTTTGACTGTAGCATCTCTGACCAAGTCTCTTGCTTCTGCTTTTAACCACTCACACAATCACACTGGGCATTCCGTATGTAATCTAGGATGAATGCTCCCATCTCAAAGCCAGCTGGTCAGTAGTCACCTGAATGGAATCAGCCCTGCGGCTTCATGGATTCCCAGGTCCCAGGAACGAGGAAGTACTTTGAAGAAGGGAATTCTCTCCCACGATCTCTAGTGGAGAGAGGCTTAGACTCAGTAACTGTAGTGACGTGCTGGTGGATAACATCATTGCTGAGTGGTGGTAACAGCAATGGACCCTGAAAAGCAGACTCAGGAAAGAGTGGTGAAGATCCAGTTTGAACTGGGTACTGAAGGATGAATAGGACCCAAGAAATCTCAATCCACAGGGGAAGGAACAGCACAGACAATGACCAGGCATGAAAAGGAAGCTCAGGTATGGCATACTGTGGATGGAACATAGAGAATGTAGAGAGGGTAGTCTCCCATACTGGGAGAATAGTTGGCTTTTTAATTAGATTTGATTTAGGTCAAATCCTTTGTCTTTCCTGAGTCACATCAACTGAGAATAAGAGGGGCGTCAGATAGCTTGGCAGAATGAAATGGGAGACCCAGACTCAGGCTTGCGTTTACCGTATAAAGTACTCTGCTTCAAGGATTCACAAGGAGGGCAGGGGCCTTCTCGCCCAGCCCGTCACTCTTAACTAGAGAACAGACCATTGCATTCTGGATCACAGTATTCTCCGTTCTCAAGCTGGGAGCTGGCATGGGTTTCTCAGATGACTTGGTGGGCGAGCTGCCTGGATCCAGGCCCACACAGAGCAGGCTCCAGAGCTGGTGACGGGGTCCAGCACCCAAAGCCAGGTCTGCTGCCCACTGGAGCCAGACTTGGGGCCTCTTTTGATTCCGCCCTAGCAAGCCTGGTTTTTCTAGACAGACCACCACTCTCCTTCCAGCTGTTCTCCAGCAGGGCTAGTTGTGGTCCTGTTTGCTGGCACTGCGCGAACCGACTTGAAAGCAATGTTCTGCTTTCTCAGCAAGTACTAGGTCCGAGCCAAGTCTTGTCTTTCTGGGCGCAAAAGTCTCTTTCTCTCTTGCCCAGCTAATACCTTGAATAGAAATGGGAATGATTCTTAGGCCTGCTCTCTTCTTTTCAGACTATAGGAAACACACAGGATAGTACCTGGAATAATTTTATATGCACAAACACTTGTCTCTATTTTTACTGTGGCTTTCTTTGATTAATTGAATGTGTGTTTTTATTTACTATATTCCTATATGTTAAAGAGCACATTTTTTTTTCTGGGTTACAAATGTATTCTTTCAATAAAAAATGAAGTCAACAATAGTCCAGGTTTCTGTGGATGGGGCTTAAAGGGAATGTTTGGTAGCACAGGTCACTTTCAGTCAGTTTAGCTGACGTGGGGAGAATCAGATTGTAAGGAGTCGGGTGAAGCTCTGGAGGGTCATCCCCCTCCGTCTGCTCTGCTTCAGTATGCACAAGCTCCGGATCATGCGGGAGGCCACTGACACTTGTCTTTTCTGCGGCCGTTGCAGACATCGATGAATGCCGGACCATCCCTGAGGCTTGCCGTGGGGACATGATGTGTGTCAACCAGAATGGCGGGTATTTGTGCATCCCTCGGACCAACCCCGTGTATCGAGGGCCCTACTCGAATCCCTACTCAACATCCTACTCAGGCCCATACCCAGCAGCTGCTCCACCAGTACCAGCTTCCAACTACCCCACGATTTCGAGGCCTCTTGTCTGTCGCTTTGGGTACCAGATGGATGAGGGCAACCAGTGTGTAGGTGAGTAGCGCAGCTCCTGTCCTTCCACACGGTACACTTTCTCAAGCGCACTGTCAGAATCTAACGTGGCTTCCCAAAGGAACTAGCTGCCACGAAATGTGCTCATCAGACAGTGGTCTGCTCTCTATGATGGCATAATGTTCTTTTCCAGATATATCTCTGGGTCCTCGTCTGACTTTGGAATTGAGTTTTGCCCTTTACTTAACAATTTTCTGGAAAACCAATTTGATCTTTCTGTCAGTTGACCAATCTATGTATCTATCCACCACCATCCGTCCATCCATTTGTCCATCATCCATCTATCCATCATCCCTCCATCCAAGCTTCTATCCATCATCTATCAGGCCATACATCCATCATCTATCTATCTATCTATCTATCTATCTATCTATCTATCTATCTATCTATCCATCCACCTTGACGATGGGGACTCTGGGGAAAAGCAGACACCATATGCCATCCATCTACCAATCTACCCATCATATATCTATAACCTACCTACCTATCCATCCATCCATCCATCCATCCATCCATCCATACATCCACCCATTCATCTATCCATCCCTCTGTCCCCTTCTTTGATCTCATTGATGATCAACCTCAAGTTTTCTCAATTAAATAACCAATGCCTCTTATCAGACTCAGGCCAACACCCTGTCTTTTATGTACTGAATGAACTGAGTCTTGCTGCCGAGTAGACTTGAGGGCCAACATAAGCTGATCTGGAAAAAAAAACTGGGTTTCTTGGGAGAGAGCCTGTGTTCTTCTGTCTAAAGGAACCTTGATGATGGGGACGCAGGGGCAAAGCAGACACCATATGCCACGAGTCCCAAAGGAACTGGCAGCACCCTGGAGAGCTTCAGATTCCGTTGGCCAGTGCTGCCTTGGAGTACAATTGCCTGGGGTCCTGCCCAGTCCTCTGGCAGGAGTTGGACTAAATCACTGTACTTGTCTCCAGTCTTGGGAGAGCTAGGGTAAGGAGAGATTGACAGCGAAAGCTCCAACTTTTCAGAATGAGCACCCCCTCTGCCAAATTCGTTTGGGCTTGGATCCCCGTTACAGGCATGTTTATATAGGACACATGCATCCTGTTATTCTCATGTGGTTTGAGGAATATAAAGCACACATAAGAAGTAGGAAATTTAAAAGAATGCAATAAAAATAAATATGAATTGAAATTCTAATACTTTCTTCCCATGGCCTTAAAAGTGTGGGAGACCATCCGTCTACTTAATAAGATTTTGTGGGTTTCAGGGCTTTGGAGTATTGGCTTGTAACCAACAACTAGAGAGACTGTACTGATTACGGTATATAAATATATTCATGTAAATGATGTGAATTTACATTTAAATATATGCAAACTGTATGTAAAATATATGTCCTTCAACACTCTGGGGAAAACTGGGTATACCTGAGCTCACAATTTGTATTGCTGCTCTCAAAGGACCTGGGGTGTATGTCAGGACACATGTGTACATGCTGATGGAGATTTACCTTAACTAGAAACAAGCCTAGGAAAGGAAATGTGGAACCCAGTCAAGCCACATGCCTTGTAGCTCTGGGGGAGAAGATAGCATCTTGCTTCCTTATGACAGAGAGCAGAACAATAGGCCATTGTAATGGGGAAGGACTTTTTGGACATTCTTTAGCTACAACCTTTCTCTTTTTGGAAAGGTAAATATGGATTCCAGCAGGTGAGGCCATTGCAGTTAGGATGTGAGCCCAGCTCACAGCTCCCATCTCATAGAAAAGAAATGGTCCCAAAGGAGGTGTGTGTGTGTGTGTGTGTGTGTGTGTTACAGAGAGAGAGAGAATATATATAAATTATACATAAATATGGAGAGGGAAGAGGCCCTGCTCGCCCAGGAGACACCTGGAGGGCAGATGCGCCGAGTGACTAACCACATGTGTGGTGAGGAAGGGGTGTGATAACAGTTTGAAGGCTGTAAAGCTTTTGAAAGGGGTCTCATCTGGTCCTGGTGTGGACAGGTCTTGGTCCATCTCACTACCCTCTTCTGTAGAACAGCTGGGCACTCACAGCCTTAGGGCTCCTGGGGTCCTCCTTCCTCCCACATACCTCCTTCCAGGGACTCAAGGCTCTTGGCACTTAGAACATAGCTGGGAAGGGATCTTGTGATCCCTCTGACGTCATACCGCTTGTGGTTCTGAACCTGTTACATAGACATGTGGAGCCTTTAATAATGGCTCTTTTGTAAGCCGAGTACAATCTTGGAACCCCAGGAAGGACTGGCACTAGGCCCATCCATTTCCAAAATGTTCAGCATTATGCATTCATAAGTTCTGAGTTCTGACTTCCCTTCCCTCCACCCCGCCGTTTCCTGACTTACCAAGGCCAAGGCCCCTATGGGCATTGTGAGAGGTGGTGGCCGGGGGCCAGAGCAGGCGAAGGCCTGGGAATGGCAGTTCTCTAACTGGGACAGGAGGCAGGGGGCTGGGAGCAAGGTAGCAGGGAAGAGATGGTCAGGTGCAATGTGCAGGGAAGAAGGCCTTCGGAGCAGAGAACAGGCATTCCTGGAGCCAGGGAAGACTTCTTCCTGAGGAAGTGATGAGAATTCCGTGAGACCCGCAGACATTTCTGACTTTGGTGGCCCATGGAGAGAAGAGCGCATCTCCTCCCCATCAAAGCAAACCTAAGGGCATCACTAGCAGCAGCCCCAGTCCTGACAGCAAGCACTGGTTCGGGGTTTGTGTCTCAGGGTCATGGGTCCTCAGCCTGTAACACAGTAAGACTGGTATTTATGTTGTGTCTACAAGGGGTCAAATCACAGGGAAGTTAAGAGACCTGGCTGCAGCCACACTGTGTGTCAGGTTGGGTCCTCGTTTGAACCGTTGATGACAAACCTGCTGCGTGGGCTGTGAAGGTTTATTGAAGGATTTCTGGAGAGCCAGTGTGGAAGTCAGTGTTACCAGCGAAGTCCTTGCTCACTCCCTTTTCAAATGACATTTTGTTTTCTATAAAATTTTGAACTGGACAAGAGTTGAGAGAACACAATGGCTGATTTTCTTCTTGCTGCCCAAGGTTAGTGGTTGTTGGCACAGCCGCCATCTCTTTAGCTTCTACTTTGTTCTGTGATTTGAAGCAAAGCAAGATGCCAAATGAGTTTAATATTGTAGAATTATCTAAAAAAGATAAAGATTCTTCATTTTATTTTTATTTTTTAATTGTTTTATTGGATATATATATTTTTTTCCCACTCCCCTCCTTTCTTCTCCCCTCCCCTTCAACCCTCTTCCATGGTCCCCATGCTTCCAAGTTACTCAGGAGATCTTGTCTATTTTTACTTCCCATGTAGATTAGCTCCATGTCTGTCTCTCTTAGTGTCCTCATGTTGTCTAGGTTCTCTGGGATTGTGAATTGTAGGATGCTTTTTTCCCTTTATGTCTAAAAGCCACTTATGAGTAAGTACATATGATATTTGTATTTCTGGGTCTGGGTTATCTCTCTCAATATGATGTTTTCTAGATCCATCAATTTGCCCGCAAATTTCAAGATGTCATTATTTTTTCTGCTGTGTAGTACTCCATTGTGTAAATGTACCACATTTTCCTTATCCATTCTTCAGTTGAGGGGCATTTAGGTCGTTTCAGGTTCTAACTATGACAAACGATGCTGCTATGAACATAGTTGAGCACATGTCCTTGTGGCATGGATGAGCATCCTTTGGGTATATACCCAAAAGTGGTATTGCTGGGTCTTGGGTAGGGTTGTTTCCTAATTATCTGAGAAGTCACCACACTGACATCCAAAGGGTCTGTACCAGCTTGTATTCCCACCAGCAATGGAGGAGTGTTCCCTCTACCCCACATTCTTTCCAACATAAGTTGTCATCAGTGTTTTTGATCTTGGCCATTGTTACAGGTGTAAGATGGAATCTCAGAGTTGTTTTGATTTGCATGTCTCTGGTGGCTAAGGATGGTGAACATCTCCTTAAGTGTGTCTTTCAGCCATTTTAGATTGCTCTGCTGACAGTTCTCTGTTTAGGTGTGTACCCCATTTTTTTTATTGGATTATTTGTTCTTTTGATGAAAAAATTCTTGAGTTCTTTGTATATTTTAGAGATCTCTGTCTGATGTGGGGTTGGTGAAGATCTTTTCCCATTCTGTAGGCTGCCATTTTGTCTTGTTCCTAATGTAAATTATCATATCATCAGCAAATAGTTAGAGTTTGACTTCTTCTTTTCTGATTTGTATCCCCTTGATCTCCTTTTGTTGTCTTATTGCGCTAGCCTGAACCACAAGTACTGTACCAAATAGATATAAAGAGAGTGGATAATTTTGTCTTTTTTCTGATTTCGGTATGATCACTTTGAGTTTCTTTCTATTTAGTTTGATGTTGGCTGTTGGCTTGCTGTATATTGCCTTTATTATGTTTAGATATGTTCCTTGTATCTCTGCTCTATCCAAGAGCTAAAAAAAGGTAAAGATTCTTTATAAGAAGACCACAAAACCAACCCCAAGTCCCCCTTAAACAATTAAAATTCATTATCAAACCTATAAATGTCAGCAATAATCCATTTTACCATGATGGATGGTACTTAGATTTATTGTCTCATAAATGCCCTTTTCCCAGGACTGGGGGATAGATTAGTAAGCGAAATGCTTGCCTCACAGGCATCAGTGCCTTAGTTGGGATCCCCAGCACCTACAGAGAAGACCCAGGCATGACTGCATTAGTCTCTACCTCCAACTATGGGGAAGTGGAGATGGGCAGATCCCTGGAGCTTGGTGACCAGCCAGTCCAGCCTAGTCAGCAAGTTCCAAAGTTCCAAGTTCAGTGAAAGACCATGCCTTAAAAAAAAAGTGAGGGCCACAAGATGGCTCAGTGGTTAAGGGTACTTGGTTCTCAAGTTGATTCCTGGGATCCACAATACCTCATCTACATGCTTGGTAAGGAGAGAACAGGTGCTGTCAGATTGTCCTCTGACTTACACACAGGCACTGTGGCATAACATGTGTGTGCACACGAACATGAAATAAAATATAATAAAAAGGAAGACTTATTTGGTATTGAACTTTACATGAACACCCACACATATGTACCTGTACACACACACACACACACACACACACACATACACACACACTCATACACACTCATGCGGGCACACATCTGCACACACGTGCATCTCCCCACCCCCTGCAAATGCCTTTCCCCCATTGCTTTTATAGAGTCTGATTTGGACAGCTTTCCTAATTGCCTCAGTTGCTAACTCTGTCTTTTTTCCTTGCTACTTCCTTGTGGACACAAAGGTGTTTGTCTGGAGTGGCTATGCATAGCTCATTTCTTCCTCCCCGTTGGTGTTCTGGAAGCTGGAAATGGGTCTAGAGACTTGTCTCAATTCTGGTGTAGTGTTCGGAATAAACCTCTTTATGATGGTTTGCCTTTGGGCTTCTGCCCCCTTCCATTCATTCCCTGGTTTCCTTTCATAAAGTGGGAGTCACCTTGAGCAAGTTAAAGGCTGTCTCTGTCCCTGGAGCCCAGCTTTGCGCATTTTTGATTTTCTTTCAGAGAAGCCTGTGTCCTCTTTCTGTAGGCTGACAGAGCCCTGGGTCCCCAGTTTCCCCCATATCCCTGAGCTTCCTTCTTGACCTCTCTGTTTTGGGTTCCACTTTAGTGGTGACTAAATTCTGTTTGTTCTGGAACAGTATGGTCTCAGGTTGGAGTGTCTGAGTCCCCGGCTACAAGTCTAGATTACTTGGGACACTTTTGTAGACAGGGACATATTGACCCAAGAATTACAGTCCCCAAGCCAAGAATGCTTTGCATGGAGAAAAATGGCAGCTTGGCTTGGGGGTGACTAGCTCCACAAGGCTGCTGGGATTCCTGGCTGGATGCAATGTGTCAACCAGTTCTTACAACCACGGAAGATATGGTGACCAGATTCTCTAGATGGGGGCTGAGGGCAGTCAGACATAGTTGACATGGAAGAAAGGCTTTGGAGCCAAGGTCACTGACCTGGACCCAGACATAGTGCAGATCAAACAATACACAGAGTTGTGAGCCAACTAAGAGCCATCTGGGGAAAGAGAGGCTGGCTGTGCTAAACTAAAAGCAAGGAGCGAGTGGCTTCCTAGATTCAGGCTGTCATTCTGGAACCTTTCCCTCATGACACACTACCTCTGAGAACCAAACCCAGAATGTGGTTGCCACTAGCCTCTGAATGTTTATTCCTTATGGCCTTCAACATGTCATCTCTCTGGGTGACATTCTACATAAGCCTGGTTTGCTAACCAACTTGGCTCAGTAGCAAGTTAGAGACGCCTCCAGTAACAGAGGTTTGTGATGTGTTCTGTTCTGCAGTAGAAAAAACTGTTTTTTTTCCAGAGCTGTGCTGCTCCAGAAATTTCAGGGATCCTCCTGGCCATTCCTAAGACTACCAATGTGTCAACCAGTTCTTACAACCACAAAAGATATGGTGACCAGATTCTCTAGATGGGGGCTGAGGGCAGTCAGACATAGTTGACATGGAAGAAACTGCCTGTGGTTCCCCAGTTGGTCTGACATTGCATTGTTAGTGATCACTGCACCCAAGTCGGCAGAGAACAACAAATAACAGATACTTTTGTAAGATGCACGGAATTGGCCTAAGACACTCGAGTTATTTTTCCTGACAGCTGGCCAGTATTTGGTCTACTAATTTACTTCACAGAGTGCTTCATTAATTCCAGGCTCTCTGATTTAGGCACAGAGGGGAACAGCCAGGGGTCTGTGGTTGAGGAAGGGAGATCAGATACCATGCAAGCAGCTGAAAGACAAGGGGGCCTAGGAGTTGGTAATGTGGCACAAAAAGGCAGAGCCAGGAAGGCTCTGGAATGGAGGGGCTGAAGTTCTGAAGTCATCCAGGCTCTGACCTTCTCTTTGGTTGACTGCTTCCTACTTCTGAGGCCTGGGGTCTATGTCTTTGTCTATAAATTGTAAAATAGGCATAGCCATGCCTGCTTGCATGAGAACACCTCACCTGGAGTCTGCATGGAGTGTCACTCACTGGGAATGATTCGTGGGGGAGGCTGCTAGGGTCTTGGTGTGACAACCAGAATGGCGATTCAGCCTGAAATGCACCGAAGACCTAATTCTTTAGAAACCTTAAAAATGGCTCAAAGCTGAGCTTGACCACACCCGCTCTGCAGGCCGTCAAGGCTTTGAGGAGACTACTCAGAATCTGCTTCAAAGTGCCAGAAAGCTTGGTTTGTTTAAGTTATGAGACAAAGCCATGGGAAGTCAGCCCAGTGTGGCATTTGTTCCCAGCCCGAAGACAAGGCCAAGAGCATGTAGAAACCCCAGCCACAGTGTGGCAGGTCTGTGGTCAGCACAAACGAGGGAGGAACTGGAGATCTTCCCTCGCCTTTTTTCTGTTCTGTAATTTTTTTTCCTCCAGGCCTCCTGCTTGGGCTGTAACTTGAAGCCCAGACCTCAGGCTTAGAAAATGTGAATTGTGGAGGGTTCCTTAGCCGCTGAGGGATTTGGGACCAACTAGGCTTGGGGAGGAAATGGTGTCTCCAGAGAAGCAGGAACTCCGCGGCTGGCTTTGGGCAGAAGCCCTTGAACTGCTCCAGCAAGCTTGCGCCCTGGCAGCCCTCACCCAGGGTTCTTCATCTGCTTCTTTCCCTAGCATCTCCAAGCCTCCATTTTTCTAACTGTAAACAGGGACAGCACTCACCGATGTCCAAGGATTCTTCTGAGAAATTACATAGTATAATATACGAGAACGCGAGTGGTCTAATCCAGAATCTGGCTCCGGGCAGAGGGCTCACAAGTCAACTACCATCATGATTTCAAACCTCACCATTGCCGTTGATTTCTCCTATCCCGTCATTGTGTCCCCACTGCCCTAGTTGTTGCTGCTATTGTGTTCTTTCTCCTGGAAAATAGCCTGACTATTGCACGCTTTCGGAGGCTGAGGGTTGAGTTATCATTTCATCTCCAGCAGTCCGAGTTAGCTTGACCTTCCGTGGAGAGGGGCAATGTTATTAATCTAGGACCACATCTCAAGCCACAGAGCCCCTGTCCACCCATTTGTTCACTAAGGAAAGACAGAAATATCTTTTTTTAAATTGCAACCCCCAAATTGCTTAACTTCATTAAAAAGTCTTACTTTTCTTAAAAACTGATGATATTAAAGCCTAAATTGAGGTAGCATGCTGTACTGTTAAAGGGACAGCAAAGATAGCTGAGTAAGGGCTCACTACTTATTGGCTGAGGGCATTAAGAAAGTCAGTTGGCCTCTCTGATTTAAGTGCTGTTAGCTGTGAAAAGGGTTAGTATTATATTAGGCCTCTTAATCTGGGGTCAGTACATTTAAATCAAGGCCTCTAGTTTTATCGTCCCTGGCTAATGTATAATTGAAAGCGACCATTGCCAATCCAGTATGTTGGTAACTTGCCTTAGGACCCTTGACTGTATAAAGCCGTGTATTTACAGATCACAGCGCAGCTGGGGCAGTTAGTTTGAACTGCTTTTGAAGTCTTATTCATGCTTGTCACTACTCTAGAATTTACTGGAAGACATGATGTCTGCTGCCCAACCTTGCTATTTAGCGCATTAATAAGGACATACGTATATACACCGCTGGGGAGACAGCTTGGTCAGTCAAGTGCCTGCTATTCGTGAGGATTCAAGTTTGGTCCCAACACTCAAGCAAAAAAAACTGAACATGGAAGCCTTTGCTTCTCTCCCCAGCACAGGAGAACAGGAGAGATGGACAGGGTCTCTGGAGCTTACTGAACAGTCAGCCTAGCTGCATTGGTGAGTTCCAGGCTCAGCATCCCAAATGTAAGATGGAGAGTGACTGAGAAAGCCACCAGACATTGACCTCCAGCTTCCAGATGCCTGCTTACACACACACACACACACACACACACACACGCACACACACAGAGATACACACACAGAGATACACACACAGATACACACTAACTAAATCATTATTTAAAAGTATATATATATACATATATATATATATATAGAGAGAGAGAGAGAGAGAGAGAGCTCTATCACACATTTGTCTTTTAAAATGTTTTGATCACTGTCTTTTCAGTATAGAGGTTTCCTTTGCAGTCCTATGGACTTTCTTTTATGTAGCATAAAAGCATTGCTTTGAGAAGGAGAATCCAATCATGCAAGACAGGTTTGTGGTACACATACACAGCTCTCTGAACCATGTGATTTGTCAGGTCCCCTCTAGCTCCAGAATGTTCTATCATTCCAAATCTGCCCAGCAGTGTGTGTATGTGTGTGTGTGTGTGTGTGCACGCGCGTGCGCAGGGGCATGTACGCATGTGTGCAGGAGCATGTACGCATGTGTGCAGGAGCATGTACGCATGTGTGCAGGAGCATGTACGCATGTGTGCATGCTTGTGCACTCTGGATTTTCTGCTCACACTTTCTCACCTGGGCTGTTCAGATGCTACAACTCTGGTCTACTTTTGTGTTTCAAACAGTGACACCTTCTGCTGGGTGGCGCTAATTCTGAAGTCATCAGAGAACATGCCCCTTCCCTCTGCAGCCATAGCTTTAGTAGTTGGCACTGGTCAGCTGGTGGAGGCACAGTACACTGACTGGCCTCCGTGAGCTGGGTAAACTTCACTGTCGGGGTGTGGCCAGCTTCTGGTGTCTTTGTGCCATAGTCATGTCCCCTGTGCCCAGCATGGCAATTTTCTTAATGACCTCCATGCTCTTCTTGGCTCTCATCTTAGGTTCTTTGGGCTGGTCATGTTTTTTGTAATTGTGTTTCATTCTCAAATTAGCCAGCTGTGTGTGTGTGTGTGTGTGTGTGTGTGTGTGTGTGTGTGTGTGAAAAGAGTGGTTTTGCAAGGGGAGGGATGAAGTGTGGTCACTACAGCTGAAGAACAGGCCCCACTTGCTTCTGCTGTGATGGTTCTAACCAAAGTGGCTATGCTACCAGGTTCCCAGACAATACCTGCTGGATGACCTTGGGTCAAATTCACCTGCCAAGGTTAGAGGAAGTTCTAAGTATATAGTGTTGAAATTAGTTAGATGGGCATGGTAGAGATGGTGGTCTCAGTGTGTGGTCCTGGCCAATCTCAAGCTTCAGGGTACAAACTGTTTTTCTAGCTCAGCCTTGGAGGTGGCCAGGGCTATTGTGCCTCCCAGTACACGAAAGTGGGATATGGTGATAGCGCCTTCGTATTTGTGGTCCAAGCTAGCCACAGATGCCTTCATATATATATATATATGCATCCTGTTGCTGACTCACTAAGCAAGCATGCTGATTCTTCTCTGCCCTTTGTCCACTCAGTGCCCATTGAAGGGGCTCTTGTGCCATCTCTGGGACCCTGGTACCAAAGCAACTTGAATACCCTTGTTCTCTTCTCCTTTGAACTGCCAGTCTATCTGGACACATGGGTTCACAGTGTTCTGTCAGGGCAGACTATTTGTGAGAGCTGTGGGCTAGGCAGACTTTCTAACCAGCTTCCTTGAACCTCAAGCTGGAAACAGAAAAGAGAGGGCTCCCTATAACAGGTATGTGCCTTGTTTACATCTTTTATATAGAGGGCATGATGCAGGGCTCGGGAAGTGGGTTGGATTCCTGGTGGGGGCATTCCTGGCCCGCAGGCATTACACCAGCACCTGCTATGTGTCCACGGCCTGTGGCAGAGTGGGCTCTCAATAAGTTATAATCTCAGGGCTGAATAGATGAATGGATTGGTGGACGGATTGAAGGCAAGTGTGGGTGCTGACCTCCCGGGTAATGAGACTCCCCTCCTTTCCTCACTTGCTCTCTCAGCCCTCACATAAGCCCCACCCTCTATGCTTTCTCGTGCTGTACTGAGTGCCAAGGGAGACCATGGGAACCACGATGGCCGCTGTGGGGGCCCCACACTCAGCATGGTGCTGGCATGTGGCCGCCCTGGGAAGAGCCCTGGGAAGCAGAGAGGCTGGTGGGAACAGGTGCCAGTGACGATCTGTGGGCTTAGATAGACCTGAGAAGTTCTATCCCTACTGGCCTGTTCTTAAGGACATTCTTGGGGACATAATGGGAGAGACTGGCTCCCACACACCCACCAGCACCTAGAGTCCCTCCTCATACAAGCCCAGAGACTGTCCTTCCATTGTGTCTCATGCCAACATGCCCTGGGAACCTGCAGTCACTCTGAGGCTGTGTCTGGGGAAGGTTCTCAGCCCATCTCCTTAGGATCTGTTTAGGGAGGGACATTCACAGAATTCTTCTCTCTGGGGTACTCCAGACAGCAGACAAGAAGTCAAGGACTGACCTTCCATTTCCCTCCAGCTTGCTGGAGCGGGGCCAGAGGGGAGATGGGGACAGCCTGAGCTGGTCCTGCCCTAGGCAGTCAGCATCTGGGGCGGACTCTGGAGACGTCTGACGTGGTAGTGCTGGAGAGGCAATGATGCCTGGGGGATTTTCAGTGCTGTCTGACTCTTGTTCAAATTAGACCATTTGCAGACATACAGCCAGACCTGATTTATGAGCTCTGCATATTTCACAGGTCTTTACACATCCCTCGGGAATCACTGAGGTCAGACAGAACAGACTTCACATCCGGGATCAGGATGAAATTGGCATCTTCCATAGTTCCCATGGGAGGGGGGATAATCATTTGAGGGCAGATATATGAAATAATGCAAATGCAAAGAAGATTCCAGTCTCTGCTTCATTCCTGTTGGGGACAAAGAGCCGATATATGTTTTCCGTTTCTGAGCCTAGTGAGGGGTGGCCATGTTCTCTAGGGCACCGTCCACCAGGATGAAGCTGCTAGGGTGGATGAAGAACTCGGTGGGGACTCAGGGGGTGACTGTAGCATCTTGTACTTGTCCTCTGGCCCACACTCTGTACAGTGATAAATAGACATTCCTGGTTATTTAACCTCTCGAGGCCCAGAGGGAACTTTCTGTCTTGTTCACCATTGTGTTTTTAGTGCCTGATGAGAATCTGCTGAATGAGTAGATGAGCCACACACAATGAGTGGAGTGAGGAGGATTTGAATGAGAAAGAGAAACGGATAGCATCATAGGTAGAGTCGCCCACAAAGGCCCAACTTGTTATTGCTGGTGAATTCAGTCATTCCTTGAGTTCTTGGCAGGAGTCAGGCAAGTTGGTGGGAATTGTGAAATCTGACAAAGTAATCACCGCTCAACACTATGGTCTACAACTAAGGTCCACACTGGGGTCACCCTGGCCAGGGAGGTCATAGATTTCCAGGTCCACTTGATTAGACAGATACCCACAGAGCCCCTCTCGGCATCAGGCGCTACATCAGCCAGATGCTGAAGGAGCGTTCTGTGTGAATTCCACACTGAGATGGCCTTTTCTGGCCTCCAGGGAATGAGTGGAGGTTTGAGCGGGTTTTCCTGTTGGAGTGGGGTTGGGAAAGGTAATAGGTAATAATAAAAGGAACAGCACGAGCAAAGGTGTTGAGCAGAGTATGTTCATGTTATGGTCAGGACTCCTAGTGGGGGGCAGCCTTGGCTGTGAGCTCACTGGGTCATCTGCTCTTTTATGTTACCCAGCATGCCACATGGGCACAGGCTGAGAGCAGTTAGACTTAGAATGAGAGACAAGGCTTTGAATATTGGTCAGGACTAGACTGTCTGGTATTGGGAGCCATGCAGCTGAGTGAGGCTTCACAAATGGAGAACTAAAAGTTAATTTTACGTTGCTTTCAGATTTCTGTTTTGGAGGCTTCCTGCTGCAAGCCTGCACGATGGTGCGCTCTAGTTCCCTCTCTCGCTGGTATTGTGAGTGGAACTGGATAGTCTCTAAGAATGCCGCCAACTCCCTCAAAGTCAAGACTGCCTGTTGCTCACATTCCCCAGAATCCCACACACGCGTGTGCTATGCGCTGTGTGCCGTGATGGCAGGTGAATGGTGACTTGGAGTCAAGTTAGTGACCGTTAGTGACGAGTGACAGGCCACTCCATTTCTCAGGCCCCTTATCGAGCTCTCTTTTAAACTGGAGCGAAGCTGTGCCCTTTTCAAGCCTCTCCAGAAAGGGGGTGTCTGTGGGTGGCCATGCACCCAGCCCTGGGGATGATGAGCACATGTCCTGGTTCTGCATGAACTCTGGCACTGTCTGTGTAGAGTGTGAGGAGGGTCTGCAGCATCCAAGTAGAGCACAACCCCTTGGAAAATCAGGGTCCTCTGAGATTGAGCAGTATTTATGAGTACAAGAGGTTCACAGTGGCAGAGGTTTATAGGAAATGCCCCATCTCAGACTTCCTGGACACGCTTCCATTATCTGGACAGCTTAGCCTTTTTGTTTGTTTTAAGATGGGGTCTCACTTATCTAGGCCGACTTGTTCTTTAGTCAAGGACGACCTTCAATGTGTGCTTCTCCTGCCTCTACCCCTGAATGGTGGGATTACATTGTGAGAACCACAAGCAGTTATGTGTGCTGGGTACTTATACATGCTGGACAAACATTGTCATCTGAGCCACATCCCCAGCCCAGGATATCTCAGTCATATCCAACTCCTTAAAGCAGGCAGAGTCCCACCCAGACCCTCAGAACATCTGTGCAGATCTTTAAAGATATCGCCACGCTTTTGTGCAGTGCGGGGCTTAAACCTTGAAGTCCTGTTTTCCTCTCCAGCAGGGAGGGGGAAAGGAGCAGGTGCCTCTTCACCCTTCAGGACAAAGTGCAGGAGTTCCAAGAGAGCCTTATGGGAACAGGAAACTTGACAGTGGGTTAAGGCTTTCCTTTTAGTCAAGCAGATTAGCACCAAAAAGAGTCTTGATTTGGGGTATGTCTGTAATCTAAGAGAAACCTGGAACAATGTGGCACAGATATCACCCCAGCAAGACTCTTGGGAACTTTCTAGATAAGTGAGTTAGCATTTTATGACTTGACTTGCAGAGAGCTCTTCTTCTACTTCCTGAAGTGGCACCTTGAGAGTGTCCCTGAGTGGTGAGGCCCTCTTCTGATCTTTGATCTCTAAGGACAGATGTAGCAGGCTTTCTTGGACCACCAGCCCCCAAATCATGACATGTAGACATTATAAGTTACGAATGCTGGGCCTTAGTTTAGGTTTGTTTCTAGCTAGCTCTTATAACTTAGAGTAACCTGTTCCTTGTCAACTACATTTTGCCTCTGGGCTTTTTATCTTTCTTTCCTTCTGTATGTTCTACTTTTCCTGCTTCCTTTGTGTCTGGCTGCCTGGTGGCTGCCTGGCCGGCCCTGGGCATCTCCCTCTCTTCCTCTCTTGATCCTAGAGTCCTCCTCCTACTTATTCTCTTTGCCTGCCAGCCCCACTTATCCCTCTACTGCCTAACTATTGGCTGTCCAATGTTTTGTCAGACCAATCAGGTGCCTTCGGCAGCCAAGGCACAACAAACGCAATACACATTTGCCTAGTTAAACAAATGCAGCCTAAACAAATGTAATACATATTACATAGTTAAACCAACATTCTACTTCACAACAGAAAACGTTGATACCTTCCAAGACTACAGTTAGATTTTAACCATAAAAATTTTACTTTCACTGACAAAAGGAAGCTGAAAGTTGAGGCAGTGGCCAGGGGAATTGTCAAAGACAGCTTTGGCCAACCAATCCCTTTTTCCCCCTTACCTTGAGTTCCTTCAAGGGACCATGGGAAATGGGGTGCAGTGAGTGGAGGGAGTCCAACCCCTGTTGAGACCACGGTGTGGCTGCACAAAGACGGAGTATCCTGGGAGAGCCAATTCTGCTGCAGGCAGTCTCCATGGGGAAATCTGGAAATAGCACTGCTATATGAGGTCATGTGACCCAGATTCACTTAAAAACCTTTGGGTTCTTTATTATCAAGACAAACATGGTGTTGTGGAAAGAGATGGGGGTCCAGAAACTGACTATGGGCATGTCATTGCTTCGCTAGTGACTGAGGATGCTCAGAGGTGAGTGTAGAGTCTCATATGTTGGGAGGAGGGAGAGCCAGTGAGCAATGCAGACCCTCAGGCTGACGGTACCGGGAGGTCTGATATTGTCCCATGTTAACTTTCAGTCATGATGTGGTAAGCCACATCTCTTTAAGGTAAGTTCCTGACAATCAGTTCTTTTCCTGAGAGTCTAGAGTCACAAAATCCTTTCCCAAACCACCATATGGACATATCAAACATAAGCTGTAGATCTCCTTTTTACCCTCATATATAAGCTCAGAAAATAGTTATAAACTGAGTAATTCACTATAAATATTCTATACCTCCAATGATACCAAAACAAAAAAATAAACAAGCAAAAACATGGCATAGGAAACCCTGGTACCTCTACGGATGGATAAGTCACCAATGAGTTAATAGGAAACAAAGTCATCAAGACCACAGGAGACAGTGCGGACTTGGCCTTGGCTCTCTTGAGCAGGGAAGGCTTGCCAGGGTCACATTCCAGGGCAGCCTTCTGACCATGAAGCTGGGGATATGGGATTCCAAGTCAAACTGCAGAGCCACACGCAGACTAATAGGGTCTCTTCAACAAGGCTGTTGAGAGCAAACAAGGAGGGGGGAGGGTGAGGTAGTCCATCCTCCCTGAAGCCTGGGAGCAGACTCTAGTGTGGGAGGTGTGTGTGTGTCTTGCAGAATGTTTGTCTTCAAATGTGTCCATAACGGAGGGTCACAAACTAGGTGTCTTAATGAGCAGGAGTGTATTACATCATTCTTCTGGAAGGCGAGAGCAAGGTGGCTGTAGGGCTGGACTTCTGAGGGCCACAGGGTGTAGTTCTGCTGTGTGTGTCTCTCTCTCTCTAACTTGTAGCCAGCTATCTTATGCCATGAGTGCTCTTCCTCTTCCCTTTGTCTAGTTTTCTCTTCTTAGAAGGGCACCAATCGTGGTGGGTTGGGGCTTTGTTTTACTTCAGTTGTGCCTTCAAAGATTCCATCTCCAAATGTAGGTACTTTCAGATGTCGTCTTCAGCGTATGAATTTGAAGAGGAGGAAAGCTTGGAACATGGCTTTTTCCTCTAGCAGGGACACTTCTAAGGTCAGGGACCATCGAGAAGCCACTTTTTCCTTCTTGTCTTTAATACTCCCTATGCGATTCCTTCTAGGAGGTCTTCTTGGGTCTTTACTATTCCTATTCTGAGCCCACTAGAGCCTCCTCCTTTGAGCTCCCAAATCCTTTGCTTAAACCTTTGCTGGGCTATTTCTCACCATTTCTTCTAGATCATAGTCACACCCACACTCCCCTTGCTTAAGCCTCCATCTTGGTTGTCTTTGCATCTCTTGAGCCCCTCACCCCCTGTCTAGCACAGAGGGGGGCAGTTATGTGTTTTGGCCTGAGGATGGGTCCATGGTCCAAGAATGTTGAGTAATAAGTCCTGAATAAACAAGAAGATGAGGCCACAGCGGCAAACCTTTGCTTCGATTCTTTGCCCTCGCTGACAAAGCCCAGCTACTGAATTTGTAAAGCAAAGAAACTCTTTCCATTCTCCTCTCGTGGCTTGACCACATCAGGTCAACAAAAGAATCTGCAAACTGGGTGCTTGGCATTCTTGCAACCCCAGAGCTCTGGCTCTCTGGGTCAGTTTTGAAGAAGGTCTTCAATCATCTCTTAAATAATGGCATTCTCTGGCCCGACTCCGTGAAGACTCCTCCTTCCACCCCCAACCCAGTGACCTTCTGGCCCTTTGGTTCTTGGCTGAATGTCTGGGTCTTCTGGTGAGAGCAAAACCAGCTCCAGCAGCACTCGGAAGCTGCTCCCACGGAAGCAGAGCCGCACTCCCCAGAAAGCCTGACTCTGCACACAGCTGAGTGGTTTTAGGCAGGCTTTGAAAACTAGTATATGACTTAAAAGCGCTTTGCTCCAGAACAGAGCATGGGAAAGGAAGAGTGGCGCCGTCTAAAGCAGGCCACCTGTGTCACTAAGAGAGCACGCACCTGAGATTGGCTTGGAAGATTTCTCAGCCCTAGACTTCCCTCAGACCCCAGTTTCTGTACTGACACACAGCGACATGGTGCCCAAGGTGTCTTTCTTTTTGGTTCCAGGGACTTTGGTTGCTTGAGTCTTTGGGCCATCTACACCTGCTAACTGTGTGCTGTAAGCATTCTTGCACTATTCCCTGTGGGCCATGAGTGACAAAAGGCAAGAGGAGAGCTTCACACTGCTGTACTCTTTGAGATTTCTGCTACCTCAGCAGATTTTCCCAGGATTTACCCAGAAACCATTGGTGCTTTGGTTTTTTGTTTGTTTATTTTTTATCTTTTGAGACAGGGTCTCTCTAAGTAGCTCTGGCTAACCCAGAACTCACTATGTAGACCAGGTTGGCCTCGAACTCACAGAGAGCCACCTGCCTCTGAATCCCAAGTGCTGAGATTAAAGGTGTGCTCCACCATACCTGCCTGTATTGGTTTTTGACAAAG
This sequence comes from Alexandromys fortis, assembly GCF_014885135.2. NCBI lineage: Eukaryota > Metazoa > Chordata > Mammalia > Rodentia > Cricetidae > Alexandromys > Alexandromys fortis. The sequence continues at coordinate 7,207,020 of NW_026067953.1, read as the reverse complement.
CAAATATCAGCACTAGAACTTATTGGTTCATTGAAGCAGTAATGAGATTGAATTGAGCTTAGATTCAAACTTCAGAACAAACATTTTGGGAACTCAACAATGAGGGTTTCCATGAGGACAGTAAAAATCTAGCTGGGCCTTCTAGAGGATTAGAGCCAGGCTGGTCTTTAAGGGGAATACAAAAGGATGGGTATCAGTGATTTCAGACCTCAGGTCCCTGCAGGGAAGGCTGTGATCTCCACTGCTAGTGACAGAAACCTAACTCACCCGACTTGATAAGCAAAACAACAAAAGAGCACAAAGCAACAAACAGACAAAAGAACCCTTCATGCAAAGCATGGCACACCTAGTATGTTTTGCTTTAATTTTATTTCATATCTTCCCCTCCCTCCAACTTCCCCTCTGCCTATTTTGTATCTTAATACTGAAAAGGCCTAGACATGTGAGTTCTAGACAGGGCTGGATCTAAGAGCCTTGGCCTTTTCTTGTCGCAGGTCCATGTGCTTTTGCATTCTCAAAGAAGGCTGCATCTGGCACTCTGGGAACTTCCATGTTTATGAGTTATCCCAGAGAGATTGCCTTGATCCCTAGCACATCAGCGGGAGGACATTGGCAGGCGCTGCTAGCTAGCTTGAGTCTCTTGCCATCCCGAAACTCATGCTATGTTCAGTCACTGTGGGGCTGTGACTAAGCAAGTCCTTCTCTAAGGCCACCTGGAACACATGTATAGCTAAGATTATTCAAAGTGTCCTCAGAGTAAATTGGGAGGTACTATCACCACCTGGGAGCAGTTTGGAGGGCCTGGAATCTGGGCATCCATAGAAGAAGAAGGGATGCCTTAACTGTCTGATTCAGACATAGGCACACACTCTTCTGTGACATTGAGGCAGGGTTATCAGTAAAGAAGGAAGGGGCTACTCATCTGTCCTTAGGGAGGAAGACAGGGTACCCAGAATACCCCTCAAAGGCAACCGCCTCTCAGTTTCGTGGGGAAATAATCAGAAATAAAAACCCATGAATCTTCTTTATAATAAATACCAGACTGTTACCATGTTTGCAGTCAACACAAAAGGCCCAGTGTCCTGTTCAGTATGGGTGTGGAGGCCAGAGATTAATGTCAGATGTCTCGCTCAATCACTCTCCACCTTATTTATGAAGACAGGGTCTCTCATTTGAGCTCAGAGTCTGCCAATTCAGCTAGTCTAGCTAGCAAGTTTGCCTGGAAGGATCCAGCGTCTCTGCCTCGAGAGCAGGGCTTGCAGGGGGGCTGCCACACCCACCTGGCATTTATATGGCTCTGGGGGTCCAGACTCCAGTCTTCATGCTTGCACAGCGAGTGCTTCACCCACCGAACCGTTCCTCCAGTCCCTGACCTCATTTTAAGGTGCTGATCACCCCTGGCCATGTTTTCTGACTCCATCCACTCACACAAAGAACCAAGCACCCTTTTTTTATCACCTGATCTTCTGTCTTAGTCAATTTTGGGAACGGCTTTGGTGTCTTGTTGATGTATCTTAGAATGGCGGCAAAGCGTACCTTGTAGGTTTTACTGTGCCAATAAGCAGAGATAATGTGTGTGGACCATGCGCCACTGGACGGTGGTCAGTAAGGGCAATGCTTGGCTTTCCTTAGCTGGACATTCCCTCTGCCAGAGTCTATCAGGATAATTTCTACTGGAGGAAAAAGAAAAACTCTCTGGTCACTTAACAAAAGGAGATATGGCTTCCGAGGGCTTTGTCTAGAGCAGTGTGTGCCACTGACCTCTGAAAGAACAAACTCTTAAGCAATTGAATAATGCTTTGCTGAAAATGGCTCAGAATCAGGCTAGGTACTCAGTAACAAGGTATCAGAGAGACTGGAATCTTCTCTGTAAATGGCTAAGGGGAGCAGCAGCCACAGAAAGATGATGGACACAGGCTGTCTGGGTCTGACACTCAGCTCTACCCCTCCCTAGCTGTGTGATGGTGGACAAGTCTTGATCTCCTGGGTCTTTGTTCTGTGAAGTAGGGGTAACCATCCCTGCCCTGCCAACCTCAGAGGGTGTTCAGTGAGGTAGAGAGAGTTCCTTGTTCAAAATCCGCAGAACTCTGCTTTCAGAGCACCTGAACCAATTGCTCTGATATAATAATATTTATCAGCTGATGTTTGCTCATCAATCTCCCAGGAAACTGAGCTGAACTGTGGAAGAGACATACAATATTTGATTATTTGTTATAGGAACAAATTGCATGCACATGCGCGGGAAGGCTGTGTGCCATGCACACCTGAGAAGTCAGCACCCAGGCTACAGCGGCCTTCCCACCACTGCACTGCCCTCTTCATCCCCAGGTCTTCCAAGACTCTCCATGCTGCTGATGTGGCTGCCACTTCTCACTCCTCCACGGGGTGGCCAGACTGCATCACAGTCGTTGGCATTGGCATTCCTCTGTCAAAAGTTCTTTGAGTTGTTTCTAGCTCTTTGCAATTGAAAAAAAAATCGATGGGTGGGCTCCTTTCATGGGGGTAGCATATTGCGAGGCCAAAATGCATAGAACTTTCGACTTTACACAATAATGCTTTGCTGTTTTCCAAAACAGCTCTGCCAGCTCACACTCTAGTCAGCAGTGCCAAGGGTATATTTTGATCTGAAAGCTCACCAACACTTGACATTGGCAGACTTCTTGATTTCTGACAATCTGGTAGTTTGTTTTAAAAGTGGTACTTACGAAATCAATAGTCTCTTTGTTGCAAATGTAGAAGAACATAACTTATTTCTGATTGCTGATCTTGTGTCAGAATGCCTGGTGAAGTTCTGTCGTATTCAGGTAATCGCATTATCCAAGGGTAATGGGAGTTTTTTTTCTCTCTTATATTCTGATCCTTATGATTTTTCATTTATTTCTCATGGTTTCTGCACTGCTTGAGATTTTTAGCGTAATGTAGAGTAGGTGGTGACAATGGGCATTGTCTGTCTCTGGGTAATAAAAAGTCATGTTGGATGCTTCATTATGAAGAATAATAGTTACTGAGCTTTCTCTTGTTTAAAAAAAATCCATGATGAGGGCCAGGGAGGCAGCTCAGAGGACACCTCTTACTATACCACTAGGAGGACTAGAGTTTGGATCTACAGCACCACTATAAATGCAGACCTGATAGCCCATCTGTAACAATGGGGCTGAGACAGGGCACCCCTGGAGCAAGTTGCCTGCTTAGACTAGCTGAGTCCGCAATCTCAGAGTTCAAGTGAGAGGCTGCCTCAATATACAAGGTGGAGAGTGTTTGAGGAAGACACATGACACCAACCTCTGGCCTACACACACACACACACACACACACACACACACGCGTACCCCAATATAATGCATTCATATATGCATGTCACACACATATACACATGCAAAAAATTATAATATATTTCAGCGATAGAGTACTTTCCTAGTAAATGCAGACCCTGGGTTCTATCTCCAACATTGCAAATAATAATAATAAAAATAAAAATAATAATAATAATATAAAATAACGAGTGGGTGTTGACTTATCAAACACTTTTAATGCAAGTACTGAAGATAGTTTTATGCTTTAAAATGTGCTTACATGATTACATTGTAGACTTGTGTGTATTGCAGTGTTATGTGTATGTGTGTACATGTTAATGTTCTGATTCCCAGAAGCTGACATTCGTTGACTTCCACAGTCGCTCTTCACTGTGGTTTTTTGAGATAGGGCCTCTCTCTGAATCTAGAGCTTGCCAGTTCATCTAGACTGGCAGGGAAGTGAGCTCTAGGGATCTGACTGTCTCTGCCACCCAGTGCTGGGGCTACAGACAAACTGCCACCTGGCTCTTTTACATGTGTCCTTATGTTTACATATCAAAGAATTTACTGAGTGAGCTAGCTCTCCAGTTCCTGGTAGGTTTTCTTCTCTCTGTCTCTCTGTCTCTCTGTGTGTCTCTCTCTGTCTCTCTTTCTGAGGTCTCTTCCTCCCCTCTTCCCTTCCCTTCCCTTCCCTTCCCTTCCCTTCCCTTCCCTTCCCTTCCCTTCCCTTCCCTTCCCTTCCCTGCCCTGCCCTGCCCTGCCCTGCCCTGCCCTGCCCTGCCCTGCCCTGCCCTTCTCCTCCTTCTCCTTCTCCTTCTCCTTCTCCTTCTCCTTCTCCTTCTCCTTCTCCTTCCTTCCTTCCTTCCTTCCTTCCTTCCTTCCTTCCTTCCTTCCTTCCTTCCCTTTTTATTACTTGGATTTATTTACTTTTATTTTATGGGCATTGATGTTTTGTCTGCGTGTATGTCTGTGAGAGGATGTCAGATCCTCTGGAACTGAAGTTATAGATAGTTGCGAGCTGCTGTATGGGTGCTGGGAGTTGAAGTTGAGTCCTCTGGAAGAGCAGCCAGTGCTCTTAGCTGCTGAGCCATCTCTCTAGGCCCTGGTAGGTTTTCTTATTATCCATTTTGCATATTCATTTCTAAGATAACCACTTTGGTCACGACATAGCATAATGTGTTTAAAATATCTGTCTGATTTGTTTGGCTAGCACTTTGTTTAGGATTTGGACAGCAATATCTACAAATTAAAGCGGCCTCTCACATTCCTGTTTTGAATTATTCTGGCTGATTCTGGAATCATATCATCTTGATAGAGTGAGATTTTTTTTTCTTTCTCATTCTCTGGAAAGCTAAACTGATCTATTCATGGACTGTTTCGTGGAAATTTCATTAGAATTTGCCTGTAAGATCATTGAGGTCTGGTATTTTTGTGTGTGAATGGGAAGGTTTTCAGCTGCCAATATAAATTTTTTACAATTATGGAGCAATTTAGCTATTTGGACTTTCTAGTTTCTCTTTTTCCAGGCATGGTCTTACTATGTAGTGTAGGGTTGGCTCAGACTCACTATGGAGTCCAGGCTGTTCACTAATGGGCAGTGCTCCCGCCCCCACGTTGTGGCTGCTGGGATTCCAGACAGGCATCACTATATCTGACTCTTAGCTCCTTCCTTGCAAAGCTATGTTTTTCTAAAGATTACTCCATTTATATTTTTAGATTCATTTGAATGAACTTCTCCCTACGTTTTCTGAATGACCTTTTTATTCTCTGCGGCAACAATAGTTTCTTTTCTATTTTCATTTCTAATATTTCTGTACTAACTTAGTTTTCTCTTAAAGATCAGTTTTGACTATTTAAAATTATATGCACGAGTATAAGAGCCTGCTGAGGTCAGAGCCATTGGATGATCTAGAATTGGAGGTACAGGAGTTTGTGAGCTGCTGATGGTGGCTGTGAGCTGAACTTGGGTCTTCTATAAGAGCAGTGTATGATTTTAACCACCGAGTCACCTCTCCAGCCCTCTAACTTGTGTTTTAAAGACAAATATTGCCAAGTCATAGAACAATTTACCCATTTTAAACAACCAGCTTTAAGCTTTATTGATTTCATTTCTTGTTTTCCCTTCTTTTTATTTTTTCTGCTGTTACCTTTCAAAAACATTGTTTTAAATTATGTGTATGTCTGTGTCTATGTTTAGATAAGCATCTACATGTCTGGTATGTGCGAGCTTGTATATAGATAGGCACATACATGCTCAGTAGGTGTGTGTGTGTATAGGTAGGTATGTACATGCCCAATAGATGTGTATCTGTGTATAGGTAGGCAGTACATGCCCAGTAGGTGTGTGTCTCTGTTATAGGTTGGCAGTATTTGCCCAGCAGGTGTGTGTGTGTATAGGTAGGTATATACATGCCCAGTAGGTGTGTGTCTCTGTATAGGTAGGTAGTATATTCCCAGCAGGTATGTGTACATGCCCACACAGGTCAGAAGAGAGCACTGATCCTCTGGAGCTGGAGTCACAGGCAGTTGTAGGCCATCTGCTGGTGCTAGAATTGAACTCAGGTCCTCTGCAAAAGCAGCACGCATTCTCAACTTCTCACTTATCTGTCCTGTCCTCTGTTGTGTTTTTAATTGTCTTCTTTTTAAATGTTGAATTTATTTTTTTTCCCTTTATAATTCCTCTGGAATTTAACCCAGGTCCTCTGGGAGAGTAGTCATTGCTCTTAACCTCTGAGTCATCTCTCCAGCCTTTAGCTACTTTACTATTGATTTGTGATGAAGCATCGTGATTAAGGCAACTTATAGAACAAAGAGTTTATTTGGGGCTTATAGTTTCAGAGGGTTGGAGTCTATGACCACAATGGTGGGGAGCAAGCATGGCACTGGAGCAACAAACAGCTTAAATCTTGAGACACAAGCATGAGGCAGAGAGAGAGCTAACTGGGAATGGTGTGGGCTTTTGAAACCCCAAAGCCCACTCCCCAGTGACATACCTCATTCAACAAGGCCACATCTTCTAATCCTTCCTAAACAGTTCCACCAACTGGGGACCCAAATATTCAGATATATGAGCCGTTGGGGGCCATTTCTCATCTAAGGCATCACAGATGGTTTTCTCCACATCTAGACTACATGGTACAGCCTTGTTCCTTTGTAACATTTAAGTATTTACTTTATATCCTCTCAGTGAGTAAATATTTGTGGATCTAAAACTAGGAAGGTACTATAAAAAACATGGGGTGGTGGGGTGGATCGCAGAGAACTCGGGTGCTTGGTGATGCTGAATCTGGAGTGTAATGGTGTTGAGTTGGTGTCATACTACAGAGTGTGCTCCGTCCATAGTCTGAGGGAAAGCTGTCTAATTTCTAAAACACGATTAAAGAGTTAAATGCAAGGTCATAATTTTTTTTAGCTCTGTTTCCATCTTTTGGGCCCAGTACAATATGTGTGGGTTGTTGTTGACCGAAATGTCACTTCGTCATAGGACACGCAGCATTTTCCTGCTATGAGGATTAAAGAATATTCCAGATTTTATTGTAATTACATCTTAGAGCCTGTGATGTATGCAGTGGTGAATTCATCACATTAAACAGTTATTGGGATTCATCTTTTCCAGGTGATTCCCATTTAATTACATTCTCATCAGGAAACGTGGTCTGCCTGATACTGGTTCTGGGAAGCTCATGTGGAGTATGTTTGTGACTTTAGTGTTTATAGTGCCCAGCCCAGCGCCAAGTACACAGAATTGGCTTGGTTAATATTTGCAGAGACAGTGAATGATGAATGAATGAATGCCTGTTGACCATTTATCACCGGAGTTGTCTTTTCGTGACGTCAGACCATCCAACTCTGTCACTAGATCGAATTGCAGAATAGCCTACACATCCAGAAATGTGGTGATCTGAAGAACTGTCTTCCAGCAGATACAGAGGCTTTGCTGCCTGCAGAGCGATGGCTTGAGACTCTACCACAGTCCTGAACTTCATAGACTTGGATAGGGACCTTCCCACTTAATTTATTGTATGACTTACAGAGAGGCATTTTTTTCTAGAATGGTAATAATTCTTTTTTTAAAAATTTATTTATTTATTTATTTATTATGTATACAATGTTCTGTCTGTGTGTATGTCTACAGGCCAGAAGAGGGCACCAGACCTTATTACAGATGGTTGTGAGCCACCATGTGGTTGCTGGGAATTGAACTCAGGACCTTTTGAAGAGCAGGCAAAGCTCTTAACTATTGAGCCATCTCTCCAGTCCTAGAATGGTAATAATTCTATAAATTCCTTTAAGATGGCATGTCCTCCAGTGAATCTCTCTCTTTTTCTTTGTGTGTGTGCTGGGTGTATGTGTTTACATGTATGTATATATTATGTATGTATGTATATGTATGCACAAGTGCCTGTCGTGAAGAAGCCAAAGGCTGACATCAGGTGCTTCCCTCAATTGTTTTCCACCTTAGTTTTTGAGACAGGGTCTCTCGTTGAATCTGGAGTTATTGGACCAGACTGTCTGGCCAGCAAGCTCTGGGGATCCTCTTGTCTCTGCCTGTCCAGTGTTGGGGTTACAGGCACACACATTCCTAAGCTTCCCTTTTACACGGATGCTTGGCTTCTAAACTTAGGCTCTCGTGTTTACACAGCAAGCACTTTACCCACTGAGCCTTCTACACAGCCCATCAAGGGAATCTCTTATCTCATTGACTCCCCCAAACTTAGGCATGATGCTTTTATTTAAAAAAAAAATAGAAGATTGACATCAACCTAGTTAATAGTGAGTCAGTTAAGCTCTTAAAATATCTCTGGCTCAGCCATCTCTGGCTCCTTTTATCACTTATAACAAGGTGGTCATGTCAGAGACTTGCCTAAAAGAATGTATGTAAATAAAAACCCAGACTTAGCTCTGCTCATGGAGAGCAGCAGATGAAGAATGAAAACTTCCGGGCTGGTCAGCACCAGTCACTAGAGTTGGTGGATGAAGAACATAGAGCCGGGTTCTGACCAGCACACTGCCCTTTTTGAATTGATAACTACTTTGTTGTATTAAAGTGGGAAGAGTAAATTACCACTGTTCCGTCTTCTCAGGAGCCCCTTTTGACACGCCTGTCAAACAGGTCTGGAGAGGGGTCCACAGGGAAATACCCAAACATTCTGATTTCAGAGCAAATCTTAGGAAACATGGCCATGCTTATACTGTGTTCCTACATTGTGTGTTGCTGTATTGCAACAACCTTCCTGTATTTTAATATCTTATGTAATTTAACCCTCTCTATACACACTGTATAACTGTATAATGTTTGTAGAAACGATGCTTGTGATGGAGGTATGCCAAGCCAACCAGAAAGCAGAGGACAACACATTCTGTTCCCAAGTCCTTTCTGGGGTGGCATCAGGCCAGTTTCCCTCATCAGTCTACTCTTGCCTTAACTTTTCCCTTTCCTGGCTTTGTATGCTGAGGCAAGCCATGGACTTCTTCCCCAGCGTTGGTGTCCATTTTCCTTGTGTCCTCCAGGGGGCCTCCTCTGCCTGCCTCAGCTCCGGTAGGCACCTGTCCCTCAGAGGATTTAGGTTTGTCAGCCTCTTAGGACACAAGAGTCAGGAGACCTGTTTTCTCAGAGGAGGTGGAGGTGTAGAAATACTTGCCTGAAGGCCATTGTAGAGCCAGCTCGGGATTTGAGCCTGAGTTTCAAACCTTTCTTTCTCTCTCTCCCATTTAGAGGATAGATCCTCCTCCTAGTCCTCCACAGCCTTTTTGTACAAAGACCAGTCCCTGACTGGGAAGACCAGTCCCTGACTGGCACTGTGGTAAGGTCTTGGCTTATACTTGATTCTACCCAGTTATTATGATCACTAATTCTCATTATACATAAGAAAATCTGTGTTTTAGGGGCTGACAAAAAGAACCCCATCAGTATCTGCTTTTCCATTATATATCTAAAAAGTGGGGACAGGAGGATTTGAACCAGGTCTGGCCTAGCTCCTCTGTGGCCACCTCCCTGTTGCCCTTTGAACCCAGACATTAGAGGCTGGATTCACCCCCACCACCCATGATAATTCAGAGCTCTTTGTACCTACTCTCTCCCTATTGACCGCCCTGCCTTCATGGTGTTCCTCTCCAGCCTTTCTCTCTCTGGTTTTGGGTCCCATGCAGTGTCACTAAGTTGCAGAACGATGCAGCTGTTTGTGCACAGACCCAGCATGGCCGCTGTGGCCTTCCTTCTGGGTTTAGCTGAAGATCATAGGTCACTTGCTTATCGCTCTGATTAGGGACGGTTTGAAAAATCTGGAATGAAGCCCAGTAAAGAAGTAGGCTCTGTTCTCAGCCATCAGCGTTTGTATTGCGGCAGAGCATGCACAGTAGGAAATGTGCGGCCTTGTCTTCAGGGGTACAGCTCAGCCGCGCTGAGCGTATTTACACCAAAGCGAAACAGACCTCTGATTTCGGAACTTCAACTTTCATAGTTGCAACTATCAAACAACTGTCTCTTCCACTGGAAACCATCAATCTTCGCTCTGTCTCTATTTGACTGCTGGTGGGCTTGTCACAGGAAAGAAGTCAGCGAGTGTCTGTCCTTTGCAATGGCCCCATTTTGCCTAATAGAATGTCCTGAGCATTCCCTCAGGTTGTCACACACAGAGTAGGGCTAGTCAGCCCCTCTCTCCTCCCCAGAATGCCCTAAGACAAGGAGACTCAGTATATTTGTGACTCATGAGGGTTTATGGTCCCGAAGATGGGTGGGTATGGGCTACAGTGCCCAGTCCTTGCTCCACTGATAATTTGCTCTGCTGGCTGGGGCATGTGCCTTAACTCATTTGTTACAGCAAGCAAGCACTGCAGAACCTCAGAGAGCAGCTGGAAAGATGTGGTGAGATGTTGTTGGTGAGGAACTCAGCCCTTCACAAATGAGGATGTTCATTGTTATTCAAGATGGTTATGTCCTGTCTGGGGTTCCCAGCAGCTGCATGGGCCAGCGACTGAACTTAGATGCAGAGAGGCCCTGGTTTTTTGACCTCTGGAGCACCTGTTCTGCAAGAGAGAACACATCTATTTATTTATTTATTTTAGTAGTCATCTTAGTGGGTACGAGGCAATTAGCTCCCCCCACTCCTCTCCCCCTCCCTCTCCAGTCCGAAGAGCAGTCAGGGTTCCCTGCCCTGTGGAAAGTCCAGGGTCCTCTCCCATCCATTCAGGTCTAGGAAGGTGAACATCCAAACTGGCTAGGCTCCCACAAAGTCAGAACATGAAGTAGGAACAAAACCCCATGCCATTGTCCTTGGCTTCTCATCAGCCCTCATTGTCCGCCATGTTCAGAGAGTCCGGTTTTATCCCATGCTTTTTCAGTCACAGTCCAGCTGGCTTTGGTGAGCTCCCAATAGATCAGCCCCACTGTCTCAGTGGATGGGTGCACCTCTCGTGGTCCTGACTTCCATGCTCATGTTCTCCCTCCTTCTGCTCCTCATTGGGACTTTGGGAGCTTAGTCCGATGCTCTAGTGTGGGTCTCTGTCTCTATCTCCATCCATCGCTAGATGAAGGTTCTATGGTGATATGCAAGATATTCATCAGTATGGCTATAGGATAGGGTCATTTCAGGTTCCCTATCCTCAGCTGCCCAAGGAACTAACTGGGGACATCGCCCTAGGCACCTGGGAGCCATTCTAGATTCATGTCTCTTACCAACCCTAAGTTGGTTCCCTTAATTAAGTTATGTGATTCCCTGCTCCTCTATCCAACCTTGTTTTATCCCCAATCATCCCGTTTCCCCAAGTTCCCCCATCCTCCCCTTCTCACTTTTCTCTCCCCATCTCCCCTTACCCCCATCCCACCCCACCCCCAAAATCCCAATTTTTTGCCCAGCAATCTTGTCTATTTCCCATAGCAGGGATAATAACTATATGTTTTTCTTTGGGTTCACCTTCTTATTTAGCTTCTTTAGGATCACAAATTATAGACTCCATGGCCTTTATTTATGGCTAGAAACCAATTATGAGTTAGTACATCCCATGATCCTCTTTTTGGGTCTGGGTTACCTCACTCAGGATAGTGTGTTCTATTTCCATCCATTTGCATGCAAAATTCGAGAAGTCATTGTTTTTTATGGCAGAGTAGTACTCTAATGTATATATATGCCACACTTTCTTCATCCATTCTTCCATTGAAGGACATCTAGGTTGTTTCCAGATTCTGGCTATTACAAATAATGCTGCTATGAACATAGTTGAACAAATGCTTTTGTCATATGATAGGGCATCTCTTGGGTATATTCGCAAGAGTGGTATTGCTGGGTGCAGGGGTAGGTTGATCCCGAATGTCCTGAGAAACCGTCACACTGCTTTCCAAAGTGGTTGCACAAGTTTGCATTCCCACCAGCAATGGATGAGGGTACCCCTTTCTCCACAACCTCTCCAGGCAATTAGCTTTTAAATGAACATTCTGTGCCAGGTCCTGTTCTTGGCATGGGGCAGTCTACAAAGGCAAGGGTAAAACTGGTCTGCCGGTGAGACAAGATCCATGTTTCTGAACATAAGAACACTTTCATCAACATCATGTAGAATGTCAGTTCAAAATACCGCCCACTGGAACTTGCTCCAGATAGCCTGAGATAGGAACTCTATTTGAAACACACATACACCCTGCAAGATAATTCTTATACATACCATTGGCAAGGTCAGGAGCTCTTTATTGGGCTACACATTAATTCTTGCTGGGGTTCCCACTTAATTGGCTGGGGTAGAACATCTGACACACGTTCTAATCTAGAGCCTCCCAGATGTTCCTAACCTGCAGCCAAGGTGAAGAAGCTCTGGACTAAACACTGTTCCCTCCCTGCTGGAAGGCTTTTGTTGGCAGAATGGTTCCTAAAGGATGCTGCAATCCCTGTCACAGTAGCCTCCTGGTTCCCCTTACACATCACACACAAACCCGTCGCTGCTGGGGGTGCCTTGCATTTCCCCCCAGAATTCCCTTTGTTGTACAAATGGGGATTGTCTGGCCCCTGTGCATTCTCTTTTCTTTTCTTTTCTTTTCTTTTGTTTTCTTTTCTTTTCCTGCCTCTGTGCATTCTCAAAGATATGCCCATGTGTCATTTGTCTTTGAATTCCTGACCCATGGCATATGTGTGTGGTGCAGATGCAGAATGGGTGTCAGGCTCTGGGAACCATGCCCTTAGCGACAGGGGGAGGGCTGGGGAGGGCTGGGTGGCTGGCCAGTTGATGGCCCCCCATGCAGCTCCTTTGCTTTCCCATGTTTCCCACTGGAGAAACCCAGGCTGCTGCTGACCTCAGAGGGGTGGTTATGAAGGGGGGCACCCATTCCACAGGCCAGCTAAACACTCAATCCTGAAAGGTATTTCCTTAGTTCCAGCATCTATTTTACTTTTCGGTGATGTAATGCAGTTCTTACTAAGTCGAAGGGGTGGTCAGCAGGGTGAGGGAGGCTTCAGCCCTGGGCTGTGGGGTGGCCCTTGCTTCTGGGTTAGAGCATGTGGCCACCCCTCATCCAGAGCCAGTGTCTCCCAAGACTCTTGCTGTTCATGGCATCCTCATTCTGCCCCCATGACTCCTGCATATACCCTCACCTCTTCCTCTCACCCACTAAGGCTTTCCCTCCTTTTAGTAATAGGGAAGTTGCTTTCTGATCTACGAGGAAGGAGAGATCGTTGGCCTCTTCTAGGGTAGAGGGACGGTGGCAGGAGAGAATGATAGATAGAGTGAGAAGGTCCCTGGGTGGAGTGTTAAACTCTTAGCCACTGACTGGCTCACTTCAAGTGTGTTACTTCTTTCAGCCATGCCCTGGGAAACCGGCTACAGGAAAGGGTGCAGGTGAGGAAGAGTCTCCTACATCAGTCAGCATCCACATCTGTCCCCACCCCCACCCCCCAGAGCTAAGACATTCCCTCTTACATGTTCTGCTCACACATTTTTTTTTAATTAAAAATTTAAGCGTGGATTTTGTATGTATGTTTTCGTTCTTGTGCTGTGAAGGTGTGTGCACGGAGGTTGGGGATAACCTTGGGTGTCATTTTTGGTGTCGCGTTACTTCCTTTGGAGACAGGGTCTCTCACTGGCGTGGAGCTGGCCAGTTAGGGATCCTTCAGTCTGTCTCTCCAGCACTGGGATTCAAGTCTGTGCTGTGCCACCAAGGCCAGCGTTTTTATGTAGGTTCTGGGGATTGAACTCAGGTCCTTCTGTTTGCAAAGCAAGCACTCTACCATTTGAGCCATGCCCCAGTCCCATATGCATACTTGTTTATGAGCTATGTCTATCCTCTGTATTTGGTTCAAACTCTAAGAGGGCAGGTGAGGTAGCCCCTACCAGAGATCGGGGATCTGAGATACAGAAGGTTGGCAGTAGTACTGGCTTGTCCTGGTGAATGGGCGAGGGAGTCAGAGGTAGCTCAAGGGCTCTCTCACCTCAGGGTGGGAAGGGCACACCTGCAGATTTCCTTACCAGCGGAGCTCCGAGGGTGGCCCAGGAGGAAATGTTTGTTGCTGCTGCTGGACTGATTAATTCCTTGGGGTGGATTTGCACACCTGTGTATTCTCACACACGTACTAGGCCTCATGAGGATTTTGTTTTGGATGGAAAAATAGATTGGATTTCTATTTGTGTCCCAAGTGGTGCAGCTGACAACTGCTTTCAGGGCAGGGCGGTCCATCATCTTCTTCCTCTGACAGGTCTCAGAGTAACCTTTCCCTGGAATGTCAAGCCTTCTGAGGAAGAAGGAGAAAGCTTTATCAGGCATTGCTTGGAAAGTCCACGCCCTGCCTAATTAATATGTTGATGGAACAGGAAGTGAGAGCTTAGAAAGTGGTGATGTTTGGAGGAGGTCATGAGGATAGAACCCTCTGCTGGGACAAAGAGCCTTGAGGTCTGCACCACTAGAGGACTTTGCCCAGACGCTGAAAAATGGTGGCGCTGTTAACTAAGACCAGCACTGGGAGTGAGGAGCAAGTGTGTGCATGTGTGTGTGTGTGTGCGCGCGCGCGTGCATGTGTGTGTGTGTGTGCATATGTGTGTGTGTGCATGTGATAAGGAGTTCAAAGACTGTGACACCAGAAAAAAGACAGGAACACACTGGTCACTGTGGTGTAATACTTTAATCCCAGCACTCTGGATGCAGAGGCAGGAGGATCTCTGTGAGTTCCAGGCCAGCCAAGGCTACATAGTGAGAGCCTGTCTCAAAATGAAATATAAAAGAAGAATGAGGTGGAAGAATTGGCTCAGAGAGGACGAGGAAACAGAACATGTGGGGAGCCAGGAAAATTTCAGAATTCAAGATCCATGCATTTATGAGCTGCGATCTTGCAGATTTGGTGAAAAATAAGGTCACGTGTTGTAGGAAAATCTTGACCTGTCTCCTGCTTAGGATCTCTGTGCTTTCCTTTGGTCATCATCTTGGGGGCAGATTTAGGGAACTGAGTTTATTCATGGGAAACCTAACACTGCCAGTGAACTAATAGGAGGGAGGGGACCTTCTAAGACACAGTATTCTCTAGGTCAAAGCCTGGTACACAGGAGCTCAGCAGGCACCCACCATTGCAGGCCAGGACTGAGTCATGGAGGAGGCCCTGTACTAGAATAGCAATCTATGTATTCCAGGCCATATTAGGGCTTTTATTTATTTATCTTTAAAGATGTTTTATTTTTAACAATATCTGTGAGTATGTGATGTAGGCATGTAAGTACTGGTGCCCATGATAGCCAGAAGGCAAGCTGGAGTTACAGGTGGTTGTTGACTTGGCAGATGTGGGTCCTGGAACCTACCCTTGGGTCCTCTGCACAGCAATAGAGCCACTCTTGACCTCCGATCCATCTCTTCAGCTCTAATGGGCTCTAATAATACTAAATCCTCAGTGTGTCTAGGGGGGTGGGAGTTGGTTACTGGAGTGTTCTCAGACACTCATGTCCTCTCTTGTTACAAACTTGCCTAGTATTTTCATATAATTTCATAATCCATCCATCAAAAGCTCTAGACCATCTCTAGACTGCTTATGACACCTGATACGACACACACGCTATGCATCTGTGTTGTGTTGTTTGAGCTGGGAATGATAACACCAAAAGCCAATTGGTGCGTCTGTCACCCTAGCTCCTGGGAAGAGAAGAAGTATTGAGCCTCTGAGGCCAGCCATGGTGACATAGTAAAACTCTGTTAAAGTGTGTGTGTTTGTGTGTGTGTGTGTGTGTAGTGGTAGGGGCATAAAATTGGTACACTTCCAGTGTCCTTATGTCCTAAAGCTGCGGCTGGTGGAGCCCGTGGCTGCAGAATCCACCAAGACCGAGGACTGAGTGTGCTATGGTAGCCAGCAGGCTTTGTCGCATGGGCACAGAACTCAGACGAGTCCAGCACCTCCTTGTGCTAGTGATGACCCTGAGCCAGAAGCAGTGATGCCTCCTGGGAGCTGTGATGTGGACGGAGTCTCAGGACTCCGTTTTAACGAGATCCACCCAGATGTGTATACAGATGGAGGTTGAAAAGACTTGCTCTCGTGCGGATCCCTCTGCTCTGTCCCAGACTCATTTAGACCACTTCAGAATGATAGAGCTTGCCAAGCCTCAACCCCAGACTTTCTCATATAGTCAGTGAGATTCTTGTGCATAGTTAGGGTTGGAAAAATGCTGCCTGGTATACATCCAAAACTCTTCCCTGTTGATGGACAAATGGCAGGAATTTAATAAAAGGAAATCTAATTTGAGTGTTATGCTGTTTGCTTTATTGTCACAATAATGGCCTAAGCCTTAACCCCCCCTAAAAACCATGTCCAGAGTGCCAATCTGCAGGCCTAGCCTCTAACTTTGACTCATGATGCTTGTGAAGACCCGTGTGTTGTCCCTTCCCCACTGCTGTGGCCACCCGTACTTTGGCACAAGTCGAATGGACTGGGCCAAGTCACTGCCCAGTTTGGAAGCAAGCGCAGCCGTTGCTGTTTATCATGCATCCTGTGGATGAGAACAATTACCCGTCAGCCAATATGATCTTCATTACTTACGTACTTAGTCTCTCTGGAAGATCAGAGCTACGGCCATCTGAGAATACTTCTCTAAGTTCTCACTTTATGGATAGATGAATAGCATCCA
This sequence comes from Alexandromys fortis, assembly GCF_014885135.2. Lineage (NCBI taxonomy): Eukaryota > Metazoa > Chordata > Mammalia > Rodentia > Cricetidae > Alexandromys > Alexandromys fortis. The sequence goes on along the minus strand of NW_026067953.1, from coordinate 7,190,650 downwards.
GGGAGAGTCTGGGTCTCAGATTCCAGCTGGTTCCATCCAAGATGGAAGGAATCTTTTGTTGTTGTTTGGAAAACGGGCTACATATTTGTTGCCTAATTAGCGGTACAATGCTAAATAGTGAGCCTTGAGAGAAGGGCCACAGACACAGAAGGATTTGACTCCTAACGATCCTGCAAGACCATCAGGCACATGGAGTCCAGATGTGCTAGGAATTTAGCAAGCGAGTTCTCAAATGCTGAGGTCTTTAATTAAGCAGGTGCTTGGGAAGTAGTTCCTGTGTGGCTTCCAGCCTTGGCCGGGTTGGGCTGCCTGAAAAATGGCAGTGACCCAGCCCAGCAGCCAGACTGAAATAGCCTTCACACGGAGGCGCAGGAATGCAGCAGTATTATTCTCTTCTTTCTTATCAGACCCCATTAGTTTGGGCAAGGAAGGAACAAAAAAAAGCAGGCTGGAAAAACATGTTGTTTCACCGGCTAAAAATTCACCACCCCAGAAATGATTTCTGCCTTGCCCACAAAGAAAGAGCGGAGTCCTTGGAAAGGTGTGGACGTGAAGTGCTCTTGGATGGCTTCTCCCGGTTGCCCAGCGAGAACGCTGCACTTTGGCTGATGGTTTTTCTCACACTAGAACAGGCACGTTCAGCAGAAGCTGCCTAAGTCAGCTTCGCTTGTCCACAGGATTGGAGCTTGGGGACAGAAAGGGAAAAATCAGATCCTGCAGTGTTGAGGAATGGCTGTGGGGTTCTGTAAGACTTGTCTCTTCATGTTTCGGTTGTCTGTCGTCCTAGAAGGCATCTAAGCACAGCCTTGACTGGTTTGATGGCTCTTCTGAGTGAGCAGTTGTCTGCAACTGAGAATACTACACTGGGGACACGTGAAGGACACAGTGACAGCTCAGCCCATACATCATGGGACAACGAAGCTGTGGGGCTTGATGCGGATAAGGATTTCTTCTTGGGCAGGAGCAACACTGGGCTTTTCCAGGCTCCAGAAAATGTCTTGAGCATTTTCCTCTGGTTACTAAAGGGCTGGTCACCTGGAAAGTGGTTAGACTTTGTCCCGCCTGGGAAGGAACCAGCCAGCATCACTGTGGTAGACTCCTCCAGGTGCTGGGCAGCTGACTGAGTGCAGCTCCTAGGAGGAAGCGGGGAGCCAGCAGCTGGTATTTAGTAGTATGATGGGAGGGCTGTGCCTGATGCCAGCTCCCCACGTGGGTCTCTCCCTTTCCTTCCCTCCCCTCCCTTTCCCCCTCCCCCTCCTTCTCTCTCTCTCTCTCTCTCTCTCTCTCTCTCTTTCTCTCACACACACACACTCTCTCACACACACACTCTCTCTTTATCACACCCACACACTCTCTCTCACACACACACTCTCTCTCTCACACACATACTCTCTCTCTTTATCACACACACACTCTCTCACACACACACTCTTTATCACACACACACACTCTCTTTATCACACACACATACTCTCTCTCACACACACACACTCTCTCTCACACACACAGAGACACACACACAGCTCATAGAGCATAAAGGATAAATTAGTGAATGAACAAGCGATTGTACTTACCCGGCATCCTTTTCTCTGAGGAGAGGAGACCATTCCTAACTATCACACAGGAAAGGGAATAGTCATGATTGGGATAATGACACCTGCTCAGGTTGCCGTAACTTGTGCTTTTCCACTGATGCGGAAAAGGACGCCCTGCCAAAGAATGTCCTTGGAGCCATTCTATGTATTTTTCCTTCTGTTATTTAAGTCAGATGTATTTAATGTAAGCAATTCGGTTGCAAGCTGGAATCTGCAATGCCTCATTCACCCCCTTGTGGAAACACAGAGTGAACATTTCCAGTTTGGGCGCTCTTGTTCCAGGGATCTACTGAGCCACTGAGTTCTCAAAACAGACTTTTTATGGACAATTCCATTAAAAAAATTAGCAAAAGTTAATTAAATTTAAAAATTCATTTTACTTCTTTATCTGTTTATGTAGTGTGTGTGTGTGTGTGTGTGTGTGTGTGTGTGTAAATGGTCATGTTGTGGCATGCCTGTGGAGCTCAGAGGACAAACTGCCAGTTCTCTCTATCCACCATATGTGCCCCAGAAATTGAGCTCAAGTTGTCAGGCTTGGTGGCAGGTACCTTTTCACTCGCTGAACCATCTTTGTGGCCCTAAATTTTCAGTTATATACACATATGCAGAAACGGTATCACAGAGTGAAGTCTTTAGTTTGGTAACAGCAGTAGAGCCTTGAAAAGAATGTGTGTGTGTGTGTGCGCATCTTTGCTTGCATTTTGAGCTCCTCCATGTCCTTCCGAGATCAGTGTCCTGTGCTTGGTTTCTGCCTGACTGCTCTGCAGGCAAGTCGTTTATGTTATGTGTCGTTTATGTTACGTGTCACACAAAGGCAGAGGCTTGGGGACTTGTCGCCTAGGCTCTCTAACAGCTCCTTACTTCTTTTTGGTCCCTCTCACTTCCCATTCTCAAGTCAGGGACCAGAGCAGAGACTCCCAAGGCAGTGTTGTTCCCAAGCTGTAATCACCATCCATCACTCCCTGCTGGGAAAATGTAAATATGTCCTGACTGATGGCGGCATTATTTGTTGTCATAAGCTTGGATGTGGATTAGGACAGTAGTGGCCACTGGCCAAGCATTATCCCCTGGCTCCCCTGGGAGGCTGGGCTGTAAGGGCAGAGCTTGGGTGGAAGGAAGGCAAAGGGCAGGGGCGCGAGTCTGCAGCAGAGAACTGGGCTGGGATTTTTGCACGTTGTTACGGTGTCCGGATGAAATGGATACACCACCACCTTGGACCAAGGCTCTTGGTGGGTATCCATGCTTGGAACAGTGAAGATTGGCTCCCCATAGGACCCAGACACCTTGTCACTTTGGAGTCTGGCAGGGATTCATCAAGTTGTTGGGAACAGTGGGTATGGCAATATCAAGGCAGTGCCATTTAGCCCAGAGATGCCACTGCTTACCTGGCTGCATCACTCAGCTGGTCTGCCTTTCTGAGCACACAGCACACCAAACTCAGTGCTATGGAAAGGCTTGTCTCAAGGAGCTCACACTTGTGGGTCCTGGACCCCCTTACCTCCGCTACACACATGCAAATATGTTATCTGTGATTGAATCCAGGACCTCAGGCATGCCAGGCAGGTACACTAACGCAGAGCTGTGTCCTCAGCCCGAAGATGCCATTTGAGTAGGTGGGGGGTGGGGGGAGTCTGAAGTCTGCAGTGTCAACAGACGTATATGTGAAGTGGGGCCTGGAAGAGGTAGTGAAAGCTCACTCTCTTCGGCTAACTCCTATCTGCCTGGCCCCACTGTGTCCTCTGTCATCTCCTCACAGAGAAGACTTGAGTCAGGTGGGGGGTGGAAGCAGGGGAGGCAGGAGAGGGCAGGATCAGCAAGGATGAGTCATTGTTGGTGTACTGTATGTTCAGAAAAGGTTAGCAATGACTGACGAAGAGGACATACAGCCATGCCTCTCCCCTTTGTATGTTTCTCTGAGCAAGACCAGCTCTGCCCGTTCTAATTTGAGGCCAGTGTGTCTCAAAAGTGCCTATCAGAAAGGTGCTTCTGTCTCTTGGTTTAGCCCAGTGATATTATCAACAGCCTCCCAGCCGAGAAAAAAGCAGCAGCACGTGGACCCAGGGCTTTTAGATGTGGGTGACACTGGAATAATTTTTGTGTTACAGATGTGGACGAGTGTGCGACAGACTCACACCAGTGCAACCCTACCCAGATCTGTATCAACACAGAAGGAGGGTACACCTGTTCCTGCACCGACGGGTACTGGCTTCTGGAAGGCCAGTGTCTAGGTAAGGGCTCCCCACTGCTCCCAGGGACTCAGGGGGTTGATGGTTGTTAGGGATACAGTACAATGTGGGTACAGTAGGGAGGTCCAAGTGAGCTTTTCTTTGGGTGTGTATAGAAAGCCCTTAAACAATGGTATATGTGTCAGCATCCATTAAAAGACATTTTCACCATTGCTAGCATTTCATATATTTTTTTGAAACTACATTTTAAGGGCTTGGGCATAAGCTTGCTGAGATCTTCCTGCCTTCAGGAAGTTTATAGCTAGCCAGGAAGTAATAGAAGTGAGAGTTAGATGATCCTAAACCAAGGGACTACTTTTGCTTAGATACAGAAACATTCCAAACCTCACAGGTAGACCAGGAGTCCCAGTCATTTCATCCCAGCACCGGTCCCTGCCACTCCACTCGGTCCAGCCCACAGCTGTGCTCTTTCTTTGTACTCCAGAGGTGTCAATCATCACCAGTTGACAGTTTTATCCCTTGTAGTTGACACTGGCTAGGTCTGTTCTCTGGGTTTGCATTTAGTTGGCTCAAAGTTAGATTCAAATAACCTTATGGAAAAAAATAGAAAAGGAAACAAAACAAAAACCAAAAGCCTTTCCTTCCAGGTCTCCAGACTGAGGCTGAATTTGGGTTTACTCTGTGACCTGTCTGAAACATCCTTGAGGCACAATAAACTGCCTGGCCTTGGCATGGCTCTCCTTGGCAGGGAGGCTCCGATGAGCCAATGTGTGAGGGCATCTGGGAATACGATAGTCCCTGTGCATTTAAACCAACCTCTGCTCTAATGGAAACTGTGATACTACTGGTTTGAATGTAAGCAGACCAGCAAGAGCAAGTCGTTTGCACAGGAACCTCTTGTGTAGGACTCCAGGGCTGGAAAGGATGTTAGCTATTACGTCACCTAGGTTTTATAGAGCTGGAGACAAACTCAAAGAAGAGGAACATTTTGGATACACTTAAAACAAGTTGGGTCTAATGTTGATGTCTCTGGCTCCCCTGGCCAGATATTTTCTTACCACAAAGGGCACTAGAGAGATGTGAGGCGTGGTACATGGGCCCATCATAGATACCCAGAGGGCAGATCTCTCCATCTGAGAGATGCCAAAAGAGGCTGGTCCTCTGGTGGTGAAGGATGTTCTCTTCCACAGAGCACACTGTAAGGATGCTCACTGGTGCACAGCATGCTGACGTGGCTGGCCCACTAGTATTCACTACTGACATAGAGACCTCTCTTAATTTTGGCTGACCCCATGCTTTCACTTGGTCAAGCTCTTCTTTCTCTGTCAACATTCTACAGCTACCTACTATCCGTTCTGGGCACTGCTAGAGACCTTGCCTTTTTTCAGATATGATCACAAATGATAGGGCTGCCTTTCTTTCAATGTACCCTGAAAGATAGGTACCTTCTCTGTCTCTGATGCCTCTCCAGGCATTGGTGATGTTTCCAGTTGAGTCTCAGGAAGAGGGAAGATTAGCAACTCTATACACCAAAAGGCTTGTCCAGTAGGAGCTGCCCACCTCGGGGTGGTGTTGTTAGGACCATTTTCAAAGTAAATGGAACTGAGATAAAGCACAATCCCAAGGCAGGACACAGAACCCAGTGAGGGCTGAAAAGGAGACAATGGGTTGGAATAGGGGCGGAAGAGTTCTTTCTAGCTGTAGGTAGTAGAAACTGGGCACAGGGATGGAGGCACAAAGAGTGCTACCTCTATTTTCCTAAGAGCTGAGGTTCCAGGGCATTAGGAATTATAGCACAGTCAGATCAGCTGGTCCCAGTTGAGCCTGTGTAAGGACACCATCTTCCTGGAGAATGGAGGCTTTGTTGGAGGCACCTGCCTAATAGAAGTGAATTACCCAACTCATCGCTCTTTCAGTCTGGGATGCTATAAAGGGCGTTCCCAATGACATCAGGCTCCTCAGGGGCTGGCACACGTTACAGGGAGGTCATAGGGCACAGCTCTGCTGAAGCACATACTTCCCACTGTTGCTGCTTTCCAGGGCTCAGGAATGTGTTCATGTGGAGGTTTGTGTCCACTCTGGTGTAAGGGTAAGAACCAAGGCGAGAACAAGCATCCTTGCATAGCTACATTCACAGATCTCACTGTACCACTGCCCAGTTCCTCCCGATTCCTGGGATCCTGTTCCTGCCGACTGGACAGAGTCATTGTCAGCGGAGCTGGCAGACAGTCCACTGGAGCCCTCCTCTTGATCTTTATACGTGCTCATAAAGATCATAGAGAGTCATAGCATTGAACATTAATATTGCATAAGCCTTAGTTAAACCTGAGTTGGGTAAGTTCTGAGAAGCCATTTGGTGCAATATTCCAATCAAAGCAGAAAAATTTTGTCTGGGATTTCATGGTAGGTTCAGGTGTTCATGGAACAAGGATTGTTTGGGGGAGGCAGAGGATTGTAGGGAAGCTGAGCACTGTGATACAAAGGCCATCACAATTCCTGACACTTAGCAGGCCCTGACTTAGCAGTCACCCCCTTTCACAGCCCTTTTGAGTCCCATCCTAGAAGATGAGGGCAATGGTACCATGCTGATGGTGGCCTCAGGGAGGAGCCCTGACATTGCCTGCATTTGTTTCCAGACATTGATGAGTGTCGCTATGGTTACTGCCAGCAACTCTGTGCAAATGTTCCTGGATCCTATTCCTGTACGTGCAACCCTGGTTTCACCCTCAATGAGGATGGAAGATCTTGCCAAGGTACGTGATGTGTGGACAACTTGGACACAATAGGCAACACTAGATGCAGTCACCTTCGGAGCCTGACAGTTGCTGTCTGTGGGACACTTGTCACTACAGCGTGTCCTCATTCCTAGTCACTGCTCACGCATCCCCATGGCTTATAGAAGCCTGGAACTAGAGCTGGCGATGTATATGGAACAGCTAAAGAAGTCCTCTGAGACTTGCAGAGGACAGAGCCACAGTCATCCGTCGGGAGTCCGGTACTGTTTGTGACCTTCTTGTCGCTCTGCATCTGCTAGCAGGAGTGGCTTTCAGAGCTCCTGACCCTGATGAATCACAACACAAACACACAGGCACGCTGCGAATGTTCCGTGTGCCCTTACCAGATCTCTCTCAGGAACGTGCCCTCTGATCTGTGTCAGGAGCACCTATTGCCCAGCACAGTCAAGGGTGAGTTACCTTCCCTGGTTCCTCAGAAGGCTCCACAAAAGCAGAATAAAAGAAAGGTACCTTCTGGTTTTTTACACAATTTCTTCCAACCCTGATCTGAAAGAAAGGCAAGCTACATGCCCATCGTGGTACCTGCTGGAAGGCTTCTTCAGCTCAGGAAATCCATGAAGGCCTTAAGACCCAAAGAATGAATTTAAGTCCTGATCTGGCCTGGGATCCACCCCTGGCTCCAGCCCGCAGTGTCTAGCAGTGGCCTGATCTGGATAGGGACACAGAATGAGGCCTTTGTTGGAGTCTGCCACCAGGTTTTACAGGGCCCATTTCCTTGTCACACCATTTGAGTGAGTTCTGGCGTGCAGGCTCCTGGCCAGCTATTCAGAGGATATTGTGTCTCCATTAGTTTAATCATATCTAAATCACTGGATAAACAGGAAGGCATCAGCACAGCATTCAAGGATTTGATCCTGGATTCTTTGTGAGGTTCTCTCTTCTTTAAAGCTGGTCCTGCTAATGGTTCCAAGAAGCCCCTGCATGGGCTCTTTTTGCAAGGAGCAGTGATTTTTTTTTTTTTTTTTTTTTTTGTCCGAGAGCAGAGCTGGCCAGGAGGTTGAGGAAATAAATAAAACAGGGCCCTTCCTTCCCACCAGAGCAGGGAGCAGGCGCCTGGCTCCCTTGCTGCTGAGATAAGCGGCTAAGGACTGATGATGATTTCTTGGGGCCAAGGCTGGGGTTGGAGGTGCCAGCTCAGGTTTTCCCCCAGAGGCTGGCACAGTGTCCTTAGGCAGCATTTGGACATGGGCACTTGGCCACCAGGATATTGCATCAGCAGGGCCCAGAGGTCATGCAGGCTGTGGTAAGTACTGTCAAGCTTTTGCAATCCTAGCACCTCGCGTCTCCTTAAAGCGCTAATGTCTGTTAACCTCACTGACCCCAGCAATAGTCTTACGAAGTAGACAGGAGAGTGTTTGTGGCCATGATCCACAGATAAAGAAATCACACCTCACAGAGGTGAAGCCATTTGGTCAGAGTCAGGTGACTTGGTGGTGGCAGAGTCGAGAGGAAGGCCTAGGGCTCAGTGAGTCAGCAGGGGTACCTTGCCCTGAGGTTTCAGGCTGCTGGTCGGGAAGCCCCAGGGGTCGTCCTATCTCCACCTCTCCATCCCTGGGTTTATAGTCATTCCAGCCAACCTTGGTGCTCAAACAACCATGCCTGACTTTTTACATGGGTGCTGAGGATCTGAAAGCAGATGGTCATGCTTGCTGACTGAGCTGGCTTCTCCGCCCACTGCACTCAGGATTAAGTGCCCATTGGAAAATCCAGCAGAGAGAAGCAGTTAGGGCTCAAGGGGCAGAGCCCTTTTTGCCCTCTCAGAAGTAGCTCTGAGCTATGGAAACAGTATTGAGCTCATTCATCACCGGCAAGCGTCTGGCCAGAAACTAAGGACGCCAGCCTTAATGGGGAGCAACGTTGGCCTATCTAAACCGGTATGTGGTTTAGTAGACCGGGGACACTCTTCTGCCTAGCCCTGCCCCAGTCTGGCTGGAGAAACGCCAACCTCCCCTGAGTGCTGGGCGCGTGGGCAGCAGAACAGGCTGATATCTCACTAGACCCTTCCTACATGGCTGTTCATTTGTTTGTTTTTCCTCTGAAGTCTCCAGAGTTGGCAGGAAGCAGGCACTTTGTGGGCATGGGATTAGTCTTCCCCTATGCAAGGCCCCTTGAAAGCTGCTTACCACAAAGGCCTTTACTTCTGGGAATGTTCAAAGCCCTTTTCAGAGTTTTAAGAGGCTTAACTGGACTTTTGAAGTGGCAAAAATGTCCCTCAACTAGACTTGCCACCATGGGCGTATGAAGCTTGGTGTGTGGGGGGGACATTGTGCTTGTGAAGGGCAGTTTATGCCTGTGTCCAAGGACTTCTCTCTGCCCCCACCCCCTTGAGCTGGACAGAATGAACCCCGTGGATTATGAAGTGATTGCTGACTTGTACTGTAGTTCTAGCCAAGCCCTTGCTGGTATGTGTATTGGGGCATGCATCGCAACCTTTAGAAACATCGAAATAGCACTCACTGCCCATGTGTACTTGGCACACGACAGAGCGCACTGCCGTAGGCACACAGTTCCGTCTATACTGACATGAAACCATCACCACACTCAGGAGGAGGCATCCACTGTTACTCCTTGTGTTCTTTATGATCCCCTCCTTTACCTGTGTAACATGAAGGATGGGGGACAATGGGCTGAAAGCAGATTTGTTGCAAGAATAATCTGTGAGGCTATTTATTCATAACATACATATTCTCAGAATTGCCATGATTATCTACCCGAAACTTCAAAATCAGTGAGGGTGAGAGAGGAGAAAATTGGAGATGGGAAAGAGTAGGTTCTGCATGGAAATTCTGTGGGTGGTGCTGAGAGAAGCCTTCCTGGGAGGTGCAAGTACGCACATCCGTAGATGTTACATTGATCTCCTGTGTGGCTTGCCTCTTCTGAAGGGCCATGTGCCTGGAGGCTGTCACTCTTCAGGTGACATGTTGGCGACTGTCTTAGTTACTTTTCCTGTGGTTATGACAAAGCACCCTGATACACTTGAAGGACTCATTTTGTCCCCCCCCCCCCAGTTCAAGGTTACAGTCCATCCTGATGAGGAAGTCACAAAAGCAGCTGGTCACATGACACTAACAGTTAAGAAGCAGAGAGTGATGAAACTAGCTCATACTCACGGTCCCCATTTATTCCGCCCAGGATCCAATCCAGGGAATGGAGCCACCCACTTCAGTTAATTTATTCAGCATCATCCCTCACAGGCATGACCAGAAGCTAAATAATCCCTTACAAATGTGCCTGAAGGCTCAGAAGGAGCCTGTAAATTGACAGAACAGTCCCACAGAGAATTAAATTATGATCTGATAGATCCTGGCCTGGGGAATCCTTGGTACTTGGGAATCTGGGCTCTTTCTTGGTGATAATAAATTTTGCTGCCAATTCATGTTTCTTTGTTTGTGTTTTTTTTCTGACACACTAATAGTGATGTGCTTTGGTTTTGTACAGATGTGAATGAGTGTGAAACTGAGAATCCCTGCGTTCAAACCTGTGTTAACACCTATGGCTCTTTCATCTGCCGCTGTGACCCGGGATATGAACTTGAGGAAGATGGCATTCATTGCAGTGGTAATGGGCTTGGCTTTGACGCTGTCCACCTGCTCAGAGAGCTGGGGCTGGGTCAAGGGATTTGTTGCAGGTGTTTCCTCTCATTTCCTGGTTGTGTGCCTAGTTGGAGACATTTTCCAGTATCCTGGGAACACAACCACACAGAGAACAGAGATGAGTCACTTCCTGAGGGATGGAGTTCAGGCCTACCTTCCTGATCATCTGACCTTTAATGCAAAGTCAGCAGAGATTCTGTCTGGATCGGAGATGGAGCTGGTGAGAGGGAGGACTCACCCAATTTCGCCTGTTGGTCAGAGAGTTGTCTGTCTTTTCGCGGCACAGACCCTAGGCCTGAAAATGGTATAGATGATATGGATAGAGGACAGTGAGCTAGCCATAATCGCTTTGGCCACTAGGTTAGGAGGACTTTGAGGAAATAAATCATACACACAAGGGCCTATACTCTGTGTACTGTGGGAATGCCATCAAATAACCACAGCCCAGCTCCAGGCCTGGCACAGAGCGAGCATACAGTAAACAAGGATTGGTCAGCAAATAGTTGTAGTTATTTTATTGACCTCCTGTTTCTCCCTCCAGAAAGTCAAATTCCTGGATAGTTAAAAAACTATTATGAAAGTAACAACGTTTTGAAACTAAAATCTACGTTTTATTTGTATTTAGTCTGTGGCATCTAATACAACACAGAGTATGGGCTTACTTGTATGTCTCTGTTTCTGTCTGTCTCTCTTGTTCTTTCTCTTTCTGTTCTTTGTAAATGTTCTGCTAAAGTCAAAGCATCCACCAGTTTTAAACCTCCCCTGCAGTTGTGAATTAGCTCTGTCCACATTAATAGTGTTTCCTGTTATCTTCAAAATAAAAGTAGGTGGTGATTTAGGTGTGAAAATTACCCAGCAGAATGGAAAGATTCTCAGTAACAGGGACCTATCAAGGCTGCGAATGAGACTTGTTTACCAGCTTTCCTCGGGACTGGAATGTTCTAGGGACAGAGTTCTCAGAAACAAATGGCCACCTCTCTCCAGGGCCAGGGCCCTCAGAGCCACATCAAGCAGTTACAGAGCCTCAGCCTGATTAAATACCAGCCCACCCAGAGGCAAGAAAGGCCCCTTTCTTCCTAGATTTCTGTTCCCCTCATGGCATTCCTTAGGGAATCTGGACCAAAGAACTGAGAAGCGTGGGAAGCTTTGCATTATGGGATTGATTAGTACCTTTTCCAGAATTACTGGCAATCCCACAGACCACTGTCAGGGCATTGAGATAAGGACTCTGGAGCCGGATGGGGCTCAGTTCAAAGCCTTGGTTAGGTCCTGCTGTCCATGGCCAGGATGCTGCCCAAGCACAGTGTCCTCATGGATGGATAACTGTCTTCATGGAGTGGTCATAGGAAATAGACAAACTGGTGTTCCTCAATGGTGTGATCACATAATGAATCTTCTCTTACTATTAGGGACCTTGGGCTTCACAGCAAGCTCTACTCCTTTCTAGGTTGGCAGGATTTTCTCACTTGACTTGAAATGACTCACATTTCCTACATGGCCACTGGATACCACCTCTACTAACTTAATGGGAGCTCTGGCTCCAGCAGGCTTTGTAGTCAGCTAGAAGTGGCCTAAGGGATTTGTTTTCTGCATTTTTCCTAGGTACTGGGAAACTGTTCTCTTCACTTGGCCCTCAAAGCTAGAGTAGCCCCTCTTTGCCACACTGAACGCTCCCAAGCCTTGTCCCTTTGTCCTCTGGGGACTTGCTAAACCATGCTGACCCTAGAAGTGAGAGGGGTTTAACAAGGGAGAATGAAATGGCCTACGGCTCACTTCCTGCCCAGCATCTGGCTTCTTTCTCAGTGGAGAGCGGAGACACAGCCCTTTGTGTATGTGTGTGTATGTGTGGGAAACCACAAAAAGAGAAAAAAACACTTTCTGGGATTTCTGGAATTACAGATGCTAATACAAACTGGAGCATAGTAGGTTGGTGACCCTCCTTTGCCCAGTAGAAGGTGGGGTAGATTTTCCCTCCTGCTCTACTCTGGAACTATGCTAAGGTATTTCTCCCACATTGGTGCTCCCAGATCTGAAAATCTGAATGGGATGTTTGCTGGAGTTGTTCTGAGATCCCACATTCAGATCTATGATTTGCTATGTAATCATTTGATCTATGAACTTGGTCCAGTTGGCTAAGTCCTGTGAGCCTCATCTATCTGTCTGTCTATCTATCTATCTATCTATCTATCTATCTATCTATCTGAACTTGGTCTAGTTGGCTAAGTCCTGCGAGCCTTATTTATTTATTTATTTATATCTAGATACTCACAGCACCTTCTCAGGATTGAGGTGGGGATTAAGTAGGCTGAGACACGTTGAACATTTAACATGGGAGTTGACACACAGGAGTCCTTGGGAACAGATGGACATCACTGCTAACATCAAGTAAAGGGATTAATGGAACTGCAAACTCCACAGAGACAAATGGTGGCATTGTGTTATGGTAGGCTGGGGCCAGCGTCCTCAGAGTCTGCAAAGCTGGTGGAGGACTGCCTGTGCTGGAATGTGCTAACTCCAGGTAGAGGATCCTATCCTAAGTCCACTGACCCTTCACCCATGGCTGGGAGACAGCTCAGAAAGATGGGGGGAGGTTCCCTTCTTGGATACAGAAAGCATTGGCCATGTGACACATGGTTCTCCAAAGACAAAGCAGCAGCCTCTTTCAGGCCAGCACTCTCTCTGGGTGATCTGAGCCACCAGTGGTCTGTGAGCTACAGAGTAATCCAAGGACATGTCACATGGGGAAGCCAGCGAAAGCGATTTTCGGGAAACAACAAATGCAAGAAAAACATGTTTTCTTTGGCACGCCTGTCGAATGAGGCGCAAACGGGGCCTGCCTTGCCAAATGCTCTGTGCGATGAAGAGTTGGCTTTTCTGGAACGCCTGCTCCTGCCAAGGTCTAGGCAGACTAATGGTAGCATCGCTGGGACAATGCCACTCCTGGTCATCCTCTGCAGGATGGTTCCAGGCTGTGTGGGGGCTGCTGTATCTCTTGTCCCAGGGAACATCTGAGACCTTGTGCCTGCCTTGCTTCTGGCCACCCCAGTAGAGCTGTCCAAATATCAGTAGTTGTCCTCATAGGAGTAAGCGCCCCGTCAACAGATCTGATCAGGAAGTAAACTGGTACCTCACAGCACTGAAGTCACTGTGTCTATTAGGAAAGAGTGGGGGTCGGAGATGAGTCTGGGAAAATAAACACAACCTCTGCCTTGTCCCTCTCAGATATGGATGAGTGCAGCTTCTCTGAGTTCCTCTGTCAACATGAGTGCGTGAACCAGCCAGGCTCATACTTCTGCTCGTGCCCCCCAGGCTATGTCCTCTTGGATGACAACCGAAGCTGCCAGGGTAAGACTGTCCAGAGGGGCCAAAAGGGGCTGACTCACATGGTCATCTGGATGTCGCATCCTGCGGGACCTTGTAACTTTAGAAAGATGTCAGAATTGGATGTGGTGGGCTTGGCAGCTATGGGCGGGATGCCTGAGGGGCTAGCTTCATCTTTTTCCAAGTTACCTGTCCTTTGGCCAGGACATAGGTTAATGACATGTTCATGATGAACCCTATAGAGTTAGATGGCACCTTCTAAGGGCTGGTTTCTGTCTTTCCAGGCAGATAGGTCTCTGCAACCTGGAGAATGATTGCTTCAAGCCTAACCAAGGCTTCTTGTAGCTAGGCTCCACTAACACATCAGCTGTTGGGTCTCTCATGTTGCCGTGAGGTCATCTCGTCCTGCTGGCCTTCTGTGACTTCCTAGAGATTGAATGCTGAGGACCTCAGGCTCCCAACTGCTAGGTCACTCACAGGGCCTAGACCTTGAATATGAAAAGGTCAAATTTTGTCCAGATTGGGAGTCCTACACTATAGCTACCGGGGGTCTTGCAGAATGACCACCCCATTATTAATCTTATCCTCATTATCTGTGGTAGTATTGGGCATTAGAAATGTCATGTGAGTTACTGTACAAATGAACCGTCTGATTTACCTCATCTAGTAGCCACATTAAAAACACTAAAGACAAACAGATGAAGTCACTTTTAATGCTATATTTTCTTTAAAGCAATTGATTCAAACGGTTTATACTTTTAATATATACTCAATATAAAAGTCACTGATAAGTGACTGTAAGTTCTTTCTTTTTATTAAATCATAGAGATCTGGTGTCTATTTCCTGTTGCAAATGCTAAGCATTTTTGTATCCCCGGTAGTAGTTTTTTCTGCTGATGCAATAAGTCAGATCAAAGTGAATTAAAAGTCCATGTTTAATGAGCCAGGCACTCTCAGGCCCCCCAGAAGTGAAGCAGGGAAGGGAAGAGGAGAAATCACATGGCAGGTCCAGTTACCAGAGCTTAAATACCCTGTAGTCTTGGGCAGTTCCGGGGGAGGAGTCACTGCTCAGTGGACTTTCTGAAAGGGGCAGGGTTTGGAGTGGGAGGAGGGGGTTGAGGCAGAACGTTCAACAGAACAGCAAACACATCTCCATTTTCACTGCCCACATTTTGGATTCCCAGTAACTGTGGGGCCAGTGGCTGCTATATTAGGCAGAAGATGCAAGTGGCTCTCATCCTCGCCCCAGCCCCAGCACCTGGTCCAGGACTAACACCAAGCTTCTTCTCTACATTGCATTTCAGATATCAATGAATGTGAGCACAGAAACCACACGTGCACCCCACTGCAGACTTGCTACAACTTGCAAGGGGGATTCAAGTGTATCGATCCCATCCGCTGTGAGGAGCCCTATCTGCTGATTGGTGATAAGTAAGTCAAGGCTAGTCCTTGGGAAGCGGAAGGGGTGGGGACCTGGCTCAGGAGACTGTCAGAATCTTATAAAGGAAGTCGCTTGAGCCAAGAAGTCAGGAGATCTGGCCTGCTCCCTACTTGATGCAGGCAGATATGTGCCTCCCTACAACCTTCTCTACTGCTCCCCATGCATGTCAGAGCTATATGGAGATTATCTAGAAAACTAACCAGTAGAGAGGCAGAATTCATGAGTCTGTTCTGCTACCAGTGAACAGTCTAGATACATGAGATCTTTCAGAGCTGAGCTTTGAAATGTGGCAAGCCGGCCTCCCCTGAGGGTCCTCTTAGTGTGTGCAGGCTCGGATACAGGGGTGTAATCTGGGAGATCAGATAGAGGGGCATACTCTGGGAGAGGGCTGTGATGCCCTACTGGCGAGTCTCAGGAGAAATGGAAATTTCCTGTCCAGGGACTGCTCTGTGTGTGAGTGGTAAGCTGTTGGGGAATTCTGGAGTTCTCTACACCCAAGGATAACTAGGTTGCCCCAACAAGTTTCTGAAGTCCTAAAGACAGACCAATTACTAACTCATTTCTTGGCAAATAATAATGTTGAGAAGACAGCTCGGCAAGGTGATGGCCCTGGGTTGTGTTTCCCAGCCCTTGGAGTCCTCTGTGTTTCTTTTCTTTCCCTTTATCCCCCTGCTGGCCCATCTCGATTCCTCATCCTGCTTGCAGAGTATATAGGCACAGCACACAGCTCACACATAGTGCACACATGCTTGTACATCGGCCATCCTTTCCTCAGCTATCCTCCCTGACCCCCAGCAAATGCAAACCCTCACAGAGGAGGTGACTGGGTCAGCCACACCCATCCCAGTCTTCTCTCAAACAGAATTCTGGGCTTACCAGTGTGATTCCTGCTGTGATTTAAAAAAAAATGGACAAAAGAAGATGGCAAAGTCAGCCCTGGGGCTCCTTCAGAGCTGTTGTCACCTGTTGCTAAGAGCTGTGCTTCCAAGTAATTCTTTAGAACGGGGACCTTCCAGTTTCTGATTCCAAATCCCCAAGTAGCCCAACAGAGCACGAGGCTGCTCTCCATACGTGGGTCGCTCTGGGTTTGTCTGACTTGCAAGCTGATCCCATCCAACTGGCAGCCTTGAGCTGATATGACCAGTGAAGTCTCTGCCCTGAAAAACCTTGGTGACTTCCTCCTTCTGAGCCCCAGGCCCACGTGATGGCCACCCCTCTCCAGCTCCTTGCCTGCTCAGGTGACCTGTGCTCCTGCCAGCTGGAACAGGACTTGCTCTCACCTTGACCAACACCCAGAGGGCTCAGCCTCCCAGCTTTTGTGGACATACTTCCTGCCAGATGGGAGGCATTTCTTCCATCTCCTCATGGCCAGGCCTAGCCCATCTTTTAGATCTATGCTCAGTGACCCTCTCCCAGCTGTGCGCGATCCAGCTGGGAGCCATCACTCCCTCTTCCAAATTTCTTTTAGGAAACAATTATTTTCTCTGACATGTGACATTTTAATGTGATCATTTTGGCACCAGGACTACTGAGGCTTGGCTGTTTTGATGCAGCCTTAACAGAATGATACTTTGATGATCTTTGTAGGCTTTTGCTTGTTAACTGCTAGTGGTGCCCCTGTTCTGTGCTAGGTGTGTGGCTTTGCTCTCGTGGGGCATAAGGTTGTGGGGGGAGGAGCACAGTAAAAAAAAACAGCTGCCATGGCCGTTCCATTAGGTGGACTGTTTTTTTTAAAATATCCAGAGACATCTGATAGAGTCCAGAGCAGAGAGAAAAGAGAAACAGATTGGATATCGCCAGGGCTAGGGAAGCCAGAGTAGGGAGAAGAACGGAGATAGCAAGGGCTAGCCTAAAGCAGGACAAAGTGCCCGACACTGTGAGAAGGCAGGAGGGAGCAGGGGAGCAGGGGGTGGGTGAATGGAGGACAAGGAAGGACCCCTTTTGTGGGGAGGATGCAAAGCCTGTCCTACAAGTTCCTGAGGAATGCTGGCTTTTATGTAACCACCAGAAATCCTTCTCTAGTCCAGTTGGAGCTCGTTCTGGATATATGAACTACCTGAGACCTAGAAAAGTCTAGAAGAGGAGAAAGACATTAAAGGAATTGGCATAAGAGTGTGTACATAATGATAAACAGAGTAAGGAGTTTGTAGAAAAAGAAAGAGGAGGCTGAACCTGTTCTGGGAGTCTAAAGGCCACTGAGAAAATGACCTTTGGGTAGGGCTGGAAGTTGTGTTGACCTTAGCTAAACAGAGGCTGGAAGAGGAGAGGGAACTGCGTGTACACAGGCAGTCAAGGCGAGGGTGGCCTTTAAGCCAACCAGGAACCCAAGAGGTTGAGCTCCTGCCACATAGGATGGTGTGAAGAACAGTGGCCTGCCAACGCTTTAGCTCAGTTGGAGTTGGGGTGTGCAGACCCAACAGGCTCCTGGAGGCCCATCGAGGCTAAGACTTGTGCTCAGTTTCCGTTCAAGTGTCACAGAAGAGTGTGCAGGGGACACACTGACTTAGTGTGACAAAGGCAGTCCATTAGGAGGCCATCACAGAGACCCAGGTGAGAGAAGGAGACACGCGATCCAGTGGCCAGCACAGAGGAGTCAACATCATTGGCTTTAGGTCATTGTCCCCTAACATCCATTCTACCTGCAAAGAAATGTCAGTCCACTCACAAACTACCTCCTGAGTCCAGAGGCCTCTTTACATGTGTCTTCTGCTGTGAACTCTGCTCCATCAGGGGGGTCTCAGGAATGGAGGAAGGATGGGAAAGAGAGATGGGTAAACCAGCAGGCGTCTCTAACGAGTGCTCCTTGGCCACAAATGTTATGATATCCCTAGGGTTTGAAATTACCTGCTCTGTATTAGAAATATTTGTTCTTAAATATTTATATTTTTCCTGGTAGAAGATAACTTGTTTGAGATCATGGTCTTATTGAATATTGAATTTCCAAAGTCCCTAGTGAGTTCTGAGCTCTTATATATTGAATAAAAAGATTCAATTATAGTCCAGATAAGCTGAGCTGAGTGCAAAGGACCCTTGAGAACCATCAGTCTAATATAATTTTGATTTTTAAATATTCTTAAACATTTTTAAATGTGTAGGAGGGGTATTTTGCCTGCATGTGTGTCTCTCCACCGTATGCGTGCCTGGTGCCCGAAGAAGCTGGAAGAGAGCATCAGACCCCCCTGGGAATGGAGTACAGGCAGTGTGAGATGCCATGAAGGTGCTGGAAATAGAACTTGGGTTCTCTGGAAGCGCAACCAGTGCCTTTAACTGTTGAGCCATCTCTCCAGCCTCCACTTTAAATATTCGTAATGAGTGTCCTTGATTGGGAAGTGTGCCATCAGCACATGTCTAAACACATGACACATATGCGGTATACTAGCGAATATCTCAGTGTTCTG
This sequence comes from Alexandromys fortis, assembly GCF_014885135.2. NCBI lineage: Eukaryota > Metazoa > Chordata > Mammalia > Rodentia > Cricetidae > Alexandromys > Alexandromys fortis. Next base: position 7,172,321 of record NW_026067953.1, on the reverse strand, counting down.
ATGACCAGAGGCCCATTAAATCCTTTAGTAGCCAGAATATCTGAAGCTGGGGAAGGCTACCGTCTAGGAGGCATATCTCGTCTACATTCTAGACAACCTTTGGTTTAGAACTGGAGAGAGATGTTCTCCAGTTACTCCACTGGATGGTGAGAATGGCTAGGCCTTGTTTCCAGGGGTTTAAAGTGGGGGAGTAGGCACAGTTGGTGCCTACAGTGGATTTCCTAAACCCTCACCTGGTTTCTCTCCTACCAGCCGCTGTATGTGTCCTGCTGAGAATACTGGCTGCAGAGACCAGCCCTTTACCATCTTGTATCGGGACATGGATGTAGTATCAGGACGCTCTGTTCCTGCTGATATCTTCCAGATGCAAGCAACAACCCGCTACCCTGGTGCCTATTATATTTTCCAGATCAAATCTGGCAACGAGGGTCGAGAGTTCTACATGCGGGTAAGAGGGAGTGTGAGCTGAGCCTGCCACCATTAACAGTGATCACTGTCTTTAACAATGTCTGCCATCTTTAGCAAAGGCCGCTATCGTGTCGTATGTGTGATGTTTGTGTGTCTGTGTGTTGTGTGCACATGTGTGTGTCAAGGCTAGAACTCAGTGCTGACTGCCTTCATTCTATTACTCCCCACCTTCTTCCTCTATTACTCACTGCCTAGCGGTTTCTATCTTTAATAACAGCCTTGTGTGGTCTAGTTACAACCATGTTTCATGGTACGAATACATGTCATAGGGGCAAGTGTGGAAAGAAAAGAAGAGATAGGAGTCCAGAGCTCCAAGTCTCTCTTCTACCACTTTCTGTATGGTCTTGTGAAAGGTGCTTTTCCTTCATGTGTCTCAGGAGCCTCCTCTATGAAATGAGAAGTTAGGTCATGAACACAGTCTTAGTTTTAAAACTATGGAAGAGACTCCACGCTTTGTTTGCACATGCATTCATTTATCAACTTGACAAGTATATTATATACATACTATGCATATTTAAAAGCTGAGAATACAACATTAAAAAACAACAACATCCCAGCCAGGCATGATGGTGCACGCCTTCAATCCCAGCACTCCAGACAGAAGAAGGCAGATCTCTATGTGTTCAAGGCTAGCCTGGTCTACAGAGCAAGTTCTAGAACTGTCAAGGCTATTTTGAGAAACTGTCTCAAAAAACCCAAACCAACCAAACAAACAAACAAAATACCTCAAACCCTACACTCATAGTACTTACATGCTAGCAAAAGAAAAAAAAAAAAGTCTAGTTCTCAGGTGTGGACTCTACTGGTTTTCCTACACAGTAGGCAGTGGCACTTGTAAAATCTAAACTAATTAAAATGAAATAAGAATCTTTTCCTGGCATTCAACACATTGGTGTGACTTAGTCACACCAATGGAAAATATTATAGTACATATCCTAAAATGTGTTTACTTTTTAAAGTAAATTATATACTTTCAATATCATGGTGTGTATATATGTTTAGCAACATAGTGTATATATCTTTGGTACCATGCCATGTATATATGCCCGATCTTCTAATCTCTTCAGTCCCTGGAGTGACTTACCTCCTTACAGACCACTGGCCTAGAGCCATCTTTGTCATATTATATCGTGCATGGAGGCACGTGTCCAGGGGAAGATTCTAGAGCTTTGTCTCTAGATGACCTGTTTCAGATGATGAAACCAGGGCAATGTGTCCCCGAGATCCCAGTGCTGAAAGGCAGAGACAGGAGGATCCCTGGGATTTACTTGCCAGCTAGCCTAGCTGAATTGCTGAGCTTCTGACTCAATGAGAGACCCTATCTCAAAAAAGTAGAATAAGGCTTGGTGGCAAATACCATAGAGAAAGAGGCAGGTGGTTTTCTGTGAGTTCAGACTAGTTTGGTTTACATAGCAAGTTCCAGGCTAGCCAGGATTATAGTGAGACCTATGAAGAAATATATTTCTGTTGTCTCCAAAAAAAAAAAAAAAAAGGAGCTATCAATTGAGAAAGAGAAGGAAACTTGGTCACTTGATATTGACCTCTGGTTTTTACATGCATGTGCACACCTATGCATAACACCAAATGTACATGAGTACATATATACACACAAACACATGCACACCCGCAAACACACAGCAGTCAGAAGGGCCCAGGATATTTCTGTGACTGTTGTAGCAAATGACCACAAACCTTGTGGCTTAAGACAACAGAAATATAATTCTTCATAGGTTTGGGAACCAAAGTCTAAAACTCTTTCTCTGCATCCACACCAAAGCATGGCAGGGCTGTATGTCCCATGTCTAGAGAAAAGCATTTTCTGTGTCTTCTAGATTCTGGTGACTGCTGTTTGTCTTATGTTTCAGTTAGGGTTTCTATTGCTGCAATGAAACACCAGGACCAAAGCCAAGTTGGGGAGGAAAGGGTTTAATTGGCTTCCACTTCCACATCATAGTCCATCACTGAAGGAAGTCATGGCAGGAACTCAAAACAGGGTAGGAGCCTAAAGGCAGGAGCTGATGTAGTGGCCACAAGGGAGGGCTGCTTACTGGCTTGTGCCTAATGGTTTACTTAGCTTTCTTTCTTATAGAGCACAGGACCACCAGCCTGGGATGGCATCACTCATAATGGGGTTTAGCCCTTCCCCACAAACCACCCATTAAGAAAATGCCCTACAGGTTTGCCTACAGCCTAATATTACGGAGGTATTTTCTTAATTGTGGATCCCTCCTCTTCAGTGACTCTTGCTTACGCCATGTTGACAGAAAACTAGCCAACACACCCCGATTGGCCACAGCACCCCAGCTTCATGTATGCATTTTCCTTTTCACCTCCTCTTCTGCACAAGGCAGAGGGCCCTCTTCCGTGCTCTTACAGAGACTCTTGGGATTTGACTTATGAACCCCCATTTCCCTGGGTTCAGACCTTAATCTCTCATCTTCAACCTCCCTCCTTTTCCTTAGAATACTTACACTTTTCCATAATTGGAACCTGTCTATAGAGTCACAGTTTGGTCCACTGAACCCAGGAGTGCTGTATGTGATCCTCTAAAGTCACCAGAGGGAGTTAGTTACACTCAAAAGGATAGGCCAATGGGTGTTTTACCCACTTGATCTGAGACCCATGCAAGGGCCCATGATAGAGCTGTATCCCTGTACTTCATGCCCTTCCCCAACCCCTTGACAGAATCTTTCAGTCCTCGCCTCTGGGGCTAACAATCTCAGGGACTAGTGTATTCTCACTACATTATCCACTCTCAGTGATATCCTAACAGAATCAGGTCATGTGTGGAACCCGACTTGTGGAACAGGTTTAAGAGCTGGCTTAGACCAGAGCAGAAGAATCAAAGACTTAGAAAGAAGTTGGCGTGAGTAGTGGGAGGGCATTCTGAAAGATGAAAAAGGTGGAGTGGTGTGTACGTGCATGTATGCATGCTTCCAAGCATGTGTGTGTGTGTGTGTGTGTGTGTGTGTGTGTGTGTGTGCCTATCATTCCTTGAGCTTATAAGCATGGTATCTGTCAGAAACTTGCCCCTGCCAAGTCTTGGTGGACTACTGTCTTCTTAAGGTAAGCCCAGCCACCAGAGTCCTCCTTCATCTGGAGACTTAGTTATGGGGTAACTCTCCCTCTTATGGATTTAAGACTCTGTCATTGATTCCCCTAGCCTCAGTTCCCCTCCATCCCTAGCAGGGCAGAAGATCTGTAAAGGCAACCTTGTCCAGGCAACAAGTCACTCCACTGAACACCACTGGGTAAAATCCCCCAGGCCTCACAGTCACTCTGGTGATCAGCCTGAGAGGTGCCCAGGGATATGGGGAAAGACGTATGTCCTATTGATGGAGTGGACAGGAGAGAGACCCCATTCTCTAGAGCTTTCTCTGGGCCCAGGCTGCCATAGCAGCTAAGGAACATTGGGCGCTGATCTCAGTGTAGCTTGTGTCTCTCTGAGAAAGCTAAGGAGGACCTGCAAACTTATCATTTTTATGCAGAAGAGACAGAGAAGGGACAGAGGGTCATGGACCTGCCATTAAAATGACCAAAGGAGCTGAAGGATGGAGGAGGTAGCCAAGGTCCCCAAGGCTGCACAAAGGTTTTGGGTGAGACTTGGGGAAGCCACAGGTTTGAGAGCAGAGACTGCAGCTGGTGGGATAAGATGGGCTTCCTAACATAAGACTGACCAGAGCTCAGGACCCTTCTCAGGGGCCACTCACGCGTGTTTATTGTGGCCGGGCTGAATGCTGTTTCTTGGTCTTCTCTGGTTTCTCCCAGCCCTGTGATCTTGGGCATGTTACCCATGCTCTTGTCTCAAATTCCTCATTGCTAAAGAAGATTCTAATGTTTACTTCAGGACTAGCTGAAGTCTTTCACTTAGCACAGCATCTAGAACACGGAATGAGTTTTTGTCAAATGCGCAGGGCGAAAGGGCGTGAAACCGTCGAGCCTGTGCCCATTCTCTCCCCGGCTGCCTCAAGCCTGCACACTCCAGTAAGACTCCAGGAACATTCCCTGGCTACCATTACTGTCCCGTTCAGTTTCACCAGTGACCCTGCTGACTTACATGGAAACCACGACCTGCAGTCTCCTTCAGTGTCACGTTTCTGCCTGTCCCTGGTGTTAGGATCTCAGAAGAGCATCGAATAGCGATAGAAAGCATTCGATAAGTATACTTATTGTAGAGACACTGCTGTTGCCACTGCAACCACCTCCCAGGCCTTGAAAATGTTGGGACTGCTACCTAGAGGGCATCTAGAGCATCATGTGGCCATTCAGGTTCTCCTATACTGAGGTTCTTTGGTTTTGATTAGAAGCACTTGGGAGCAGCACAGCCTCAGCTGATTGCAAATGCACACACCCATCCACAAGGAAACATATACACACTTGCTCACAGGTGCATGCAAACATACATTACATGTGTTACAAGTACATACAGAAGGCTGCATACAGGCAAAGCCCTTTCACAAACCCTGTGAGCAGTCTGTCGAGAGGGGAGCCCTGCACAGAAGCCTGGGTTGGCTTTTATTAGGGAGCTTGGAGGCACAATTAGAGATAGAAGAAAGAGAAGCTTCATAGAGTTTAGACTGTGCCAAATTACATTAATCCATGGTGATAGGGAGCAGGGGTGTGTGTCTGTAGCTCTCCCTGCTGTGGGTCAATTCTACCAGCTTTCTTTGGTCATTCACCTGCATCCTGGCACCACCATGGAGGTTTTGAGCTGGGCACAGAACTCAGAAACAAACAGGATATAGCTTCTGCCCAAGCCTACACTCTGAGGTAGACATGGGGGCCCAACTAACAAAGCCAAATACATGCCATGCCATGGTACGAAATGGAGAGACAGTGATTGAAAACAAGCCTTTTAGAGTCAGGTCTTCTAGCATTGTAATAGTCTTGTGACCTTATGGGTCAAGAGGGCCATAGCCCTTACCCCATTTACAGGCTTAAATAAGAGATGGGCTAAAGGTGTGGCCAAATGCCTGGCCTCATACAGTCATCATTTGGGGCGTGTAAGATCCTAGGGATCAAACCCACAGCCTCGTACGTACTAGTCAGGTGTTTTATCTCTGAGATATGTCCCCAGCCTTGATTGTTTTGAATCAATGTTTACCAAAGCCACTAATGCCTGGGATTCTTAGGGCAGGTGTTTCAGTAATGCCAAGAAAGCTGAATTTGGTGGGGGAGGTGGCTGTCCTCTGTCCTGGCTGGCACTCGAGGACTTTCAGGTGCTGTGGGCAAACCTTTTTCAGGGTTTACAGGCTCTGGCCCTGCCAGAATCTGGACTGAGTAGCTTACAAGGTCGCTTCTAGATGGGAGGGTCTAGCACTACTTCAGACACTCAAGACTTTGCTCAGAAGAGTGGGCTGGCAGATTCTCCTCTCGGCTCCACTCCCCATTCAGATTCCGCAGATCGCTCCCCCTCACAGCCACCTTCAGGGTAAGGTTTCCAACACCCTTGGCCTTTGTTTAAGCAAACTGTGAAAACTGGCAGAGCAAGTGAGTATGTGGATGCTGTGACCATTTCCCTGCATGGCTGTCCCTGCCGAAGTCCTAGCCCTGGGGCTTTGGAAGGGCTGAGAAGGAAGTCTGCACAAGGAGGTGCCGATTACGCGGGTGCTGACGTGAATACAGAGAGACAGTGCCAGGAAGGAATTGCACGGTCGTAACTGCTGATGGCCTGATGGACAAGGAAGATCCAGGGCTTGGCCCACACCTGTCTGCCAGCTCCACCTCTGTCATACCAGTGGGCACTCTGAGAGGAGGTGCCAAACTTTATGGGGAGCCCTTCCTTTATGGAGGCAAAGTAAATACCTGGTATGACTTTATCCGGGCCAAGTTCCATGATTTCGCGTAGGCTGTTCCTTTCTTTTTCTGGGTACTGCAGCTTCTGGGAAGCTAATTATCCAGTCCATCCATGTCCTCCCCTGTGCTAGTTCCTTTGCTGACATCCTGTATCTGTCTGTTGCACTGGTCCTGGACACTTCTATTTAGGGTATCACTAGGGAGAAGACTCAAAGCCCATAGTCTCTTCTGAAAATGGTAGGATAATGAAAAGGGGGGCTGAGGTTTGTACTCAGGCAGAAATTCCAAATAAAAGTCCCTAGATCTACCCCTAAATAACCCCAAGAAATTTCCAGCAAGCCTCAGTTTGCTTGCTTATAGAATGGAATAATGAGACGTGCCATTTGGATAGTCCTTAAGTAGGGGCAGCCATCCCCCAATCCCCAAGAGTTTAGGTCAGCACTTTTTAATTGTTCATGTGTCCACCAATCACCTGGGACCCTGGTAAGCTACAGACTCTGGCTCAACAGATCTTGGGTGGAGCCTGGGAGTCCACATTTCTGACTATATCTGTAGACAGTGATGCTGCTAATCCAAGGCCTTTGAGGATTTTATGAGAACTGACTAAGTAGACATATATAAAGGAGACTGAGAGCATGCCCCCACTTGGTACCAATTGATGCTAGCACCCTCTCTGTGTACCACTTTGAAAGTCCTAGAAAGGTTCCATGCTAGAGAAAAGTCCACATGACTTTATTAGGATCTCATTGGTAGGGTCACAGAAGGGTCACTTTGGAAGAGATTACAGGGTGCCTAGAGGTTGGCTTTTAACAAATTTCACTTTTCCTAAAAATGTTCTTATCTATTTTTTTAATTGTTGGGATAAGACACCATAACCAAAACAACTTATCAAAAAGTGTTTAATTTAGGGCTCACAGTTGTGGAGAGAGTCCATGACTATCATAGGCGGGAGCATGCCAACAAGCAGGCAAGCATGATGCTGGAGCAGTGGTTGAGAGCTCACATCTTGATCCACACATATGAGGCGGAGAGCTAACTGGGAATGGAATGGCTTTTGCACTCTCAAAGCCCACTCCCAGTGACACACCTCCTCCAACAAGGCCACACCTCCTAACCTTTCCAGACAGTTCTACCAACTGAGGACCAAACATTCAAATATATGAGCCTATGTACACCAGTCTCATTTAAGCTACAACAATAATTAGAAAATTCTGAAACTGAATTATTTATCATCATCGTCATCATCATCATCATCATCATGATCATCATGTTATTGTTTAAGTATCTCAGGTGATTTTGATGTCATTTATTTGGAAATTGCTGATACTACTGATGGGCAAATAGTTGTTAGACAGTCTTACTTAGGGAACACTGACAAGAGAAAAGTCTGCACATGCTCAGTAAAGGTGCAGGATATTTTTCCTGAATATTTTAATTCTATATTGTTTGAATCTCTGGATGCAGAAGCCACAGATATGGAAGGCATTTTGTTTGTTTGTTTGTTTGTGTTTTGGTGTTGTTTTTTGAGACGGGGTTTCTCTGTGTAACAGCCCTAGCTCTCCTGGAACTAGTTCACGTAGGCCAGGCTGGCCTTGAACTCACAAGATTCACCTGTCTCTGCCTCCCAAGTGCTGGGATTAAAGGCGTGCGCCACCACCACCAAGCTGGAAAACATTTTCTAAACAAGGGTACCATGCTATGTCACAGGGATGTTTGCACTGTCTAGCAGGGACCTTGACAGCAGACATGGACCAAGGCAGTAGCATACACAATTATATACAGTAATACATCCTTTCTCTCCTGTGCAAAGTTAAAGGACTTGCAGGGGTGGGGTGAGGGGTCTGACGTAGACTAGGGAACCAGAGAAGGCTTGCCTTAGGAAATGACCTTTCAAGTAAAGAGTGGGCAAAGGTGGGAGAGAATTCAGCACCACTGGAGCAAATGGTGGCACTATGGTCATGGTGATACCGAAGTAGGCTAGACTGAGCATCCTGCTCAGACTGCTGTTCCCCCAGCCCCCCTTTTGCTAACACCATATCCTTTCTAACCAGTGCCCCCTGGTTCTGTCCACAGCAAACAGGGCCTATCAGTGCCACCCTGGTGATGACACGCCCCATCAAAGGGCCTCGGGACATCCAGCTGGACTTGGAGATGATCACTGTTAACACTGTCATCAACTTCAGAGGCAGCTCCGTGATCCGACTGCGGATATATGTGTCACAGTACCCATTCTGAGCCTCGGGCTAAGGCCTCTGACACTGCCTTTCACTAGCACCAAGGGCCAGGAGGAGGAGCCCAGTAAGAATGAGAGCAAGACAGACATTGCACCTTTCCTGCTGAACATCTGTCTTCCTGGGGCATCAGCCCAGGAACCTGACCCCTACCTGTACTCTTGCCAACTGTCACTCTGAAGGACACTCTGCCCCTAGTTCCCATGATGCAGTTATCCAAAAGTATTCTTCTTGGCTCCCTGAGGTGAGGTTGCCCGTGACGCTTCAAGGCCCTCCATTTATTTCCATCATTTTTCAAAGAAAATAGGCTTGCTGGGGTTTGAGTCTGTGTTCTAAGACTGCGTGGCTTGTTCTCGCCTCTTCTACTCCTTCCTCCGTCTCTTGCTGCATTGCTGCTTTGCAAAAGTCTCCATGGGCTCATGGGAAAGGCTGGGTTTAGCTAGTTTGCTTCTTGCGTGTGCTGAGAAGGCTATGAAACACACCACAGCAGGATCAAAGGTTTTTAAAGAGTCTATTTTATAACCAGGTCTGGTATGTTCAGCATAAAAGAAGTTTTTAATTGTCCTTAAAACTTGTATGACTATTTAACCTTTTCTGGTGCATTTCGAGTTTTTAAAGTGGTAGAATTCCTTCCAAGAGCCTCAGAAATGTGTTATGTTCTGTCTCCCAACCCCAGCCTTCCTTCCATCTTAGCCCGGTTTTTACGAAGTCCCCTTAATCTTGCTGTTTTAAGAATTGTTACTCAACTGGGCTGGAAGACAGAGGTATCCAGACTGATTAAATATTTGAAAAAACCTTGTGTTTGGTTAATTTTGATACCATGGATAATTTAGTATTTGGAGTTGGTTTTAATTCTGTGCAGTGGCTTGGGAAGGTCTCTAAGGGACTGAAACCTCCTCCATAACTGGGCCAAAGGTGGGGCAAAAGGTGGGGGACCGTGACATGGGGGGTAGTGAAAAAGTGAGAGTTAACATCAATCTCCAAGTTTTCTCATAATTGCTCTTTCATGTGGTCTGTTGTGGGCATTCTCCGAGGGCAGAAGGCAGAGGCGGAATTTATTCAAGTGTCTATAAACCATTGAGTGGCTCTTGATCCTGTGTAAGAAGGACAATTGATTAGGTAGGACCCATCTCTAGAGACTGATGCCATTGGTCCTGGGTGCAGCCTGGGCATTTGTTAAAAAAGAATAAAAGTAGAGGTGGATACACATCTTAGAGAGGGGTGGTTAGTGAGACCCACGTGCTAGCTACCTTGCTTTCAGCACCTGTATAGTTTCTTCCAGAACTTTTCAGCTTGCCATCCCTTTCCTGATCAGGCACTCTGGGTTTTCCCCAGCCAGAGGTTAAGAGCACAAGGCCCAGAGAAGAGACCCAATTAGACAGCTGCCTTCATGGCCAGTCCCAATATTGGATAGGAGGCTACAGAGGAGAAAAATGGATTCCTTGAGACCCAAAGATGCAACTGTAGGATCAGGCTGTGGAGGCGCCTATCCCCTCTCTTAGTGATGTACTTAAATGCCTCTAAGGTGCCCAGAGCTTCACCCTAGACCCCAGGTTAGAAGGTAATTCATAGATTCCTTTTTTTGATGTTTTTTTTTGTTTTGTTTTGTTTTTTCTTTTTTCTTTTGAGACAGAATCTTGCTATGTAGCCCTAGTTGACCTTAAACTCAACTATGAACTGCTATGAAGACTAGTTGGCCTTGGACTTACAGAGATTTGATTGCCTCTACCTCCTAGTCCTGGGATTAAAGGCACGCACCTCCACCAAATTCTCAGATTCTTCAGCAGAGGCAAAAGGCATGGCCAGCCATTCATATCTGAGCAGCCCCGGCCTATCTTCCACAGAATGTGTCTCACTCCCACAGCACAGCCTCTTGCTCATTCTATTCCCTAACTAAAACTAGGCCCATCCAAACCATGTCCAACAGTGAGCCTCCTGACAGGTTCAGGTGGCATTGATAACACCCACCCAAGTGGCATAGAGGCTTTAGTTTCCTCATGATGTGGAAGGCTGAGACACGTTGTCCTGTGCTTTCTGAACCACTGGTTTCCAAGGTGACACATTTGGGAGCAGACCCAAGTCCCCAGGGTTTACATTTCAGTTGTCAATGTCTAAATATGGCTTCCTGCTTCTAAGAAAAAAAAAAAAAAAAAGCACCGAGAGGCTTTACCAAAGCAGGCTCAGAGGGCCTTTTGGCCCTTGGATTACTCTTTCAAAATATCACTGGTGAGTTCAGTTTAAATGGATAAGAAGCATGTGGGATCAATTTATTTTAAAATACACTTGGGCCTCAAAGTTCAAGGGAAGAATGGCCTGGGGCAGAGAGTGTACTGTAGGGCCAAAACCAAAACATTCGGGATGGTTCTAGAGGCTCCCAGAGCCCAAAAGACTGCTTGCTTCACCCATTCCTTGGGAATAACTGGCTATTTTTTTTTTATTTCTCCCATGGCTTTGGGGGTTGGCCTTCTAGCAATATTCCAGCATTGTCCTCTAATGTGAAGGCCAGTGGACTGGTTGTTTTGGGGGTCCTAATATATCCGGGCTTCCCTGGCTTTATTTTGTCAGGGTGGCCCAATCCTGGAGCCGAGTTTGTCAAACTTGAGTTTGTCAAGTGAACCCTGGCTCCATCATCACATCCTGAAACATGAAGGAGCCTGTGAAAAGAGGGTGCTAGATTAAGACCCAAGACACCAGCCAAAATCCTCGTGTTACCTACCGGCTGCCCATCTGAGTTCCCCGCAGACGAACACTTCCATTCAGCTGCTCCCAATTCTAAAGTTCTGAGAGGCCTCACATTGTACTTTGGGGGTAGCAGCCAACATTTCCATTAAAGTGCAGTTTTAGAGTTTCCCAGAAACAGGCCAGTCATAACACTTTCTCATTGGCACAGAATCCACCTACCTGTCTCCTGGCAGGCTCGGGTAACACACTCCAAACTTTTCTTAGGTAACAGTCTTGGCCCTGGGAGTGTTATTTGCCCAGATGGTGAAATGTTTAAGGGGGTCCGATTGCTTCATTTTCAATGGCTTAAATGTATTTTTGTGGCCTGGGTGCTAACTGTGATGTGCACAAATTGTTCCTCCTGAGCCAAAAAGGTCACCCAGAACGAGACAGCATGACAAACAAAACAAACAAAAAATCCGTTTCCTCTCCTCTTGCCAGATGAGAGCTGGATGCTAAAGGTCTGTATTTAAAAGGATAACATACTTTATTTTATTGCTTAAATAATCTTATTCTCGAGAATTTAATATATGTATGCAAAGTAATAGAATCATATTCCTCCCATTTCACGCTCTGCTTCCCCTCATTCCTCCAATAAATCCTCCTCCCAGCTTCATCTTTTAAAAATTTTTATTGTTTTGATAACCCACAGAGTCCAGTTAGTCTTGCCCATATGTGCACGGTGTAGGGCCATCCATGGGAGCATGGGAAATCTACCAGTAGCCACACCCTCAAAAAATGAGTCTCCTTCTCCCTCCCCCAGTGGCTATCAACTGCCAAATAGCGCCTCAGTAAAGGAGGGTGTTTGGGATTAAAGTTGCAGTCCACCCTGTTCAGACAGCTCTCTCCGAGCTCACACAAGATTTGAAGACACTCCCATCCCCCCTTCCCCCTCCCCCGCCCTGGCTTCCTATTCTCTGTCTGACCTTATTTGGAGACTGACATTGGGCATGGATGCCCGACTTATCTCAGACGTGACCCGTGACACGGTTCCCTGCAGACACTCTCCCCTTGCTGCCACACAGGGTAATCAGGCTTTGTGATTTGGCTGTTACAATAGGAGCTAGGAGCATGCTACCACCATATAATAACTAGGCATTGTGTTCCGGTCTTATGATAGGAGCCTGCTGTTTAATGCAAATTAGGTGATGTCCGAGCCACTGTTCCCACCCTTTTATACCTCCCCTCACTCTGGAATAAAGTTGGGCTGGAACACTGAAGCTCTTTCCCAGAAAGCCGTTCCGACGTACTCACAGGCCATACAAAGCCCTTCATGTGCTTCTGCTCCCTCTGTCTTCATAGCCTGGAGACCAATGGATCACGAGGAAGAGGGAGACCCCTGGGTGGGGGCTGGAGAGCACCTCCCCATCCATGCTGGAACTTTGACTGGCTTGACCTTGTACAGGTCTTGTGTAGGTAACATCCGTTATTGTGAGTTCATGAGAGTGATATCCGGGGCCTGTCCAGATGACGGCATTTCAAAGCATCCCCTTCATCTTCTGGCTCTTACACTTTCCCACCTCCTCTAGCACAGGGAAAGAACAGGAGTTGAGCTGAGATGAGCATGGTGCACAGTTCATTGGTGATACACTTATCTGAGGATCTCTGAATCACCAGACAAAACTAGGACTTAACCTATTTTAGTTCAAATTTAATAGCTACTAAGCTGAATCTATTTTATACAACCAAAACACTCATGAGCATTCATGGAGATGTGTTTGAAATTTGGAATAACCTCCCTATCTGTAACTATTAAATACATTTAATAGAAACATGAAATACTTGTCAGGTAAGGACATTTCTTTCAGGACAATGGGATGGCTCAGTGAGCAAAGATGTTTGCCTCCATGTCTGCCCGAGTCTCATCCTCGGAATCTATATGCTGGAAGAAGAGAACGGATCCTGAGGTTTTCTTGTGACCCCCACAGGCGTACCGTACATGCACGTTCATACAGGCGCCGTACACATGCACTCACACAGACAAATAAAGGTTAAAAACTATTAGAGGGTAATTTGTTCTTTTATTTGGCCTGCATGCTTGTATTTTGATATTTCTTTCCAGCTCCAAAGTGATCGTTTAGCAAAACTCATTAGTTCCAAACTTGTTCACACTCATCACCCACAAGCGAGCATGCACATTGCTCTTCATGTTGAGAATTTTGCTCTGAAATTTCTTAGTTTTTTTTTTATTTAGCAGATGGCTAGAGGCCCTGAGGATAACTAAAATATGCTTGCAAAAAATCAAGAAAAACAACCAGGGGGCTCCAGAAGAAAGAGCTGCACAGAGGCAAGAGTTGTCATTCAAGTGGATTTTCTGGAGATGACCAACCACCTCAGCATCTCTGACTTGCTTAGTGTGACTCTTAGCATCCAGCAGAGAAATCCACTGTGACCTGAGAAAATAAGTGTCAACCCACACATGAACATTTCTGCTGTCTGATAGCAAAGACTAGCACAACCCCCAAATATATAT
>NW_026067953.1:7114450-7156628 GCF_014885135.2 Alexandromys fortis | reverse complement strand
CTCTCTCTCTCTCTCTCTCTCTCTCTCTCTCTCTCTCTCTCTCTCTCTCTCTCTCTCTCTGTCTCTCCCCCACCCTCTTGTTGTCATTGTTGAGTTAAAATCTACACAGAGTAAAATACACAAAACATGTCAGTGCTTTTGGACAAGATAAATAAAGGCATTCAGCATGAGCCCCAGGTGGGGGTGTTAAAGATTGAGATGTGTGTACTGGAGACCAGAGGGCAGCTTGCTGGTGGCCACAGGTGGCAGCAGCTTTTGAGACTGGGTGCAGATGAGCAGCTAAGGCCCATGGATGCTTGAACATCTGGACCCCCTCTCATGGTGGCCAGAGTATTTCCTTCTGTGTTTGGCTGGTTTGAATTTCTTACTGTTCATTTAGAATGTGTGCGGGATGGAGAGTGTGTAGGAGGGGGGAGGGGAACGTAGCTGGAGGAACCCAGAAGTTCACCAGGCCCATTCTTTGATCTGCGTAGCCACGGACTCTTATGAAAGCAGGGTTTCTTCATCTTCTCACAGCTGGGCAGGCAATGGCTTCCAGAGTGAGCGTTGAGGCGCCTAACCCTAGGGATTTTAGTTACTGCATCCCTCACACAAAGAAGGAATTCTGAAATGAGCAAAACTTATTAGCAGCCAAATATGAAAACTGAACATTGCATTAACCCTGCTACCTCCTAGCTTCCTGAAGCCTCGCTAGCTAGCAATTTAGGGAATTAAATGTTCGTCAGCCATGTTCTCCTGCAAACATCCTGCATCCATTTAAATACATGGAGAAAGTATGTTGGTCAGAGGGAGCACAATGGGAAGGAAGGAAGATTCCTAGTTGGAAAGTTTTAGATTTAAAATGTTTTCCTTACAGGCTAGAGAAACGGCTCAGCAATTAAGGGTTTGTACTGCTCTCGCAGAAGACCTGAGCGTGGTTCCCACACCCCCACTGAGTGGCAACTAAGCACACGTAACATATAATTAAAAACAAATCTTTAAATTTTTATTATGTGCGTGTGTGCATGCATGCATGTACACTCACATGTTTTATGCCGTGCATGTAGATGTTGGAGGGCTGTTTTCTGGAGTTAGTTCTATTCTTCTACCATATTGATTCTGGGAACTGAACTCTTCAAGCTTGGCGGTAAGTGCCTTTACCTGCTCAGCAAATGTGTGCGCTCTTTCTCTCTCCTTTATAAATAGATTTTTCTAGCTCTTTCCTCTCTGTGACCTAAAGCAAGTCCTTTGGCCTCTCTGAACCTCAAATCATTCTTTTGTATTCTCAGAAAATGTCAAACCTGAGCCATGTATTCACCTAACTTCTTAGCTTTCACTCTATGCCTGATACTGGCCTATTGAAAAATTCTTACTATCAAGGCCAGAGAGACAGACAGCTCAGTGCTCAGAGTGCATTCTCTACAAGCACGACCACTCAAGTCCAATCCCTGACATTCATGTAAAAAGCCAGGAATAACTGTGTGCATATCTGTAACCCCAATACTGGGTAACAGAAATAGGTGGCTAGCCACAGCTCATGAGCCAGACAACCTAGCCGAAACTGTGAGTTTCTACTTCAGTGGGAGACCCTGTTTCAAGGCAGAGAGTTGAATCATCATAGAAGGGGACATTCAATGTCTTGCTCTGGCTTCTGCATGCATACATCCATACCGGCACACCCATAATCTCATATGCATATTCCATATGCACAAAGTGTTCTAACACTTCTTTACATCATTCTTGTTTTGACCGTATCATTTTGCAGCTTAGACTAGCCTGGAACTAGTGCTTTAGCTTCCCACGTGCTGGAATTGCATATATGAATCGCTGTACCCAGCAATCACTTTTATTTCAAAAGCACACTGTGTCCTTGTTTTGTTTCGCACTTGGTGCGAAAGGATGTAAACACGTACTGATAACCACTCCTGGTCTTTAGAAGAGCTGTGTTCTAGCCCACGTGACCAGTCCCATGATTAGGCTATGCCAGTGAGATGTTTGCCAGGACCAGAGCTGACTAGACCTGGACTGGAGTCTCCACTTTATTCATTATTATCAGCTGGGCTGGTTAGCCAGCATTAGTTACTCCTCCTTTTGTTGCGACAGAGCACTTGACAGAAGCAACCGAAAGACGGAAGGTTTTATCTTAGTTTGGAGTTGGAGGGTACAGCCAGGGTAAGAAGAGAAGTCATGATGGCATACACTGGATGCAGCCGGTCATATCGCATGTGCAGTCTGGAAACAGAGGTGACTGCTAGCGCTCTGCTGGCTCTCTCCTTGTTCAACCATTCTGGACCTCATTTGGAGGAACAAGGGAGGCTCTTGAGATGCAGGAAGATGGGGAAAATGACAAGATTCACAAAATACCTCCCCCCCACCCAGGTTATAAACGTAGTCAACAGTTGCTGAGGAGAGGCAAGCCAGAGGAGCTGCCTACAAGTCGGGCAGGAAGCTGCAGGGGTGCAGCTTCTGTGAATGTCACCTGTGCTGAGATGGGGTTTTCAGCGATGCAGCCTTGAAGTCACCCATGCTCCTGTGGGTAACCTCAAGAAACGAATTAGTTCCCAGAGCTAGGAGGTGGAGCTGTTTCTTTCTTCTGTCATCAATGTCTTATCTGGGGTGAATAGATGTTTCTCATGTCTCCCCAACAAAAGCCACACAACGGAGCATGACACGGTGACAATCAGCCTCTTGCTATTGCTTTTTGGTCGAGAATCCTTCCCTCCCCTAGCCCACAGCACGTCTCCAGTCTAAAGTCATTTGCTAGCTTATTATTTCAAGGGACCTGAGGATTGCTTGCTCAATCTGTAGGGCAGGGCAAGGAGAGGTGTGGTCACTCATTTAGATCACATTAGGGACTTTTCCCTGAGGATACAGTGAGTTAGCAGGCATTGTAAGAGACAGCTGAACCACAGAGTGGCTACAAGTGTGTGGCAATGCAACTTAGAATTTAGACAAAACCTGCATCATGGGCCAAGGATCAGAGGATTTCCAAAGTCTTGGGTGAGAAATAAGGGCAGCTTCTTTAGCTGCAGGTTAGTTATGCCCAGAGCACCTCAAGAGACTCTCTGGGCTCTAAAAGCTCGTTAGGACTATGGCCACAGGATAAGTATGCATAGCTCTGGGGGCCATCGGAACAATTGTTGGTGACACCACAGGGGTAACCCCCACCCCCTGACTTCACACTCTTCTTTCTTTCCCAAACTTTTATTAAGCACCTGAAGCAAGACTGTGCTAGACGCTTAACTGTGATCCAAAGGGCTGATGCTACTTTTGCCCTTGGTCTACCTTTAAAACCTCACCAGGTTGCCTCCCACCCTTCTGTCCTGTCTTCCCCCTCACCTCTCAGTTTGCCTTCCTTATGTCTCCATTTCTTATAACTCAGAAGTCAGCTGCAGACCCCTGACTCCAATGAGATCTAGTGAAGGTTGCTGTGATATCTTTGCCACAGGCTCTGTGGAAATGGAGAACTTTCACAGTTCCAAAGCCCCGTCATTTCTGACTCTAAATTCTTAACTTTTCTCGAATTCCTTTTTCTCACGAGCCTGTAACTACTGGAGACCTTTACTAGTGGACCCCGATGAGATGTGATACTTCTTGCTTGCCTTCTGCAAAGAAACATGAGTAGTGTCCACCCACAATTTATGTCTACTTGGAACATGGGAATGGGACCCTATTGGAAATGGGGTGTTGGCACATGTGGATAATCAAATGAAGATAAATTCCTAATGGGGTAGGATGAACCTTCAACCCAGTCCTGAAATCCTGGCAAGGAGAGAAGACATTCAGAGGGATCCAGAGAGAAAGGGGGCAGTGCGAAGGCTGGCCAGAGCTGGAGTAAGCTATGTGGCAAGAACATCAAGGATTTCTGGGAGTCGCCAGAAGCAAGGAAAAGGCAAGAAGGGACCGTCAAGCCTTCAGAGGAGTGTTGACTGGGGGGACATTGAGCCCTCTGAACTGTAAGAAGTTAAATTAAATTTGTGTTGTTTTAAGCAGCCCAGTTTGTGACATTGTCATGACAACTTCAGGAAACAAACAGGCCATGCTCAGCTGGGTGTGTGGCCAACTTCCCTGAGGAGTTGGGAGTGGAAGGTGGGAGGGGAGGCAGTGACATTTCAGCATTCTACTCCTGTTTTCTTCTGGCTTCCTATTCTACCACCCATCCTTCTTCCCCCTCCTTCAACGTGTCTTTTAATCACTCTTTCCCCTAAGATCTCGGGCTTCAAGTTCACTTGATCCTACTCTGAAGGACTGAAGCTTCCAACCTACTATTTAGGTCAAAGACCCCCCAAGATGCCAGGCTGCACCGAGGTTTTTTTTTTTTTTTTTTTTTTTTTTTTTTTTTTTTTTTTTTTTTTGCAAAGAATAGCAGCCCCTTCTTGGAAGGTAGACAAGGGCTTTAAAAGCTGTTCATATCATCTTTCCCCTTGTGGAAGATATCACCATTCTCTTCCTCGTATTCTTCAGCTCCGCAGAGGCAATAGGGTAGCCTTAGTCTACCTCATTGAGGGTTCAAGTTACACAGAGTCAAAGTCAGGAGGGAAGACCCTGTCAGTCAAGGCTGACTGAACTGTTTCCTGTGTCTAGATGCTGCTCTGGGCTCTTCAAGAAGATACTAAAACAGTTGTTCTCAACCTCTGGGTCATGACCCCATGGAGGGGATTGAACGACTCTTTCACAGGGGTCCCATATCATGCAGATCAGGCATTTATTCTAT
This sequence comes from Alexandromys fortis, assembly GCF_014885135.2. Classification (NCBI taxonomy): domain Eukaryota; kingdom Metazoa; phylum Chordata; class Mammalia; order Rodentia; family Cricetidae; genus Alexandromys; species Alexandromys fortis. The sequence continues at coordinate 7,151,935 of NW_026067953.1, read as the reverse complement.
CATTCATAACAGTAGTAAAGTTACAGACATGAGGTAGCAATGGAATAATTTTGTGGTTGGGGTCATCCCAACAAGATTAACTGTATTGAAGGGTCACAGCATTAGGAAAGTTGAGAACCACTGTTCTAAAGGAACTGAAGAGGTGGCATCGTCCTGCCTGGAAGGAACACCCTAGAAGACGACCCTTAGCTTTCTTCTTTAAAATCTTTCTCAGTAAGCTTGCTTATCCCATTGTTGAATGAGTCTTTTGTGTTCCACTTCCTCCTTTGTGTCCTCTGGATTTGATCTCACCTGTGTCTATATGTATAGAGATTTTTTTAAAATTTGACCATATTTGTTATTCTGTTTTCTCAATGCAAGCTCATGTCTAAGACCCATGGGGCAGTATTTTTCTTTCTGATTTTTTAAAATAAGACTTATGAATCCCAGTGGTAAATTAAGTTGCCCAATATCACAACATTATCTCCGCATTTACAGGGTAGAGCTGGCCTTAACTCTGGGATGTTTTCTTCCTGCAAAATCCATGGTTTTCTCAGAGGAGAGCTGTTGGCTTTAGCCTGGAATAGCTGTGTCCTTTAGCTCAGCCCTTTCCTGCTTTGAACCAGAGCTCTGAGTGTGCAAGCTTGACTCTGTTTTGAAATCATACTGTGTTTAAATAGATTTCTAGCCCAATTTTTTTTAAAATCAAGGTTATTAATCAGTTTGGAGAACTCTGCATCTTGACTCTGGCTTCAGAAAACATAGTCTTAGTAGGCTACATGAGTATTTTGAAACTCCTTTTTTTTTTAATTCAATAAAAGTTTGCACAAACAATGCATCCCACAGGAGAAATTTATGCCAGATTCCAGATGTCTAACACATTTGCTTGAGATATTAGAGTTCATGGCCTCTTGTGCTTATTAAACCAAAATATGTAAGCCCATAGAGCTGAGTTTTAAGAAGCAGGCGTGCTGCAGGGTCAGGCTGAATTCCGGGCAACTATAGCACTTTTGACAAATGTTCTCATCCCAGGTTTCATGTGTGTGTGTGTGTTTAATTTTTGAAACAGTTAAAGCAGAGAGTACAAGAGGAGAAAATATAAGATATCTAGTTTTGACCTAGTTCCATCTCAGTTCAATATACAGAAGTGTTTAAAAAAATTCATGCCTAGTCCAGTGTCTAGTGTTGGACTCAGAACACTGTGATAGCAGTGACCAATCATTACAGTGTTTTGTTCTTGGGACACCATTTATACCTCATACCTGTCATTTTCATGGCTTCCACTGCCATCCTGAGCATCTTCCTCTCTCTCCTTGATGAAGGATACATGGTCCGTGTGCTTCTATTTCTGCCCTCTGCCCCTCGCAGTCTATTATCATCTAGGAGCTGGAACGATCTGCATAAATGTCAGATCACTTTATGTTATGCTTCTACTCCAAACTCTCCAATGGCTTCTCAGCCTAATCAAATAAAGGCGCGTGCTTTTGAAACAGCTCATGTAGCCGTTTGCTACAAACACCAGCTCATGATCCCTTGGCGTCAGTGCTTATCTTTTTTCCTGTCTTTCTCTTATTATAGTTCCTAGTACTTCTTAAACACGCCAGGCAAGTTCCTCGGGCACGGTTCACTGGTCAGGCAAAGGCTAAAACACACCTGCTCTCTCTCTCTCTCTACAGGTAAGAAAGGAAGAATTTTTGGTTTCAAATATTTAGCGACAACAAAACCCCTAAGGTACATGATATTTTTCCCCTAGTAATCTTTGCTGTAGCAAAATGGACCAAAACAGATTCCCCTTATAAATTGAAAATGGGAATGCCTATAGTTGGGTGATTGTTCATTTTTTATCTACTATGTGATCTTGACTTTGTGGTCATCTAATGGCTGTGATCGGCTTGTTGTACCATTGCATGAGGAAATGATAACTGAAAACCAAAGCTGTTTTGCATGATTGGAAAAGGACTCATTGAGGGAACTATGAGTAAGGTAATTCAGAAAATTTAATTTATCTATCTAGACAGAGTCTTACTGTAAGGTTCTCACTTGCCTGGAACTCACAGGGATCCTCCTAGCTTTGCTTCACAAGTGCTAGGACCAAAGGTGTGCACCACCATACCCAGCTTAGAAAATATTTTTAAAATCATCAAATCTTTAAAATAATTTGTCCATTTAGCCAGGCAGTAGTGGTGCATGCTTTTAGTCAGCAGAGGCAGAGGATCTCTATGAGTTCAAGGCCAGCCTGGTCTATAAGAGCTAGTTCTAGTACAGGTTCCAAAGCTACAGAGAAGCCCTGTCTTGAAAACCAATAATAATAATAATAATAATAATAATAATAATAATAGTAATTTGTCAGTTTAACAAGTATTAGAAACAAAGCATAGAGTAGGGGAATATTTATATTTCCATCAGTAAAGCATTTGCCACACACACATGAGGACCCGAGTTTAATCTGTGTGCACATACACACGCACACACGCCAGGCACAATGGTTTGTGTTTGTAATCCCAGCACTGTGGAAGCAGAGACAAGTAGCTATCTGGGGCTCACAAGCCAGTTCACCAAGCGTGATTGTTGAGTTCCCGGCCTGAGTGAGAACCTATCTCAAAAACCAAGGTGGCTAGCGCCTGATGAATGACATCCAAGATTATCTCTGGCCTCGCTCAGGAGCACACACATCTACAGACCTTCACACATGTGTATGCATGCACGCGTAGGACCACATAGTACTGATGACTTCTTGTCTTAGTAGCCACAATATACTCTGTGTAAAGTCAGAATTATGAATATCAGTGGCTGCCCCTGCCATATCACAATGTTGGGTAGAAATGGGTGTGTTTACTGCCACACTGCCGTCTACTACACTTCTTTAGTCCTTGCGTACGTTTATATGGGCATCTGAAAAGGGAAATGGGAGCCACAACTGGGCATTTTGTATCTCTGGAGTTTTCTAGAATCCTTAGCATGCTAACGCTTTAAAAGGAGAGGCTAGGGGACTGGAGAGATGGCTCATCAGTTAAAAGCACTGTCTGTTCTTCTAGAGGACCTTGGTTTGATGTGGTTCACAACCATCTGTAACTCCTGTTCCTGAGGTCTAGTGCTCTTGTTTTGGTCTCCATGGATACCAGACAGACATGTGGTCCACAGAAATACATGCAGACAAAACACCCTTGCACATCAAATAAAATAAAAAACTTTTTAAAAGGTGAGATGTTTATCAGTGAAAGGACCATAGATGAGTTTCCCTGACTCTGATGCTTCCCCAAGAGCATCTTTAGTTCTGGAGAATTCGCTACTTGAAGAACTTGGGGCCAGAGGCTCTTTGACACAGTGTTTAGGCCAAACAGGGAGAGGACAAAGAAAGTAATAAAGAGACATAGAACACAAATCATTTTCTCTTATAGTTTGTTTCTAGAAAGTTCTGCCCATGGCATGGACATCGTTATTCAGCCCAAGTCTTGCCGTCTTGAGCCTTTATACACACACTCATCTGCCATAAAACTGTCTTCACTACAGAGCTCACATTTAAATAGCGCCTCTGTGTTTCTCTCTCTCATGTTCATTCAATGTTTGTTCAGTTTCTACATGACTGTGCCCTGCCTGAATGTAAGCTTTAGCAACACAGAGATGGGGACCAGCCCAGCTCTCCTAGTCTCTCTCGGTCTGACTTTGACCATTATAATGACCCCAAGCAGATGCTAAGACAGAGCTGACTAGTTTCCTACGCTTCAGAGGCAAGACACTGAAGTCCAGGAAGTCTGTTACAATACTGTCAAATATAAAAACATCATTCAAGTGAGAACTTCACCTCCGAATTTCTTTCTGCTTGTAAGTCCCGCCCCTTCCTTAGTGTTCTATGCCACAAACAAATATGAAGTGCCAGGCATTTAAAGCAAATAAAAACGTATGAAAATTGCAATAAAATAAAAACATCAAAAATCCCAGTTCTGAGGACCCTCTTAGGGACACAGTATTCAAAACTCATGCCAACCTCTTATATTTAAATATCAAAAACTGTGTACTAACTAACTCAAGTAAAAGGAGAAACTTAGGACTTGTAACTGATTTGATTTCTATGCTACTACCATGTAGCTAGCTGGCCCAACTGCTGAATGCAGTCATGAAACTGGATACCTTTGGAGCCTATTCTTATACTATCTTATCACTACTTTTCTCAGAATATCAGGTCATTCATCTTTTTTTCCCCAAACTTCATTCAGCTTAATGATAGATTGACTTCTCCCTAGGAAATCTGGGCCCTAATGTGCCTTCTATCACTAAAGACAGGATTGACTGATTTTTGCCTAGTCACAATTTGAAGAAAAAAAAATTAACTTTAGGGAAAGATTTTGATTAACCCATCTTGAGTTGGATATATTCTAATGAAATAATAACTTCTGACTAGGTAAGTGTTGAGTGATTTTTTTTACTCATTTGGCTTTTTGAGGGGCCCACCACACAACTCCCAAATAAAATCACACACAGAGGCTTACTCTTAGTTGTGAATACCTGGCCTTAGCTTGGCTCGTTTCTTGCCAGCTTTCCTTAAATTATCCTGACTACTTTTTGCCTGTGGGCTTTTATCTTTCTCTATTTCTGTATACCGATTTTTACTTCTTTCTCTGTGGCTTGCTGTGTAGGTGGATGGTTGGCCCCTGATGTCCTCCTCCTCTCCTTTTTCTATTGCTCCTCTTTTCCTCTCCTCCCAGATTTCTCCTCTCTACCTGCCAGTCCTTCCTATCCTTGATCCTGCATCGCTATTGGTTGTTCAGTGCTTTATTAGATCATCAGGTGTTTTAGACAGGCAAAGAATCACAGCTTCACAGAGTTAAACAAATGCAGAATAAACAAAATCAACACACCTTAAAATAACACTCCCCAGTAGGTGAGTATGCCATAGTTAGGGTTTCTGTTGCTGAGATGAAACACCATGACCAAAAAGCACCTTTGGGGAGGTGTTTGATCCCCAGTACCTCAAAAACAAAACAGAACAAAACACCAAGTGTCAGTCTAACGTTAAGAGGTGAAAAAACAGGAGAAGCCATCTGGAGACGGGATTCTTATTGCTTTTCGTAGTGGCGAGTCTAAGAAGTGAAGAGGGAAGGGCAGGATTTCTAAGTGGCCCAGAGCAGCATGAGGGATGGGACAGGGAGACTGTGTGGAAATAGCCGAGCCTGTAGCAGAGCTATAGCGGAACTGTGGACTTTCAGGGTGGGCTGTGGTTCTACCAGAGAAGCAAGAAGGAACAGTCGAGAAACTTCTGGAGCTAGGAAACTATTAACCCTTTCTAGTCTTTTTATTTTTCATATGACCAGATATCTAGGGATGGAAAATAATCTACCTCAGACCATGATAGTTATTTCATTGGCAAAAACTAGAGGAAATATTGGTATCTTCCCTTGCATAAGCCAGGAAGTTTTGCTTCAGCTGGAAGTACCCAGAAAGTTACCCGAATCTAACAGTGCATTCCCCACCAGGACGACCCCTGCAGGAGAGCAAGTATAAACATTCAGGTGGCTCATGGGGATGGAGCAGGTGATGGAAGGACGATTCCAGAAAAGGGAAGAGTTCAGGCAATGGGTTTTAAAAACAGACCTTAGCTCAACTTCCTTAGCGATCAGGGAAATGCAAATCAAGACAACTTTAAGATACCATCTTACACCTGTCAGAATGGCGAAAATCAAAAACACCAATGATAGCCTTTGCTGGAGAGGTTGTGGAGAAAGGGGTACACTCATCCATTGCTGGTGGGAATGCAAACTTGTGCAACCACTCTGGAAAGCAGTGTGGAGGTTTCTCAGGAAATTCGGGATCAACCTACCCATGGACCCAGCAATACCACTCTTGGGAATATACCCAAGAGAGGCCTTATCATACAACAAAAGTATATGCTCTACTATGTTCATAGCAGCATTGTTTGTAATAGCCAGAACCTGGAAACAACCTAGATGCCCTTCAATTGAAGAATGGATGAAGAAAGTATGGAATATATACATATTAGAGTACTACTCAGCAGTAAAAAACAAGGACTTCTTGAAGTTTGCAGGCAAATGGATGGAAATAGAAAACACTATCCTGAGTGAGGTAAGCCAGACCCAAAAAGAGGAACATGGGATGTACTCACTCATATTTGGTTTCTAGCCATAAATAAAGGACATTGAGCCTATAATTCGGGTTCTTAGAGAAGCTAAATAAGAAGGAGAACCCAAAGAAAAACATATAGGCATCCTCCTGAATATTAACCTTCATCAGGCGATGAAAGGAGACAGAGACAGAGACCCACATTGGAGCACCGGACTGAAATCTCAAGGTCCAAATCAGGAGCAGAAGGAGAGAGAGCACGAGCAAGGAACTCAGGACCGCGAGGGGTGCACCCACACACTGAGACAATGGGGATGTTCTATCGGGAACTCACCAAGGCCAGCTGGCCTGGGTCTGAAAAAGCCTGGGATAAAACCGGACTCGCTGAACATAGCGGACAATGAGGACTACTGAGAACTCAAGAACAATGGCAATGGGTTTTTGATCCTACTGCACGAACTGGCTTTGTGGGAGCCTAGGCAGTTTGGATGCTCACCTTACTAGACCTGGATTTCCCACAGGGCAGGGAACCCTGATTGCTCTTTGGCCTGACGAGGGAGGGGGACTTGATTGGGGGAGGGGGAGGGAAATGGGAGGCGGTGGCGGGGAAGAGTCAGAAATCTTTAATAAAAAAAAAAAGACTTTATCAGTCTTTGCAGTCCATAGCTCTCACAAAGCAGAGTTCATTGGCTTTCTCAGAGTGCCTCAAATCCTGTGAATCCAGCTGTTGTGTTCATGGGATGGCCACACCTGAGGGTCTCTTATTTATTGGACCCCCTTTCTCTGGAGTCTTTGATTGGTGAAGGGGCTTTCCTAGCACTCATAATATCTTATAAAGTCGCAATAGTATGGATTGGGGAACTGATCCAACTTAGTGGTAAGGCCGATCAATCCAAATGTTGTTCATTTTTGTGGAGAAGGCGGGGATCTGCTCCACAAGGTGTGGAAGGGCAGTGCAACTAGGGCCCAGAGGACCCATTTCTGTTAAAGTTTACTCGTACAGCTGGACAGACTGGACAGTCATCAGTCTCACTCTTGGTCACATGGAATTTTTCATGTGTATCTCTCCTCAGTCTGCTTGGCTTTCTGAAAGTATGGCAGCTGCATTCCAAGCATAAATCCCAAAGAGGACTAAATATCCAGAAATTGTACCACCCGTCTTGGCTGTCCTGTGTCATAATTTCCATTTTACTTCCATGTTGGGCAGTCACCATGATCAGCCTAGATAAAGTTAAGAGGCCCTAAAGTCTAACTTTCACTGATAGGTATTTAAAAAAAAATGTGGTTGTGAATTGAATAACAGTAGCTGCAATAGTCTTTTGTTCTCACTGCTATTTGACGTGGGCCTTCCATTACTTTTAACTGAAAGCATTGTTATTAGCATAGTCATTGCATCCCAGCCACGGACAGCAGAATGTCCCAGATAAGTGGCTCTCAACACAGAATTAATTATCACACTTACCCATAATTTAATATTAAGGTTTTGGAATTATTTACTTTTTCTTTTCCTTTAAATTAGAGAAGAATTAAGTTTACCCCCTACAATATCTTGTCATTCAATTCTGATAAGAATTAAAAGAAAATAAAAGCAATTTTGAGACAGACTTTACATAGCAACTATCCATCCTCTTACACTATATGATCTACTGTGTTTACAGAATTCTCTAAGCACCACCACAATTGACTTTTGAAACATTTTAGTCACCCAAGAATGAATCTCTTTAAATATTAACAGTAATTTCCATTTTTACTCCCACATCCCTTCTTGTCCCAAGCCTTAGGTAGCCACTGATCTCTACATAGTCGCCTGTTCTTAACTTTCCCCCTCCTATGGAACTGTACTTTTATATCTGTTGATTAACTTGCTGGCCTCCGTCAATCCCTCAAGCTTCTGATAACCATGATTCTGCTCTGTCCGAAGACATCAGCTTTTAAAGATTCTGTATATGATTGAGATCATTAAATTCTTGTCTTTTTGCATTATTTTGCTTAAATAATTTTCTCTGGGTTTATCTTTGCTATTGCAACTGATTAAATATTTTTTGACTAGAGCAGAATAGCATTCTATTATATCTATCTCTCTCTCTCTCTCTCTATATATATATATATATGTATATATATATCACCTTTTCTTTAATTCATTCACTCATTGAAGAAGACCTACGTTGATTCTATGTCTTGGAAATTATAGATAAAGCTATGATAAACGTGGGAACACAGATGTTTCTCTAATATTCTAATTTTTATATGACCCATAGTGAACTTACAGATCATATGATATGATAGTTCTATTTTGAATATCTTGAGAAACCTTCATATTATTTTCCATATTGGCTGTACTAATTTACATTTTCAGCATATTTCTTATAGAATTGTCTGAATAGAAAGCAAAAGGATGGGGTCAAAACAAGGAGTCCAATACAGAGACTAGGAGCTGGGCTGTTGGCTTGGATACCTTTTTTGGTAAGAGAATAAAAAGGTTTTTTAGGGTTCTTTGGCTCAGGTCAAACTCTTTTGCTTTCCAACATGTATTTTGTTTAAGTTACCAAGACTGGAGACTCTCCCTATTCTCTTCCTAGCTCTGATGATCTGTCCATTATGTACGCAAGGGCAAGAATAAAGAATTTCGTCTTGCTTTTGACATTGTGCTGTCCCATAATAAACTCTAATACAAGAAACCACATGAAATTGTCTGCTCTCTTCTTAGTCCACTGCTAGGCATTGCAGATACAGCAATAAGACATGGGTCTGCAGTCACCTTGAAAACAAAGGAGGACAAAAAGGAGCTCATCAGGATGCAAATGTGAAACCTAGTGTTGCAGCCTGTTAAAGGGGAGGGGAGCAAAGAAGAGCTAAGCCTATCTCAAATTTCAGGGTGACTCTCCACTTATAGGTACAGCAATAGAGCGCTTGATGATTGGACCAGAGCAAACATCTGACCTGGGTATCTGACACTAGAGCATCTATAATCTACACCTTGGATATAGCCTGGCCGGGAAACAGGAACAAAGGCGTTGGAGAAGCAGTCATGGTTTAAGTGGTAGGCTGTGAGACTAAGGTCCGCTGGTTCCAATGGATTGGAGACTCAAAGATGCTTGCTGGAACATTCAGGTACACAGAAGGCCCACTTTTCACAAGATGAGAGGTGAGCATTGTGTGAACTACACCAAGTATTGTCCTTTCAGACCCCTGAATATGTTCCCATCATTCTTATTCAAGTTGGGGCTAGGATTGGAAGCCCATTCTCTGTCTTTTATGAGAGTTAATTTGAGGGAATTTTTCTTTATTGTAGCATCAGAACTCTGTGGTGGGTATTCACTCTGCTCATGACCTTGGACTATCTGCACTGGCAGAGGTGCTTCTTGTCTGCCCCTGTGACCTATTAAAAGGAAAGAGGAAGGGGGTCGTGCGCTCTTGCTTGGGTGATGAAGACAGGGTCAGGTGGCCTGAAGCAGCGTGTGATAGGTCCCCAGCTCTCCAAGGACTCTGTAACTGGATTTACCATATTCTGTATTTGTGAGTGTATTTCCCCTTTTTATATCATAATAAATCCTTGATACCCCTTAAAGAGACATGAATTTCTCTTACAGAACTCTCTTTAGAACAGTCACTGATCAGAAGATGGACGAGATGGTGGTGAATGGTGATGAACTGGGTTTATGTAAAGACAGCTTTATGGTTTCCCAGCCAAGTCTGTGATTTAGGGAAAAGAGCTTTTTACTTGCTACAAAGGCAAGGCAGGCCTTTAACTCACAGAGTTGTCTTACCTCTGCCTACCGAACTAGAATTATAGGTGTATACCACTACTCTGCAAGGGAAAAAAAAAATCTTAGGTCTTTGTCACATACATGCCTTGGTTCAAATTTTGGTTCCTTGACCAATCTTTGTGACCTTCGAAAAGCTTCTTATTCATAAAGTCTAGAGAGTAGAACCCACTAATTCTTCTGCCATGGGTACAAGACTCCCTTGAGCTAGAAGCCTACTGTTTGGCATGTTGCAGCTGTTATCATTCCAATGTATGTTTATATATAAATATGAACTGGAGAAGGGAGGTCATTTTTAACTTCATTCCCGGTTATATAAGGTGGTTCCAATGGAAGTGCTTAGACTTTCTAGTGTTCTGAGAGTTGTAAATGGGCGTGTCCACATGCATGTTTATCTGGCACGGGTGTTGTTTGGCTTCCCTCGCCCCGCTTGCTAAGGGAGTTGTAGTCACTATATTCCCAGAAGAGCTATTATTATTAATCAGGCATGTGCTGTGAGATGGACGGGGTGGTGAGTTGCTTGTGCAGCCAAGCGAGGTCATGTTTTGCAGGCAACATCAAATTGCTTCCTGAGGATATGTTTTTCAGGAATGGAAGGGCTTGTTTCACTAGTCCTCACAGATCTCGTCCCTTCCCTTGAGCACTGTCACAAGATAGGGCAATAGGATAGCTGGTTAGAAGTCACTTCCTGGGGCTGCTACCCAGTGGTGCTAGAAATGCTTTTCATTGTTTACTTCTTCTGGTAAGTGGAATCTGCATCAAATAGGAGATGGATTACAGACCTCCCACGCTTCCTCAAAAAGCACACCATTCTCTTTTATAAGCTGGAAGAACAGAAGCCAGTGAAAAGCTGGGAATGCTGAAGGAGGAAGGAATGTCGGAAAAAGCAGGATTATAAAATGTTTTGATGACCCTCCCCCTGCTCCTGATTCATTCAGAAACCAATGTGTACTTTAAATGAACAAACTAAACACACGCGTGTCGGAATAAAATGTCTGTGGATTTTTGGTTAATGTGTCAACCACATTTGTTCATGAATTTTCCTTATGGCCTTGGAATAGATTTCATGTAAGAGGAAGAAGGTCTTGGCATTCTAAACTGCCTAAGGATTTTACTTGGCAGTTCTAACTGCTGAAAGCAAAAATGACAAATAGGTTTCAAATTGTATTTCTGATTGCAATTAAACTTTTTAAATAATATTTTTATTAATTCTTTGAGAATTTTATTCAATATATTTTGAACATGTTCACTTCTCCCCAACTCTTCCCAGATTTAAGCTTCTTTTCCACCCAACCTCATACTGTGTTCTCTCTTTCTCCCTCCTTCTCTCTCCCTTTCTCTCTCAAAACCCACTGAGTTCAATTTGTATTGCCCATACTCCTGGGTGTGGGCCTTCCCTGGATTGTGGTCGACCTACCAGGGACCACACCCTTAAACAAACAGACTCTCCCTCTCCCAACAGCTATCCAATGCTAGTAGTTCCTCAGCTAGGAGTGGGACTTTGCCCCACATCTCCATCCCCCCCCCCTCCAATGCTAGGGTTTTGTCTGGTTTGAGCCTTTGTCTGCTGTGAGTTTATATATGTAATTGCTTATTGTATCCGGAACTACAATTTCCTTGGAGTCATCGGCAGATTCTTCCATTCTTCCATGAAGATCCCTGTGCTTTGTGAGGAGGGGTGTTCCATAGACTTCCCATTTAGGACTGAATAGCATACAGTCTCTTATTCTCTGCCTGTTGACCACGTGGGTCTCTGTGTTAATTGGCATCTACGGAAAGAAGAAGAGTCTCTGATGAGGATTGAGAGATGCATTAATACATAAATATAATAATAGCTCATTAGGAGTCATTAATAATATGTCCATGTAGCAGAATAATGGTATTATATTCTTTCCTTGGGCAATGCCTACCTAGTCACAGATTCTTGACCCCAAATAATTGTGCCTGATATGGGTTCCATCATGTGGAGTAGGCGTTATAGCCAATTAGAGAGTGATTGGTTGCTCATATAACATTTTTTGCCACTACTATGCCAGTGGGCATGTCTTACCAGAACAGCCACTATTGTAGCTAATAGCATCCATAACTGTGTAAGACTGATGATTTCTTTTTCTTGTAATATGCATAGGTACCTTCCAGCACTATCCTGTAGAGATGATACTTCCAAGTTAGCATCACTTGATTCCTCTGTATTTAGACTCTAGATAATGAGTTTAAACACAAATTGCAATTACTAATGTTCTGAAGTTACCTTCTGAAGTGTTTTCAAATCTTTCTTCTACTGTGATGAATATATAGATTTTATATATTAAATCCAAATAATGGAATGGAATTTTACTGAGGGTGAGAAGTTAAGTTCCTTAAATTGCCATTGGCTCAACAGATATTTCCTAGTGACTTACATGTTTCTGGGTGCATTGGTCTGGATATTGGCGTATGTCTATTACTTCATAACAGAAAAGTCATGGTAGAAGCATATGTCAAGGGATAATTTGAGTGTAAGATTAGTTTCCAGTTGCTCTGTTATGAGAGAACAGTTCTCTATTGTTTCTTATGTGTCTGTGGGTTGGCTGGACATGAGATAATCCAGGCTGGGTCCTTCTTTTCTAGTGACTGTCCAGGGCACTGTTAGAAGGAGCACAAGAGCCAGAAAACACAAATTACTTAAGGCTCAAGCTCAGAACTGTTACTTCTACTTCATTCTCTTGAGAAAAACAAATTACATAGCTGAATCCATGTCTTCAGGGCAGGGACATGCATCCCACTCTTACAGTGGAAGGAACTTGAAAGTCATTGCAAGGGGTGAACATAGTGAAGGATGAAGTTCTGGGATAATTCTGTGGTCTCCTTCAGGGGAGAAGTTTTAAGTTTAGGACTGTTCCTCCAGGGCGTGGTCCATACCACTTGTCTGCATCTGTGGCAGATGAGTCCTGTCTTGGGAATTGCTCATGCGTATTACGGCTTGATGCTATTAATAAGCACTCATTTTCCTCCTAACTCTTGGGTTCTAAGTCTTTCTCCAGGCAATGCTCTGATTGTCATTGGTTTCTTGAGTTTGTGACAAAGTATTCGAGCCATAAAATGCAAATATTTGTGCACAGCCACAATTCCTTTCCTTATTATGTATTATTAGATAAGCCCACTATCATCTACTTCTAGCATGCTGGACAGAGGATTCTTTAAGACGGAGAGATACTTAATCTGCTGACAGGGGAAAACAAAACAACTTTCTCAGTTGGAAAAGCTTCTAAAAGTCTTCTCTCTTATGATAAACTCACAATTTAAAGTCAGTATATATATATAGCCACCACTCTTTTTAAGGAGACCACTACCATGACGCAATTTTTTAAACCCAAATTCCTACATTTCCCATTTAGCCCCAGAACTTTGCAGTTAATAGTGGAAAGGAAGGGTGGTAGAAGCAATATAGTTTTAAAGTTGGGCAGCTAAACACATGAATAGTGCCTCAGAAGGACCTACCCGGGAAGCAGTGGATTTACTGATGTCTGATGTTTGAATAACACCTTTAAGAAAATCACATCAGTTGGTGTGTGTATATATGTAAGTGTGTGTGTGTGCATGCATGTGCACATGAACACATGCACATGTGCTTGAATATCAGAGGACAACTTTCAGAGTTGTTTTTCTCTTTCTACCATGTAAGGCCTGGACATCAAATTTATAATTGTTAGGAATTTTTCGTAACGCGAGCTCTCTGCCAACTCAAAAATCCCAATCAAGCCAAATCACAACAAGCCAAATTAAGAAATATCCAGGTTTAATGGGATTCCTGCACTCTTGGGTGGCCCCAAGGGGGAACCGGGAGGCCTTGAATGCTCTCCTTTGGGAGCTCACAAAAAAATACCCTGTGGGAGTGGTCCTTCTATTCTCCCCCGGGGAGGAGTCAGGACCTGGCATGCTGGGATTTGGAGTCCAGACCAATACAACTCTCAGGCCTGGGATGGTTGCGAGGGGCTGGGGGCTACGCTCCCAACTTAACAATAATGTCAAGAATAAGTGCAAATGCTTTCACCCACTGTACTGACTGGTTTTGTGTGTCAATTTGACACAGCTAGAAATATCAGAGAGGAAGGAGCCTCAGTTGAGGAAATGCCTCCATGAGATCCAGCTGTAAGGCATTTTCTTAATTAGTGATCAAAGGCCTAGCCCATTGAGGGTGGTGCCATCCCTGGACTGGTGGTCCTAGATTCTATAAGAAAGCAGGTTGAGCAGGGCAGAGGAAGCAATCCAGTAAGCAGCACCCCTCCATGGTCTCTGAATCAGCTCCTACCTCCAGGATCCTGCCATGTTCAAGTTCCTGTCCCGACTTCCTTCAGGGATGAACGGTGATGTGGAAGGGTAAGCTGAATAAATCCTTTCCTCTCCAACTTGCTTTTTGGTCATGGTGTTTCATAATGGCAATAGAATCCCTCACTAATACATCCACTAATCCATTTCACCAGCCCCATGAATAATATCTTACGGAATTGTGGGCGGGATTGGCCGTATCTGGAAGGGGGGCTGAAGTGCTAGAAGAAAGTCACTAGAAACCTTTCTCATGCCCTGGCACAGATGGATTTAATAGACCAGAACTTGCAATGAATCTAGAAGACCAGAGACATCTATCTAACTGCTGGAGTAGTATCTTCAAGGAGAGTTATGGAGAAGTCTGTGGGCAACGTTCACTGCTAAGGGGCTTCCACCAAGCTCTTCAGTCAGACCTGGGCCCTCTGGTGGTTAAAAGCACCAGAGGTTGGAAAGAAGAGTGAACCCTGGAATCAAGGACCAGCTAGACCCTGCCAGCCTCTTTGTGGATGCCTTCTACTGTCTAAACATGGCGGTTGTCAGGGATTAGAAACTCTCTCACCTCTACCATCCAAAATTTGGCCAAATTCCTCTTTTGGACATTCCCTCCCATTATTTATTTATTTATTTATTTATTTATTTATTTATTTATTTATTGAGACAGGGCTCTCTATGTAGTTGTTCTAGAAATTGCTATGTAGACCAGGCTGGCCTTGAACTGACAGAGATGTGACTGCCTCTGGCTCATGAGTGTTTGAATTAAAGGCACGTATGACCATACCCAGCTTCGTTTTAGCCAATTTAACTCAACCATAAGATAAAAGATAAAAGTCTTGGGGAACGAGGCTCATCTTAGGCAAGTCCGCATGGATACTAGAGAACGGAACTTGGGTTGAGTGATTTTTTTTTTATTTTGTTATTCACACAGCATTTACTTGAAGTAGGCATTCCGGTTTTCTCTGCTACACTCAGGAGGCCAGAAGCCTGTGCTCTGGAATCCTGGGGCATTTCCTGTGGCTTGCTCCCAGCTCTCACATCCTGTTTGCCCAGCTGCTCCCCCCCCATCACAAGTGATTGTACTGGTAGGAATCCCTCTTTTATCTGGGATCACATACTTAATTAAGATGCCCGCACTGTTGCATCTTACCTTAAATACTGAGTAGTTTTTTAAATTAGGCCTTCAGTGAAACTACCAACTTCATAGTGCCACGAAGTTTCACTGATCTGTGGGTTTGGAGGAGGGAGATATAACACTAGAGAGGAAGGTGGTTTTATAGGACGGGCACTGATATTGGAGGCCTTATCATAATTAGGCATTGATGATCATCCTCTAGGACATATTTCTCTAGAAGAGAGTTCTGTGACTAAATTTGGAAAATGGAAGATTAGCAAAAAAAATATAGTTCATAGGTTGTTCCGATGCTAATGCGCACTGTGAATTTCAAGGGAAGCAACTGAGTTGTCTGTTTTCTTAAGTTACATGGCTCTTGGGTCAATTCAACCTCTCCGGGGCCAGTGTCGCCAGGACCATGAAGGTCACAGGACTCATTTTGAAAAAGATAAGTATAATCTTTACTTTTTAGTAATCTGGAAGCCTCCCTACAAATTCTGTACATTTATGTGATAATTGCCCCAGCCAGCATTGAGATACTTACCATAGGAGGTATAAAAGGAAAGGGCCAGTCAACTCTGACAATTTTATGGGGATTCCTCCATAAAATTGGGGGATATATGGTGTTGTAGTGGACACATTTAATATTAATACTAATATCTGGAAGATTTTATATAAGCAGACTTAGCTTCTTTTGTTGTTTTATATGTACGGGTGTCTTGCAGCATACACCCATATCTGCCTGCAGAGGCCAGAGAGGATGCTGGAGCCCCTGGAAACTGATGGCTGTGAGCTGCCACCAGGTGCTGGACTCAAACCCCGGTCCTCTGTAAGAGAGCCACTGAAACATTTTATTCAGCTTATAATTAAACTTTTTATAAAACATTAAAAATCATAAAAACCACAACTTCGCCCTGTTGAACAAAAAGGTACAGAAACACCGCTAGCAAGAAAGGACTCTCTGTATTCAGAGTTCATCAGGCCAACAGCTTTCCCTCTTGTCCTCACTCAGCGAGAGAGAGAGAGAGAGAGAGAGAGAGAGAGAGAGAGAGAGAGAGAGAGAGAGAGAGAGAGAGAGAGAAGGGTGTTTATGTGTGTCTGTGTGTCTGTCTGTGCACAGCGTGTGTTCTCCCAAGGGCGGGGGGAGGGGAGGAGCCAGAGGGGAGGGCGAGCAGTAACTGCAGAGCAGGGGCGGGGCTCCCTCTAGAAGGGGCGGGCTGTTCTGGGGCGGGGGGAGGTTCAGGTGAGGGGGCGGGGCACCTGAAGGGTGTGGCGTGAGGGGCGGGACGAGGGGCGTGGCCTCGGAGGTGCTGGGCGGAGCTGAGCTCCGCTGAGGCTGAGCTCCGGTGTCAGTTACAGGTAGCCGGCCCGCAGGAGTGGAGGCTCCGGCTCGGCGCAGGGTGCAGCGAGGGCGCCCACGCCTCGAGAGCCGCGGGAGAAGACGCCCGGGAGAACGCGAGACCTCGGCGGGGAGCTGCGGCGGCTCAGGTGCGCTTCTCCCTCCCGGCGGGTTTCCGTCTCGGAGTCTTGAGCTTTCTCTCTGTCGAGGGTCGCGGTGACCCGAGGGCAGCGGGGGGCGAGGCCCGGCCGCACGGCGTGGCCTGCGGTCTCTGCGCTGATGCGGGACCCCGGCGTGCGGCCCCGAGCCTGCCCTGGCCCGCGCTGGCTCAAGAGCCGCAGGTGCTCTCCCGGGAGAGGCGAGCGAGGCGAGCTGTCTAGAGTTCAGCTGCTAAACTTCTGAGACTCCGGGAAGCCGGGAAAGGGGGTGACCGTGTCATTTTCCTGTGTTTAGCACAGCGCTGTAGGATTTCCGCCTCTTCCGTGCTGTTCTGTTTTCCCTTCCAGGACTTTCTTTTAATATAGGGAGATAGAATAGTTAAGTTGTGGGAGAGATGCCAAGCCAAACCTCGTCTTTAAAAGAATCACGTAAAATGTTTTTGCTTTTGTAATTCAAATATTTTGATTCTCATTGCAGGTAGGCAGTCAATAGAATTGTGTTTTTTCTTTTACTGTAACAGAATCTACAACTGGTTTTCCCTACTTGTTTAATATTTAACTTTCTTAAAACAATTTCTAGACGGGACTATTAATAATATTTGCCTCTGAGGTTATAGATTTGTTTTTATCATCTCCTTTGTAATTTTTTTGTGTAGGCGTTGCTAATGAACATTTTGCCCGTATGACTAGGAGAGAAACAAAATATTTTTTTTACTCCTTCACGAAAATTTAAATAGGTCTTGAATTTTGCTTCGTTTGAGTTATAGCGATTCCTGAATAGAACTTGTCGATGAAGAAATAAACGCAGGTTGAGAGAAAACTAATTTGACATGCTCTTAGGACATTTGGCATGTTGTCCATTGGCACTAAGATTTATTCGTACTGGTTATATTTGAAACCACACTCAGAAGCCGTGTAAAGGTATAGCTCATTCGAGTAAGCTCCAAATTAGAAGAGAGGAAGGCTATGGGAATTATGAATACTTGAGTGTAGAGGCAATCAAGGAGACCGAGGAGTCTTGAGAAAAAAATGAGAAATTCTTGGAGACAGTGGTACTTACTGTCAGGAGAGTTTCAAAGAAGACTTCAAGTGACATGAATCAAACGGATCAGAAAATAAAGTGCCTTTTGACTTCGGTAGCCAAGGATAGGGTCTTTGCCTTCAGCACCCCTAATCGTAGTAAGATAGTCAGGGCAGACACCAAACTGGAAGGAGTTCGAATTGTGAATAGAGGATAAAAATATTGGGTGTAGAATTTATATTCTGAGAAAAGTTAGGCAGAGTGACAGCAGGTGGCCATTAGAGGGACCCTGTTAGAGTTGGAAAGAACGTGAAGATCATAGAATAGCTTTTTGCGAAAATTCATTGGCCTCTCTCAAACTGAAAACTCGGAACAAGTAGCTGATCATGATAAATAATAGCACTATTTATAAATTGTGAATACTGTTTTAGTACTGTTTTGTTTATTGGGTTCCGCAGTTGCTATCAGTATCTAAGCTACAAATATGAACTGTGTCAAACTGTATTTCAGGTGCGTATTTGGAGTACTTTGGTACTCCAAACTTGCTTTTAAGTTATTTGACTTCTTTAGGTATGGCCTAATGATTCTTGTAGATATCTTATGTGGAAATCAGATGTTTTTACTAAGTTACAATTGCTGGTTAGTGCTCTGGGTTTAATATGCGTTTAAAGGAAAATGCTCTTGGATTCAAATTTCTGTATAATGGGTTTCACTTTGATCTCCATTGTTGTTATTCTGAAGTTCAGACTAGTACTTTAATGAATATATTACTTAGGAGGATGGAAAGGACAGTTCAAAAGGAAAGTCTGATGACCACGTATTATATATGAATCTCTGATAGTTGTGCTGGTGGGATTTGATTTGGTGTAATCATTTTAAAAACTTTTTGGGCAGTATATAATAAGGTGAAGCATGCATAAACTGTATGCCGTTACTCAACAAAATTCCAGAAAATGTAAACATTACAGAAAACACATTAAGTTGTTACAATGAAAGAAAATGGGATGGAGTAAAAGGGGGCATTGTGTATCCTTTGGGAATGTTGGGTGTATTAATTTACTGGATTGTAATAATACCTTTTCCAAAATATTTATACATGAATTATTTAACTGTAAATTTTAAAACTGTGTAGTTTATTTCAGGACAGTTGTACATTGATAAAGTGAGAAAGTAAATAAAAGAGGAAGAAATGACAGATTTAAACATAGTTGCTTTCTTTGAATATTATAGCTATGTCAGGGCGATAAGATTGTGAATACTTTTAATTTTCTTCATTTTTATATTGTATTGTGAATATATTACTGAGAAGCTATTTAACATATGCAAAATGGCATTAAACACATCTTAGATTTAAAGAATAGAGATACTCATATACTTAAGAAATAAGATATATTCATGACTGAGATAGGCCTGTAATTCTCTTTCTTGGTTGGGTCTTTGTGTGGTTTTGGTATCAGGGTAACTGTAGCTTCATAAAAGGAATTTGGCAATGACTTTTCTGTTTCTATATTGTGAAATACGTAAGGAGTATAGGTATTAGCTCTTCTTGGAAGTTCTGGTAGAATTCTGCATTGAACCCATCTGGTCCTGGGCTTTTTTTGGAAGGGAGATTTTTGATAACAGTTTCTAGTTCTTCGTGACTAACAGGTCTATTTAGATTATTCACCTGGTCTTGGTTTAGCTTTGGTATATGGTACTTATCTAAAAAAATGTCCATTTCTTTTGCATTTTCCAGTTTTGTGGCATACAGGCTTTTGTAGTAAGATCTAATGATTCTCTGAATTTCCTCTGTGTCTGTAGTTATGTCCCCCTTTTCATTTCTGATCTTATTTATTTGCGTGTTCTCTCTCTGTTGTTTAATTAGTTTGGATAGGGGTTTGCCGATCTTGTTGATTTTCTCCAAGAACCAACTTTTTGTTTCATTGATTCTTTGGACTGTTTTCTGTGTTTCTATTTTGTTGATTTCAGCCCTCAGTTTGATTATTTCCAGTCTTCTACTCCTTCTGGGCACCTCTGCTTCTTTTTTTTCCTAAAGCTTTCAGGTGTGCCGTTAAGTCCCCAATGTATGCTTTCTCTGTTTTCTTTAAGTGGGCACTTAGTGCTATGAACTTTCCTCTTAGCACTGCTTTCATCGTGTCCCATAGGTTTGAGTATGTTGTCTCTTTATTTTCATTAAATTCAAGGAAGACTTTAATTTCTTTCTTAATTTCTTCCTTGACCCAGGTGTGGTTCAGTAGTTGATTGTTCAGTTTCCATAATTCGGGTTCTTAGAGAAGCTAAATAAGAAGGAGAACCCAAAGAAAAACATATAGGCATCCTCCTGAATATTAACCTTCATCAGGCGATGAAAGGAGACAAAGACAGAGACCCACATTGGAGCACCGGACTGAAATCTCAAGGTCCAAATCAGGAGCAGAAGGAGAGAGAGCACGAGCAAGGAACTCAGGACCGCGAGGGGTGCACCCACACACTGAGACAATGGGGATGTTCTATCGGGAACTCACCAAGGCCAGCTGGCCTGGGTCTGAAAAAGCCTGGGTTAAAACCGGTCTCGCTGAACATAGTGGACAATGAGGACTACTGAGACCTCAAGAACAATGGCAATAGGTTTTTGATTCTACTGCACCTATTGGTTTTGTGGGAGCCTAGGCAGATTGGATGCTCACCTTACTAGACCTGTATGGAGGTGGGTGGTCCTCGGACTTCCCACAGGGCAGGGAACCCTGATTGCTCTTTGGGCTGACGAGGGAGGGGGACTACGTTGGGGGAGGGGGTAGGAAAGGGGAGGCGGCTGGGGGGAAGAGACAGAAATCTTTAATAAATAAATAAATAAAAAAAAGAAAAAAAAGAAATAAGACATAATATATTTAAAATTGTCCTGTGCATTGTATATTTTTCCTTTTCTTGATTTGCTTTATAATTTTATTACATGCCTGTATGTTTCTAAAAATTGTATTGTTTAGTTTTGTCTGTTTCAAAGTAAAATATGAAACAAATTATTCTGTATGATTTGTGACTTATTTTTTTATATAAGGTGTCATTGTACTGCTCAGATTAGCCTCAAACTTGCCATTCTCCTGTCTCAGCCTTTCCAAGTAAAGGGATTATCGGTATCTACCACCACATCCTGTTCTATGACTTCAGCACTTTATTTTGTGATATTTTCTATGTTCATATACTATAGATCATTTGCTTTTTATTGCTGTATATCATCCTAATATATGACTTTCCACTGTTTACCCATAATTTTGTTGATGGATGTTTAGTGTACATTGTCACCCTTTATTTTATTTTTTACTTTTGCCATTAAAAACTCTTTTGTGATTCCCTTCCAGTCTGTTTCTTAATATCCATGTATATGAATTTCCTTGGCTTTTTAAATCCAAGATTAGAGCCATGGGTCTTTATTTTTGCTAGATAATATTGAGTTATTTTATATGGTGCCTGTATCAGTTATATCATCACAAGTAAGTGTTCTCATTCTTATTATCATATAAGACATTTGAACATTGGTGTTTTGCCTCAGATTTTCCTTTTGATGATCTAGTGAGTGAAAAATAGTATCCCACTAGGGAATTTAGTTTACTTTTCTTTAATTATTTATTATTTATCAACAATTATTTAATTGTTGAACGTTATGTAGTTCTATGGGGTTTCCATTTATAGCCTTTTCTTTTTATCTTCTAGAAGTTCTTTATCTGTTTTTGAAATTGATTGTTTGTTAATTATGTGTGTTTTTCCATTAGGTAGCTTGTCTCCTTAGTTTGTAGTGCTTTTGAAGAACATACCATATATTTTAATATAGCTGGCTGTGCCAACTTCTTTTAGGTTTCTACTTTTGGTGTCTTGTTTAATCTTTCCCTTATTTCATCTTGCAAAAATGTAGTTTTATGTTTTCTGCTGGAAGCTTTAAAATGTTACCAAGGTGTGCATCTCTCATTTTTTCCATAACACCTAAAACTCCAGTAAAAAATAGTCTACGAAAAACTGATATTAGGGCCAAGGAGATGATTTGGAGAGTGAAAATGCCTGTTCTGCAAGTCTTATAACCTGAGTTTTGATCCTAGAAACACAGGGGACACAGGTAGAAAGCTAGATAAGAAGCAAACAGAAAATCTGCCTGTAGCTTTGTGGGCCAGGTAGCCTGCAGAGTAGAGTGGCTGAAACAAAGAGGCCCTGCCTCAAAACAAAATGGAAGGAGAGAACCAACTCTCCAAAAGTTGCTCTTTGACCTCCACAAGCACAGAACAGCATATGTGTACCCTCACATACACACAGTAAATAAAGTTAATCAGGAGCCCATAACAGCAAGCCATTTAAGCTACATAGCTGCTTTAAGACCATCCTAAACTACCAAGCAGCAAGACTTTCTTTGTCTTAAGACAACCATAGCTAGGGGTATAGATTAGTGGTTAAGTGCTTGCTAAGTAAGCATATGGAAAGCCATGGGTTTCATCCTCAGTATCACAAAAAGGGGAACAAATTCTTTCGTATGTATAGCCCTAACCTATGTGTAAGTATTTTCTTGTGTGTTTGTGAAGTGGGAGGATCTAGTTTTGTTTTTTCCCCCATATGGGTAATCATTTATTGAATTATCTAATTAATTTTCATCCTAGTGATGTCTGTCATGTGACAAATTTCTGTATATTTGTGAGTGTTTTGAAGTTATTGTTTCTTGAACTGTTTATGTATCCTTTATAGTCTTGCTTTAGTTGTAGACGACATTATGCCATCTTTCTTGTAAAACTAGACTTCTCAAATTGTTCTGTTTTTCCTTTTCTCTTTTGTAAGTAAACTTTTACTTTTTATAATTGCTTTAAACAAGTACTATAATCACGTTCGGTAACAAAACAAATCAAAATAACAAAACAAAAAACCTAATGATACTCTAATGTCAAGCATATTGACTGTAAATCTTGTCCCATTTCACCAAGGCTAATTTTACATTAAAAAGTAAATATGGGAGTTTATTTTGGAAACATAGTAAGTTGCAGTATTTAGAACAAATATGCTGAAAGCAACTAAGAATATTAACAAATGGGAATTAGAATGTCAAAAACCTAAGAGAATGGTGGAAATATGAGAGCCAGGAGCTCTGAAGTTCTATTTGCTTGAAGGACATTTGCTTAACTAGGGAAGTTTGATGGCTGTGAAGTATTTGCACTATTTGTAGTGCGGAGGACACTTGGCGTTCAACCAGAGCATGTTGAAGATAAACTAAGGAGAACCTCTTTCCCTAATTCTAAGTTCCCAAAGGGATGATTTGTTGAGAAAGGATTGAAAAATTACTCTACCATCTTCAAAGAAACAAAACAAAAACACTGTAAGGAAAGTTGCCTTGATGCTAACTAAAATAGAAGGGGAGAAAAGCCTGTCCTTAGCAAGATGTAACCATCGGGTAAACTAAGTGGGGTGGGTGGGTGGGGCTGTGGGGTATGGGAAGTGGTTATCCTTAGTAAACTTAAAAAGGAAAGGATCTTTTTTTGTTTGTTTGTTTTTGTTTTTCGAGACAGGGTTTCTCTGTAGCTTTAGAGCCTGTCCCAGAACTAGCTCTTGTAGACCAGGCTGGCCTTGAACCGACAGAGATCCACCTGCCTCTGCCTCCCAAGTGCTGGGATTAAAGGCTTGGACCACTACCACCCGACCAAAAGGGTCTACTTTTAATTATTTACGCTGTTCAAGTACACCATTCAGGAACAATCTTATGGTTTCCCCAAAGCACTGGCTCTCAACCTTCCTAATGCTGTGACCCTTTAATACAGTTCCTCATGCTGTGGTGGCCCCCTAACAACAAAAATATTTTATTGGTACTTCATAACTGTAAATTTTCTACTATTATGAATCATAATATAAATATTTAATATGCAAGATATGATATGTGAGTTATGACCCACAGGTCGAGAAACACCACCCTAAAAGGAACCTCGTATCCATTTGTATTGTAGTAACTTCCTATTTTCTCTCCTCTAGCTTCTGGCAATGCTAATTTATTTTGTGTTGGATTTGCCTATGAATAGAATCATATAATATGATCTTCATGTCTTTTTTTTACTTAGCATATTGTTTCCAAGGTTTATCCATGGTATAGCATGAATTGGTACATCAGTCTTTTTTGTTCTTGTTAAATAATACCCATTGCATAGACAAATATATGTTTCATTTTGTCTTTTTACTGTTTCTATTTCTTTAGTCTTCTGAGTAAGACCAATATGAACATTTGTGTTCAAGTTTTTTTTGCATGAAAATATGGTTTTCATTTTTATAGGTATATTAAACCAGAAATGGAATTCCTAGGTCATATGGTAACTTTTAGTTATGTTTTTGGGGGAATACCACGGCATTTTTAACAATGTATCTACACTATTTTACATTCTTACCAGCAATGTGTGATGGCTCCAGTGTTAATTTATATATTTTGTATTTGGACAAATGTCAAATTCTTTGCTATTATAGTTGTCAAAACATGAATTTAAAATAATCAAGTAAGCAGTTACAAATACATATCCTTACAGATGTCAGTTTTTATAAAATAGTTTATTGCGTTCTCAATGAAAGTATCATCAGATTTTTTTTTCACTTGGAATTAGACCAGACTGCAGAGTTTATTGGTAAGATCAGACAAGCATGAGTAGCTTAAAAAACAAAAACAAAAATATTGAAAGCGAAGAGCAGTAAGTATGACTGGCCCTGCTATACATTTTAATCCTTAAAACTAAAATCACATGGCATTGATACAAGAATACATTGACCAATGGAAGAGAATAGAAAATACAGAAACACACCCAATTATATATCAAAATTTAATATTCTAATAAAGGGAACATCCTAACAGTGGTGGAGGAAATAAGATTTTTTAAAGACATTTTGTATTTCATCTATCAATTTATTTATTTTGTGTGTGAGTTTTAAGCATAGAGGTAAAATTCGGAATGTTTTACCAGTTTACAAGTTATCTCTACATAAGGGCCTTGCTAATCTCCATATCATTCTAGTTTTAATATATGTGCCGCTGAAGTGAGCTCATGGAATTTTGAGTATGTGGTGTTTGTGGTACTGGGGTAAGATAGGTTTGAATACATTTTTCATCCCATGCACCAGGATGATCATATAAAAAATAACATACTCATTAAAATAGCTTGAAGAAGCCAGGCGGGAGTGATGCACACCTTCAATCCCAGCACTCGGAAGGCAGAGGCAAGCAGAGATCTGTGAATTCGAGGCCAGCCTGGTTTATATAGTGTGTTTCAGGACAGTCAAAGCTACACAGAGAAACCCTGTCTTTATAAATAAACAAAGCAAACAAACAAAACACTTGAAAAGATGGATAAATTATTTATGACCTAGATATGGAGAAATTTTTCTATGACTTAGTCTAGCTGAAAAATAAAAAGCATAGACATAATTACATATATAGGTATGTATATGATCATATGTTTATATATCCAAAGTGCTTTAGAATCTGAAACTTCAGTTCTAATATAATTCTATAAGTAGAAAATTTCACATCAAAAACAAAATTACTTTTGGATATATAATATGAAAAAATAAATTTCATACTTAGAAGATCTGGTTTCTTCCCTAGATATCCTATTATATATGTATAAATATTGCAAAATACAAAATCTGTAACACTTCTTTCTGATGGCAAGAATTTTAGATAACAGATACTCAATCTGTATATATGTGTCATATTTTTGTGTGTATAGATATATATGCAATTTGGTGTTTGGTCCTGGGGATATCATTTAGGACTTCTCACCTGCTAGGCAAGTGTTCTGTCACTGAGCTACATCCCAAGGTTATACAAACACTTTTACATAACGACAATCAAAGGAAGAAGCAAATGACAGGTTAAAAGAACATTTCTCACTTATATGTTAGACATGAGCTAATCTCTGAGATACATAAAAAGTTCTAAACTAGATAAATGAGAGTTTATGAACACAGATAATTCACAGAAATAACTGTACTTTAGTCTTATGTGTTAAATGATGCTCAACATCATATTTTAAGGATTTAGTTATTTTTATTTTATGTGTTTTGCCTGCATGTAGGTAGGTGTACCACATGAGTGAAGTACCCGCGGAGGCCAGAAGAGGTTGTTGGAGTTAGAGACTATTGTTAACTGCCTTGTGGGTGCTGGGAATTGAATGCCAGTCCTCTGGAAGAGCAGCCAGTATTCTTAACCACTGAGCCATCATCATCTCTCCAGTCCTTACCAATAGGATTTTTAATAAGGAGATACAACTTAAGACAACAGAGGCCAATCATTTCTTTTATCACACTGACAGAACTGCAGAATTTGAAGAGCACTTGCTGGTGACAAATGTGATTTTATATGCTCTGTTGTGAATATGAAACAGTAGTGGTTCAGAGAAATTTTAGTACTACAAGCAGAATACACATATATAATTTTTGACCCAGTAGTCCTATAGCTTACAGATACATACTAAGAACTGTCTGAGTAATATATGTACACAAAACTAGTGTACTCTTTCTAATAGCCAAAGGTACAGCAATCTAAATATTATCTTGAATTCAACAAAATGACTCTTAATGGAAACCATAGGTGAAACTAAATAAAAAGTTTATTAAACTTGTTCATGTTGCTAATGTTAAATTTTTGTATATGATAATGCTATTACAATTATTTTTAAAAAATGCCTTTTAGAAATGTTATGATATAATCCATTTCAGATAGTTTGTTTTAATACTTGAGCTAGTGAGAGCGTCTCAAAAATTAACTTCTGAGGCCTCTGTCACATCTTTTAGTGCTTACTGTTTAAGTATTTTAGATTAAATTATATGATTGGCATTTATTTCAAAGTAAACCAAAAGTATATAGGACAAGTGAGAGGTAGAGATGAAATAAGATTTGCCATGAGTTGAAAATAGTTTAATTTTGGTGACTTTGTTATTGTAGGTTCTCTTTGTGTTTAAATTTCCCACAAAAATGTATAGAATTTAAGTAGGTGTAAGTGAAGAGAGTCCCGTTGGACAAGCACATTGATAGTCAGGGTAGAAAATTGGGCAGAAAGTTCTCTTGTACCATGTTCCTGATAAATATAATACATGATCCATTTGCAATATATCTTATTTGTGTGCTTGCCCTTTCTCCCACCGCTGTGTGCGAATGATAAAATATTTAAGATATATTTTTCTGTTAGTTTAATTTTAAGGATTAAGATAAACTTACAATGTTTATAGTGATTTGCTTATTAGGTTGCAGTTACAAAGGATTTGGATTATCAAAATAATTGATGTAGAGGAAGTGAAATTTTTCTGTCATACTTTTATGACAGTTATATCTTCTTTTAAGTTTTACTTGAATATAAACCTATATATAGCAGATGTAAGATAATATTGAAAAAGGTATTTTCTTTCTCAAATTGTAACAATGAAATTTTTATGTAGTAATTTCAAGTATGTTGTTCAGATAAGTTATAAAGATCCTAGGTTATATAAAATCATATAGATGAGAAAAAATTTATCTTCCTCTTAAATATTTTTTTCAGAGCCCTCATTATGCATTAGAAAGACAAATAGTATGACTTGTTATTGATAATCTGTGACAGTCACAGTGAAATTTCATGCTTTCTCTTCTACCAGCAGGTTGATATTGGAAGTTTTCTGATTATTAGAAATTGAATGTAATGGCAGCAGAATGTATAAAGAGTTGCTGTAGAGGATGTTTCTATGGTGAAACAGAAGAGCACAAGTGTGAGTATTATTTTGATTTTGATAAACACTTGCTTGGTACCTTCTTTGGCATTTAATAATGCATGAGTAAATTAGGAATGTTTTCTGACTTTGATGGGAAGGTAGACTAGGTTGTTGCTTCAGAACTTGTAGGGACCCTGAAGTATAGTGGAGAGACTATTTCAAACCATGAGACAACCCTGGACATCACTATAAAGAGGGTAGTACTTGCCGTGGGAATCTGAATAGGATTTGCCAAGCTGGTGGAAAGAAGGAAGTACAAAAATCTATGAGGTGGACATAAGCAGGTGAATGTAAGGAGAGAAGTGTGCTTGGGAAACAGTACACTCTGATAAATGCGTTGATGCAAATAAAGATAACTTCTACTTTATGTTCAGTTACATTAAAAATATCTTGTGAATGAATGGTCACTGTGCTGGCCAGTTTTATGTCCCAACTTGACAAAAGCTAGAGTCATTTGGGAAGAGGGAACCTCAACCGAGAAATTCCCCCCACCAGATTTTCCTGTAGAAAAACCTGTAGCACATTTTCTTTATTGATTATTGACCTGTTTGTGTGGGGCAGCTTATGTGGTCCTGGGTACTGTAAGAAAGCAGGCTCAGCTAGCCAGTCAACAGAACTTCTTGGCTTCAACCGTAGTTTCTCCCTTAAGTTCCTTCCCTGAGTTCCCTAGATGTTGGGCTACAGGCTATTAGCTGAAACATAAACCCTTTCTTCCCTAAGTTGACTTTGGTCATGATGTTTTATCACAGCAGTAGAAACCCATATAAGATGATCACTGAAGAAGAAACTCAGAACATTATCAAGATTCACATTTATGAAAGATTCCTAGACTAGCTTTTCCTTTTATATTGTATCGTTTATCTCTTCAGGGTTAAGATTATAATTTTACTCTCTGGTTATTTTATTACTTGTAGGGTAGAACTTCTTAGTATATATTTGGATATGACATTTTATTAGTCTGGTTTTTTTTTAATATCAATAACACAGTACCTCTGCTTATTACAAACTGGATAAGAGGTTTATTTTGGCCCTCAATTCTAAAGGTCAAAGGTGGTGATGGTTTTCTTGCTGGTAGTATCCTAAGGCAGTACAGAGAATCACTTGATAGGAAAGTAGGGAATGAACACATATAACTTGATCTCTCTGAGTCTCGTATAAAGCCACCAGAAATCAACCATGGATTCTCTACCTTCCCAAAGGCCCTATATCTAAACACATGATTTAGTTTAAGTTTCCATAGATAGTTTTCCTTTCCTTACTATGTGGATTGTGTATTTAATACCCTTACCTTAAGGATTAAATGTCAACTCATGGGGGATACACTTACACCATATCCAGTCTATATGCAGTCTATAGCAGAAAGTTTCTGTTTTACATTAAATCTTTCCATAAATTCCTGTACGATAGTAGTTGTGCTTTTATTCATTCTACAGATGATACTAACTATACATAAAGATCAGCTGTCCTTTTCCACCCTATCTTAGGTTATACAGTTATGTGTATACTATTTTAGAGAATAGATAAAGTGCTCTGTAGATGTTCAGGCAGGGTGAATTGCTAATATAATAAATATCTAGTCAATATATATTTTATTTGGTGATTTGTTGGAGAGTTTTGTAAACTTGAAGACTTTTGGCTTCTTCTCAGAATTGACTTATGTATTTGAGACTCAGGTTTGCCCATAGTTTTAACAACAAATATTGCTTTGTTTATAACATTTTAAACTGACTAGGTTTTTATTCATTAAATTGTGAAATAAACTTGCTTTCCATCAGTGAGCTCTTGTGAGAATGACTCCTAAAAACTGCTTTTCCTGCCCTACTAGGATAATGTGCTTTGGCAGTAACATATTCATTGATCAATGTAGATTCCACAACTGCTTGTTCGAATCAAAAGTAGTTTGTATCAGAATGTTTTTTCTAAAATTATTTTAAAAAGGCCCGGCATGCTGTCACACACAGTTAGCCCTAGCATTCTAGAGGCAGAAGCAAGTAGTAGAAGCCAACAGAGCTCTGTGAGTTCCAGGAAAGTATAGTTTACATAGCAAGTTCCAGGTTAGCTAGATTTACATAGTAAGTTCTTGTCTCAAAACAAAATAACAAAATAAAGTGAAAATAAAAAATAATAGTGATTTAAAAAATACTAACCATTTTGGGTTTAGATTATTACATGTAATCTATATCCATAATTGTGATTTACTTCTGATCTTTTTCTTCCTTTGAATGCAGCTTCTATGGAAAGGGACTTTAAAGCATCAGTCTCAAATGGCCAGAACACCATCTGTACACCTCCACTGACTTCTGTTTCAGTAAAGCCCCAAGTTGGCTGTAGTGAGGATTATTTGCTTTCCAAATTACCATGCGATGGCAAAGAAGTACCATTTGTGGTGCCCAGGTTTAAATTATCTTATATTCAGCCCAGGATGCAAGGAACTCCCTCACATCTGGATGAATTAGAAGGTAAGCAATAAAATCACATGATTTAAAAATCAACATGGACCATTTAAATACTGTTAATGGTGTTATTTTGCTTTTTATATCTTTCATGCAAAATTTGTACAAATATTTATATTTTGAGTTTTATAAGTTCTTTTCTGTAGAACAGCTTAATGAACAGTATTTTTGAAATGTCCCACTGTAGAAACTGATCATAAATAGCATTTATATGTAGCTTGGCTTAAGAATAATATATTTTTACTTATATGTGTATGTATTTATGTCTGTGTATACTACATGTTTTTTGATGTCTGTGGAGGCCAGAAGAGAGTAGTGGATGTCATGGAGCTCGAAGTACAAGTGGCTGTGAGCTGCCCAATGTGGGTGCTGGACATTAAACTTGAGTCCTCTGGTAGAGTAACAAGTTCTTTTAACTGATGAACCATATCTCTTGCTCCTCCAGTTTGAGTTAAAAAAATATAGGCATATTCTTCTTTATGCATTTAGAAAAAAAGTAAAAGAATTCAATCATTAAAGAATGAAATAGGGAACAAGCAATCTGCTTCCTGGTTATCTCTCTTTCCTTCTTCCCATTCTGCTTTTCTTTTCCTCCCTTTCTTACTCCCTTCTTTCCTCTTCAGGTTTGATCCCCAAACTGAATAGATACATGAATAAGGTAGATTCATTGACTGAAATCTGTCTGACTCAGATTAATTAAAGATTAATTAAGTTAGTTAGTAAGGACATATAGCTCTTATTTTAAAAAATAATTTGTATTAGACCATTGAATATTTAAAAATAATTTATATTAGTTCATTGAAATATTGTCAGTCACAGTGGCTTTTCCTTACAAAATTTTATTAGAAAAATTTCAAGCATATAAAGGACTCAAAAGGATTTAACAGTAATACCTCTGTGTCTAAAACTTAAATTGTCCCATTAGCATTTTACTATATAATTTTTATCATTAACCTATATAACTCCATCTTTCTATTCAATATTAATCCTCTCTTTTGCCTGCCTCTGCCTCCCAAGTGATGGGATTAAAGGCGTGCGCCACCACCGCCCGGCTTACAATGTACTTTCTTAAAATGCTTTTTTAATTGCTGAGTGATGGTGGCACAAGTCTTTAATCCCAGCACCTGGGAGGCAGAGGCTCCAAAGCTACAGAGAAACTCTGTCTTAAAAAACAAACAAACAAACAAGAAACCCGAAAATATACTTTTGAATTTTGTGTGTACTTGCTGAGTTTCAAATATGCTATTTATTGAATATTGACAGAGACATGTAAAACCCATGTCAAGAAATATAATACTTGTCCACGTGTTTTTCTGTTTTTTCTTCTTTCTGTTTTGAGATTCTGATTTTACATAGTCTGATTTTTTGCTATTCTGTGGGTCTCTGATACTCATTCATTTCCTCAATTACTTTTCTTTTGTTTGAGAATAATTGGCCCATTTCAAGTTCATGATCTTTCTCATTTGTCATCCTTATTCTGCTTTTGTTTATTTTCTGAATATTTTATTTTAGGCATTGTGTATTAGGATTTGTATTTGGTTCTTTTTGTATATTTATTTTGCCACTTGTAACTTACTATTATATTATTGTAGAAGTATTTTATGTCTTTTTCTAGTTATAGTGGTGTATCTGTGTTAATTTCAGTACCTAAGTCATCTATCTAGATTTAGGTTCTATCTATTCCTTTTCCTTTGAAAATAGGTCACATGGTTCAGCTACTTTTTATGTGGACTAATTTTGGTTTATATTCTGAATATTTAATGATATTGTGGAGACTCTAGATTTGGCTATATTGATTTGACAATCCTATTTCCCTTTTCTACCCTTCCTGTCTTCCCTCCAGAGTGGTAACTTGGTTGAACTTGGACTACAAATCTTGCATTAGGGGTCAGCTCTTGAGTTTTGGTTTCAGGGATTAGCCAGATATTTGATCGAACTTTATCAAAATTTAGAATTTCTCCTTTCCAGGATTTTAACCTTTCTTTCAGTATGCCTGGTTGCCTGGAATACTGTTCTCAGGTTAATCTGCCTTTCACTCTCTGAGTTTTGTCTGCTCTGTTGGCTTTGGCTTTGGCTTACACTGAAAATCAGTCATCTGAAACAGATAACTCACTTCATGTGTTACACACTACTTTTCTTTATACTGCAGTACTTTTAGGAATTTTACTTGTTTGGTTAGTTTTCCTTTTATAACTTATTGTTGTCTGTAGGACATACTGGGATTGTTGAAATGGAAGTGATTTTTTTTCGTTAAGGAAGAAAAATGAACCCAGTGCATGGCCCTACCACAGTAACCCACTGTTATTTTGCATATATCAAGTGTGTCTCAAAAAATAGTTTTAAAATTTGTGACTCAGGGAGTCACTGATCAGTGGATCAGTTACCTGTTATTTACATACGTGTGTATGTGGGTGCTCATGTGGAACTTAGAAGGCAACTTGAAAGAGTCAGTTCTCTCCTTCCACCAAAAGGCTTTAGGGATTAGCCTAGTGTTGTCAGGCTTGGGGAAAAGTACCTTTCTTTCTTGACAGGACTCCCTTTTTTTAATCATATATGTTGAAAATATTCAAATTAAACCATTGTTTTAGGGTTAATTAGTAGTAGTTAGGGTTTCTATTACTGCAGTGCAACACCATGATCAAAAGGCAAGATAGGAAGTAAATAATTTATTTGGCTTATACTTTCCTATCGCTATTCATCACTGAAGGAAATCAGGCAGTAACTCAAACAGGGAAGGGACCTGGAGGCAGGAGTGTTGGTGGAGGCCACTTGTTAGTTCCTGGCTGCCCAGACCACTTAATCACTCAGAAACTATATTATTTGCAATACTGTTTGGCCAATATCTTAAGTGTAATGCTAGTTAGCTCTTATATCCTAAACTAACCCATTCTATTGATCTGTGTATCGCCATGTGGCTGCTGCTTACAGGGTAAAGTTCCAGCGAGTTTGTCTCTGGCAAAGGCAGAGGCTACATGGCTTCTCTCTGACTCCGCCTACTCTCTCCTCCTCTATCTACTTGGAACTCCCACCTAGTCCTATTCTGCTAAGCCACTGGCTGAAACAGATTTATTCATTAACCAGGAAAAGCAACACATAGAAGGAATTCCCACACCACAGGAGCTGATACAAAGGTCATGGAGGAGAGCTTGCTTCCCATGGTTTTCTCAGTCTGCTTTCTTATAGAACCCAAGACCACCAGCCCAGGGATGGCACCATCCACCATGAGGTAGACTCTCCCCCATCAACAGCTGATTAAGAAAATGCCTTACAGCTGAATCTTGTGGAGACATTTTCTCAATAGATATTCTCTCCTTTCATATGACTTTAGCTTATGTCAAGTTGGCATAAGACTAGCCAGCACAACCATATGTTTCGTCTTATGATCATATCTATGTATCTATAGACATAGATATAGATAGCTGCACACACACCATGTTTTCATATTTATTGATTTTAATGGCTCTATAGTATCATCATATGGCTATACCATACTTTATTTAAAATATTTTTCTAGACAGATATTAGTTACTTTTCTGTTGCTATGATAAATACCATGACAAAAAGGAAGAAGAGTTTATTTTGGTTTTAGAGCAAGAGCAAGAATGAATCGTAATGGCGGGGAAACATTACAGCAAGTGGACAGAGCAGGAAGCTGACTGATCACATTTTAATCACATACAAGAAGCAGAGAGAATGAACATGAAGTGGGGCAAGACTTGAAACTCTCAAATGTCTCTCCTGCTCATAATGGTAGCATACTCTCCAGCAAAGCTGTACCTCTTAAAGGGTCTATAACCTCTCAACCAGTGCACCAGCTGAAGACCACTAGTTCAAATACATGAGCCAATGGGTACATTTTTCGTTCAAACCACAACAGAATGCTTTAATATTGTTTTCATAGTTAAAAAAGTAAGAAATATATAGCAATAGATGATAGGTTTTCTTTTGTTCTTTTCATGTACTTACTAGAAAACAAATTGAATTTTGAATTACATAGGTAAAAAATTTGCTTAACTCTTAAATTATAGGCACATTGAAAACCACACACACACACACACACACACACACACACACACACATATGAATATGAAAATTACCTAATTTGAGAAAGTCCTCTTGGATCCCAATTGTAGAAGTCAAATATATTTGTATTTGTGTGTATGTATGGTTGATGGAATGAGATGGGGAGGCAATCCTGAGACAACAGACTACTATCAATAATAACTAAAACTTTTTTAAGTGTTAGAAATTTGTTTTGTCCCATAATTTACTAACTGAAGGGTCTGAATACGACTGTCCCTTACTAGGTCCTTACTACACTGACAACAGATTTTATCATTAAACTTTAAAAAAAAATCATTGCTTACCTGCCTATCTGCTAAAGATAATAGACATTTTGGCTTAAAAACTTTTAATTGTGGTTTTTAAGAGGAGTAGGCTATCATGTAGTGTTACATTTCATTTTATAGCACTGTGGTTTAGTAAACTGAAAGAAATTCTAGTTGAACCTTAGATATCATTGTGTACTGTCTGAAAGAAAGATATAAATTCTTTAGTGCTTTACTTATAAGAAAGAAAGTTGAAATGAGAATATTCTTACATTCTAGTAATACCTTATAAAAGTAATGAATTATCTTTGATGGTACTAACGATCTTTAGAAATAATAATAACAATAAATTTATATATTGTATTATATACAAATATATTTTATTTATATGCTATATAAATGCATTTATTTGTATGACATATAAAATATAAACATCTTATAAGTATATAAATTTTAATTTTATTATATGCAAATATTTATATATTATATTCCAATATTAAAACAATGCTCTTAGGGTTATTGCTACTCTTGTTGCCATAAAGTAAATCTTCTAGTAACATTTTGTTTATGTGCTAAATGATTTAAGTGTTAGTTTATAAGGTATGTAAATATGGCTCTCAGATATCACAACTCTTCAGAATCTTTCCTGCCTCTGTATTTTACTTGGATTATGCAGTTATGCCTGAACCAGAATGATGATAAAATTTCATATTATATCTCATATTTTATTTTTTCTTTTCTGAACTCATTGTAAATACTTTTTTAAAAAATCGTTTAGCTTAATTCAGAAAATACCAGTTTATTTTATTGGTTCAGTTTTAAGTAGAACAGAGAATCAAAGATGGCAGTAATTTAAACTTTAAAAAAATTTTATGTGTTTTGTGTGTACAAACTATGAGTGAGTGCATATTTGTGTTTGTGTGTGTATATACATGCACACATGCTTGTGGAGGTGAGAGGTTGACACTGCTTGTCTTCTATTGCTTCCCATCCTGTTTTTGAGACAATGTCTCTCCCTGATCTCAGAGCTCACCAAATGGCTGCATTGGCTGGCCAATGGGCTCTGGGAGTTCTGCTGTCTCTGCACTTTTAGAGCTAGTGTGACAGATAAGTGCCAACACACTTGGCTATTATGTGCTGGAGATCTAGAGTCAGGCAGACACTTATTGACTAAGCCATCTTCTCAGCCCTTAACTTAAAAAAAATAAGTGTGGGTGCATGCATGTAAGGAGATGAGAAGACATCCTCTGGTGACATTTTTAGTAACACATCTGCCTCCACTGAGAGAGAATCCCTCCCTAACGCTCATCAATTAGGCTGGATGGACTGGCCAGCTTGCCCTCCTAGCACTGGGATTACAGTACACACATCTATGCTCAGCAGCTTTGATGGGTTCTGGGAAGTAAATCCAGATCCTGGTGATTGTAAAGTAACGACTTTACTGACATAGCCATCAGAATTAGACCTTTGGAAAATCTTAGTTTATGCAATGTGTTTATTAAACCTGAAAGAATTTTTTAAAAATATTTATTTATTATTTATACAGAAGAGGGTACCAGACCTCATTGCAGATGGTTGTGAGCCACCATGTGGTTGCTGGGAATTGAACTCAGGATCTTTGAAAGAGCGGGCAGTGCTCTTAACCGTTGAGCCATCCCTCCAGCCCCCCTGAAAGAAATTTTTAAGTTGTTTTAGCCTTTTAAAATTGTAAGCTATCTTACATATGGAGGGAAAGACACAAAACAGAAATGTAAAGCTCAGTGATGTATTAAATAGTAAAATACATATAGAGGCACCACCCAAATAAGGAAAATAGAGAATTACCAGCAAGACTGCCTCTTATTCATTGTGGGTAATCAGTATCACAGTTGTTCTTATCATAAGTTTAGCTTTTCCTCTTAATGCATATGCACATGTTATGTGCTTATCCTGTTTTCTTGTCTTTATTTATTTGCTTAATTTTTCTTTTATTGAAAATAGATTTTTTTCATAAAATATATTCTGATTACATTCCCCCAACTCCTTTCAGTTCCTCCCTGCTTCTCCTCCCATTCTGATTCATATCCTTTCTGTCTCATCTTAGAAAGCAAACAGGCATCTAAGGAATAATAATAAAATAAGATAAAAATAAACAAGTCAGAATAAGGTAAAACAAACAGAGAAAAAGATCCAAGCAAAAAGTACAAGAAACATATATAGTCACAGAGACACACATGTTCGCACACACAGTAATCCCATAAAAACAAAATTGGAATGAAATGACCTAGTCAGCATATATTATTTTGTTCATGTATTTTTTATTCTTCCTCATGATTGTGAGATTTCATTCAAATAGCTAGTAATTTTAGTGTTTTCATATCCAAACTTAAGTATGCCTTATCATCCATTATTTGTTCTAAACATAAGGTATAGTATGCATATATATAATATTATATTATATACAAATTACACACACATATTACAAAACCACTGTAAAGTATCTTTTGTGACTCTCACATAATGGGCCAGTTGTATTTGGTTGCATGTGTTCTTCTCCCATTCTGGGGTCCTGTGTACTTTCTAAAGTAGCCTTTGATGAAAGTTTTTTAAGTTTTAATATAGTTAACACACTTTTATGATTGAATGTTCTGTGTTCAAAACCTTTATTACAAATAACTATAGAAGGTTTATTCATCTTTGATGTTTAATTTAGATCTGCTATCCACATATAATTTTCAAAATAAATATGATTAAATTGTCTTCCCCCATATTAGTATTCAATTAACTTAACCTTTTAGTAAAAAGACCATCTTTTCTCCACTGCTATATGAAGTCACATTGCTTATATATCAAATATCTGTAAAATATTTGCTCTTTCAGGGTCTTGTATTCTGGTTCATTAACCCGTTTTTCTGTTATACGAAAATTTAATTCTTTATATCCAGTACAAAAAAATTTTAATTTTTTTCTTCTTGTTCCTTTGTTTTCTAAAGATTTATTTTTATTTATATGTATGTGTATATGTGTCTCTGTGTTTGCCATGGTATGTTTGTGCCTGAGGAATCCAGAAGAGTGTGTCAGATCCCCAGGAGCTGGAGTTACAGGTAGTTGTGAGCTGCCTGACATGGGTGCTGGCTTCTGCACTCCAGTTCTTTGGAAGAGCAGCTAGTGCTATTTTTTTTTTAATTGAGAATAGGAAAAAAAAAGTTTCCGCCTCCACCCAGCCTCCCATTTCCCTCCCCCTCCCCCC
>NW_026067953.1:7055923-7113681 GCF_014885135.2 Alexandromys fortis | reverse complement strand
AACTCCAAAAAATCAGTCGCCCTCTTATACACAAAGGATATGGAAGCAGAGAGGGAATTCAGAGAAGCTTCACCTTTCACAATAGCCACAAACAGCATAAAATATCTCGGGGTAACTTTAACCAAGGAAGTGAAAGATCTATTTGACAAGAACTTTAAGGCATTGAAGAAAGAAATTGAAGAGGATAGCAGCTAGTGCTTTTAACAACTGCGCTATCTCCTAAGTACCTCGATTTTCTTCTTAAAGCTTATGTTAAAATATTCTTGGTTCTTAGTATTTCTATAAATATTTTCTATTAATTTTATTGTTGCTTCTTGATTTTCAGCTTACTTGCACTGTGGTTAAAAAATGCTCTATTTGACTTGAGTCCTTTCAGAGAACAGATCTGCTTAGTGTATCTTATTGCATGTGATCAATTTTTAAATGTTTTCTTCAAAAGAATGTTTGTAAAAAATCATTTAAAATCTGTTATATATGTTAGTAGAAACATATGATGAAATCCAGGCAGTGAACTACAGAATTATCTATAGGGCAAAGAAAAATGCCAAAAATTTGCCTGTCTGTCTTAAGAGCAATTCTTGGCTCATTCCTTACATACATCATATACTTACAGTTCTATAAGTGTATGCTGGTTAAGGCATATGTTTTAGTTTCGTTTGTGACAAAGTATTTCTAACCTATTCCTTCAGTGTATCAGCTATTGGCTTATAGAAACACTTGCTTTCAGGATCTGTCAGAGCATCTTTTGGAGATCAAAAGGCAGAACTCTGCAGTTCATTGTACCATGGACCCAGCTATGATGTGTATAATCCGTGCTATATGTATCAGCACTGTTCACCTGATTTAAATAGGCGCTTTCCTTCTCATTTTGAAACCAAAAAAATGTATGGCTCTGGTAAGAAAACATTTTTGTGCTTTTCCTCTGGGCTTATCGTTAACAAATTTAGAGATTTAATCTAAGACTCTAGCAGAAATAGTTATTAAGAACAGTTTTAAAATAAGAGCAAAGCAGACTTTATGAGTGTGTGATACGTGTTATGACTTCTCTCTGTTGTTACAATTAGTATAAAAATTTACAGATAATGGTGGCTGCCAATTCCACTTCATTTTTTTCTTTTAGAAAAAATTTTATTATAGATTATTTTACATATATTTTATTATATACTTAATAAATTTTACTATAGATATTTATAGTATTTTCTTTTTCTGTTCCAGTCAGCTAAATGAATTTAAGAGCTCATGATTGGAGGTAGACACAAATAATAGAAAATAACTAGATTTTTTTAGTTTGATATTTAGGACTATCAATTATATGAACTACCATGTTCAAAATATTCTCAGATTTTACAGGTCTATCTGTACACATATATCAGCATCACTGAAACCAAAAAAATATTTTCTTGAGGGCTGCTCTGTACTTAGCATTGTGCTAGAACACACACTTGTGTGCAGAGCTCCTTTTTAGAAAGATCTTACAGTTTGGGAGGAGAACTAGAAATAGAAATATAAGAGCACATGGGATTCAGGATTGAAATGTTATAATTTTATATGTGTCTATTAAATAGTAGTTGAATTACACTTATCAAAGAGTACTAGTATTGTATTAAATTATATTTTCTGGATGAAGGACACAAAAACCTGCTTAAAACATTATGTGGATATGAAAATGTATTATTTGATTGCTACAGTCTTCTGTTTTAAAGATGAAAATAATTTATAATTGAACTTTTAAAGATTTTATCAAAATTTCTGTATATAAATTTGTATACAATATACATGATGAATTCCTATGGAGATTTGACTTATGACAATTAGGTAGAATGCCACTGTTTCATTTTTATTAATAAAAAGTACTTTACTCTTGTCCCTTTGTAGTTTGTGATTTAAGGACCAGTAAACGTCCTGTTTCCCCTGGGCTAAGCAAATCCATGTTTGATCTTACAACTCCACCTCAGCGATTCATCCAGGTAGATAATATTATATAACCATATAAATTTCTTTATATGTGAACCTTTCACATAAATATATCAAAACTGTATGAATTACATTAGGAATCACATGTTTTATTTTTTACTTTTTTCCATATTGTTATTGATATTTATTGAGCTCTGCATTTTCTCTGCTCCCCTCCCCTCCCTGCCCACTTCAATCTTCCCCCCAAGGTCCCCATGCTCCCAATTTACTCAGGAGATCTTGTCTTTTTCTACTTTCTACTTCCCATGTAGATTAGATCTATGTAAGTCTCTCTTAGTGTCTGCATTGTTGTCTAAGTTCTCTGAATTGTGGTTTGTAAGCTGGCTTTCTTTGCTTTATGTTTACAAATCACCTATGAGTGAGTACATGTGATAATCATCTTTCTGTGTCTGGGTTACCTCACTCAAAATAATGTTTTCTAGCTCCATTCATTTTCCTGCAAAATTCAAGCTGTCGTTATTTTTTTCTGCTGTGTAATATTCCATTGTGTGAATGTCATCAGTGTTTTTGGTGTTACAGGTGTAAGATGGAATGTCAGAGTTGTTTTTATTTGCATTTCTCTGATGACTAAGAATGTTGAACATTTCCTTAAGTGTCTTTCAGCCATTTTAGATTCCTCTGTTGAGAGTTCTCTGTTTAGGTCTGTACTCCACTTGTATTTTTATTGAACTATGTGATCTTTTGGTGTCCAATTTCTTGAGTTCTTTGTATATTTTGGAGATCAGACCTCTATTTGGTGGAATCACATGTTTTATTTCTGTGGCTTATGTGTATAGCAATATCTGAAGAATAAATATGTGATGTTTCCTAAATATATTATTTTAGGAAAATATCAGTGATTAATGAAAGGCATTATATTTGCTTCATTTTACATAATTTTGTTTCTCTCAATTGATATGAGTTTAAGGAGCTTCAGAAATTGGCATTTATAAATTATATAGTTAAAAGTACTTCTTTGCTTATTGAACATAACCAGGCAGTTACTAAGAATTAATATTTCTATTGAGGTGTAAGACTTTAATTTTTCAATAATGTCATTATAGCATCCTTTGATAGATTAAAATGTTTTATTCTTAGTTCAGCTAAGTTCTATTTGAAGTTAGGAAATAAGCCAGAAATGGTGCCCCATGTTTGTAATCCCAGCACTAGAAGGCTGAGGCAAGAGGATCATTTAAGAATATGAGACCAGCCTAGACCACATAGTAAAACCATGACTGAAAACATCAAAAAGTAAATAAATAAATAAATAAATAAATAAATAAATAAATAACGATATATTAGTTTTTGGGGCGCTACCACCCAGTTCCAAATAAATCACACATGGAGGCTTATTCTTAGTTATGAATGCCTGGCCTCAACTCGGCTTGTTTCTTGTTGGCTTTTCTTAACTTAAATTATCCGAACTACCTTTTGCCTCTGGGTTTTTATCTTTCTCTATTTCTGTATACCTTTCTTTCCTTCACATTCTGTGACAGGCTGGGTGGCTGGCCCCTGATGTCCTCCTCTTCTTGTTCTCTTGGTTTTTCTTCGATTTATCCTCTCTGCCTGCCAGCCCTGCCTACCTTTGCTCCTGCCTCACTATTGGCCGTTGAGCTCTTTATTAGAATCATCAGGCAAAAAATCATAGCTTCACAGTTAATCAAATGCAGCATAAACAAAAGCAACACACCTTAAAATAATATTCCCCAACAAACTTTAAGCAAAGTTTAAAGACAAGTTATCTGTCTTCCTATAAGTGAGAGAAAAAGCACCCTGAACATCTTTGCAAATAAACTTATGGACTTCCTTTTATGTTGGTGGAGAAGGAATGCCTTATGAAATGGGCATGTATTCTAAATTAGCCTTAATAATTATACAATTAATTTTTAAATGCTTAGTCATTTATAGCATTTAACATGCATCTGAGTTGTTTGACGATTTTGTTAGATACAAACTGTCAAAGCTTCACACCTAGAATTTTTGGTTCAGTAGTTCTGTGATGGGTTCTGAATTTTTGTTTTTATGAAGTTTACATAATACAAAATGCTCTTGATCTAGAGGGACTATGCTTTGATAATCCTGTTTTACACTTTTATAGGTTATTGGACATTT
Source organism: Alexandromys fortis (assembly GCF_014885135.2). Taxonomy (NCBI): domain Eukaryota; kingdom Metazoa; phylum Chordata; class Mammalia; order Rodentia; family Cricetidae; genus Alexandromys; species Alexandromys fortis. The sequence continues at coordinate 7,109,616 of NW_026067953.1, read as the reverse complement.
CTATTAATGTATTCAATATGAAAACTAAGATCAAACCAAAAGTACTAAAGGCTTTCCAATGTTACCTAGAAGGTATTTTTTGATGCGTTAGTTTCCTCTCCTACAAAAGTGGGACATTCTGACTGATAACACTGACAAAGTGATTAACATGGAGTTTGATATCAGGGTGTTTATTGGGGCATAAATATGAAAGTTTTTAAAGTTTGATACTCAGTTTCTGACTGAAACATTTTGTTGTTGTTGCAGAGACATGACTCATTGTCCAGTGTGCCTAGTAGTTCTTCTTCCAGGAAAAATTCTCAGGGCAGTAACAGAAGCCTGGGTAAGGAATGCAGTATCTTATGTATACTGTTCAGCAGGTTATTTCTACTCAGTCATAGATTGACAGTGTTTAGTTGAATGAAGAAAAAAGTGTTCTATACATTTTACATGTTGGTTATTGAACCTAAGTTGACAGTATTATCACAAACTCAGATCAGATGAACCATGGCTTAGTGTTCAGGCAAGAATGAATATTTTTTAAGTAAGCTCTTACATATCTTTTATTTGTTTGATATATACATACACACTATATATATGTGTGTGTGTGTGTGTGTGTGTGTGTGTGTGTGTTTATTTGTTTGTTTAGGCAGGGTTTCTCTGTATAGCCTTAGCTGTCCTATAGACCAGGCTGGCCTCGAACTCATAGATACCTGCTTGCCTCTGCCTTCCAAGTGCTGGGACTAAAGGCATGCACCACCACCACCCAGTTTGTGTTTTAAAGTATATGGATTAAGGAGCTTTCAGAAGCACATAGACTTTATAAGTGCTATTTGCAAAAGTTTGCAGAGTTTTAACTAAATTCCTCACATTGTAATTTTGTTAAATTCCTAAACTATATGCATTCTTAGTGTATTTTATGTCTAGGACTTCACTAGAAGTGTGATTTTGTCTTACTACACTGGAAACTTAGAACAATAAAATGTATCAGCTTTTGCCAGGCATAGTGGCGCATGCCTTTAATCCCAATGCTTTAGAGGCAGAGGCAGGCAGCTCTCTGTGAGTTCAAGGCCAGCCTGGTGGTCTACATAGTGAGTTCCAGGATAGGCAAAGCTACATAGATCTTGTCTCCAAAACTCAATATATATAATATATTTGCATATGTATAATATATTGAATAATATATATATCTTTTAAAATTGGTACATATCAAAGCTTAATTGGATTAAAAAGATTGCATGGAATTTTTATTTTTTGTCCTTTATAATTCAGATACAATCACCCTATCAGGAGATGAAAGAGACTTGGGGAGATTGAATGTGAAATTGTTTTATAATTCGTCAGCAGAACAGATCTGGATCACAGTTTTGCAGGTAAATTAGTGTAGTTAATACCAATTTTTTATTATTAAATTGAATATTTATAACTATAAGTATCTAGTGTTGCTTCTTACTGGAGAAGGGATCAGTAACTATCTTTATAATTTAGGATTCTGTTGTATTTTGTAGAGTAGAGTGTTTAATAAAGCAGTTGACACTGAAACTGCTAGAAGAAAACAAGGAAAGCTTTAAGATATAGGCATAGGTAAGAACTATTAGATTAGAACTCTGATAGCACAGGAAATAATTCCAATTATTAACTCCAAAGATTAACAAGTGGACTTTCATAAGATTTAAAAGCTTCTGAACAGCAAAGGAAACTATCAACAGAATAAATGGACAACCTACAGATTGGGACAAAGTCTTTGCCAGCCATACTTTAGACTAGGAGTTAATATCTTGAATATATAAACAACTAAAAACTTTACATACCAAAACCCCAAACTTCCAGTCAATAAGTGAACTAAAGAATGGAACAGATAGCCCTTGAAAGAAGGAATACAAAAGGATCATAAATTCTTAAGTAATGTTCAGTATCCTCAGCCATCAGGGAAATGGCTGTCATCAAAAGCAAATGACAATGAATACTGGTGAGGATGTTGGTGAAAAGGAGTGTAAACTGCTGTAACCACCATGGAGATAATTGAGGAGAGGTCTCAGAACAAACAAAACAAAACAAAACAAAAAAACTGCCATAGGACTCACCTCTAGGACATCACCATAGGACTGCCATAGGACTCAGCTCTAGGACATCACCATAGGACTACCATAGGACTCAGCTCCTAGGACATACCCAAAGGACTATAAGTCTTACTAAAGATATACTTGTACATCCATGTTTATTGCTTTTCTATTCACAGTAGCAAGGAAATTAACTCAGCCTTGTTGTCTGTCAGCATATGAATTGATTGTGAAAATATGGCACATGTGGACAATGGAATTTTATTTTGCCATATAAATGAAATTTTGAAAATTTTAATAAAATTAATAGGTCTGGAAATTAACAAGTGAGATAAACAAGACTAGAAGACAAATACTTACATGTTCTCTTTCACGTGTGGGCCCTGCTTTCAACTTTTATATTTGTACTTATATGGACATAAGTTGGAAAATTAGAAAGAGGACCTTAAGGGGGGGGGTGTTTTTGGCTTCTTTTAAAATTATTTGTTACGGAAAAGAGTTTTTAAGGAAAGGGATTAGGGATGATAATGGAATACATGTTACTTGAAAGCCAGAAGAAGACAACTGGGTACAAATGAGAGGCATGGCAAGGAGAGGAACAGAGGAAGAATAATAGCTAAAACAAAATCTATATGAAAATGTCATGAAGGAAGCTAATAGGACTATAGAATAATGTTAAAATAGTAATATGGATAAAACATGAAAAAATAGTATCCTAAAGTTTATTTAAATTTTAATCAAAAATCATTAACTCAGTAGGGAATTGTGGCACACATCTTTAATCCCAGAACTCTGTAGACAGAGGTAGGTGGATCCTGGTCTACATAGTGAGTTCTAAAAACCAGGGCTTTGCAAATAGTCTCAAAAAAGTTATTAACTCAATAAATATGGAAATTTGTGTTGTCAAAGTTCTTTGTAAAAACATAAATTATGTTTTAATATATTTTTGTTTTTAGTGCAGAGATGTAATTTGGCCCTCTAGTTATGGAGATACTCCCACAATTTCTATAAAAGGAACTTTAACTTTCTCTAAACCAGTGCATTTCAGATCTTCAGCCAAAGAAGCTTCCAATGTAAGTAGGTGTTTGAATTTTTTTCATTTTTCTCATATTTTTTAATTATGTAAAATGTGAGAATAAGAAAGCGTTTTGTTTTGGAGAAGCTAAATAAAATCACTTGTAAATAAAATTTAGCTTCTCCAAAACACCCTTTATTTTAAAAGATAATTTTAAATACCAAGAGTTTTTGCTATTACATTGTCTGGTATTAAGCTGAATTTAAAAAGGAAACTGTAATTGCTAGAGTATGTAGAATAGGTAAGAAACTACTTTTCTTTTGGAAAGTAATTGCAGAATTGCAGTTAATCTTATTCCCCAAATCTTCCAATTATAATAAGTAGGAGGTTTATTATCTTGAGTCTTGTTTTACAGATTGTTTTCACATTAATTTATATACATGTCCATTATTGTCTTTTGATATGATTACAAAGTTAAGTTTTTACATGGAAGCAAAAAGATATTTTAAGATTCTTCATATTTAATTGTGTGTGTTGGTTTGTGTACTTAAGTGCAGTGAATCTTCTGGAGCTGGAATTAACAGGTGGCCGTAAGCCACCTGATGTGGGTGCTGAGACTTGAGCTCAGATCCACTCTAAAAACAATATGCATTCTTAACAACTAAGCCATCTCTCTAGCCTTGAAAAGATAACTTTTAAGAGAGCTTATCACCTTAAAATAATAGGATTAAAGTGTCTAAGGATACAAGAAAATTCATTTTAGTTATTAATAATAAAATACATATTGATATTTTTAATTAATATGATTAGGAAATATTTTATTGAATTTTTAAATTCAATATATTCTAATCATGCTTTCCCCCTTCCCCAGTTCCTCTCAGATCCTCTGAACCTACCCAATTCTGCACAGGATTTTTTTTTTAATTACTCTAAAACAGTGGTTCTTAATATGTGGGTTGTGATTCCTTAGGGTTGCACATAAGATATTTATATTGCAAATCATGACAGTAGCAAAATTACAGTTATAAACTACCAGCAAAATTTTATGGTTGGGCTCACCACAATATGAGGAACTATATTGAAGGATTGCAGCATTAGGAAGGTTGAGAACTATTGCTCTAAAACACACACTTAGCAAAGGTTAGAAAAAATTCTGTCATCAATCTTCATTTTCAAAATTTGTTTTTATACATCAAGTCGTTTGGGAGATCCCTGTTACTTGTACTGTGTAAGACTGTTAAATAGTTTATGTGCAATATTTTACTGGTATAGTTCTATAGCTTGGTAATTTAAAAGAAAAAGTGCTTGAGAGACTAGCAGGAACATAATTCTGTCTGATGTGGTATTAATTATTATAATGACAAAGTTTGGAGATAATATCCCTCATATTTGTTAGTTGGCTAGATATCTGACTTTTCAAAAAAGCTATACTAAAGATGTAAGGAAGGAAGTATATATCACAGAACAATCTAGTGTCCAGTCTCTTTTAAGGGGAGAATTGATGCGAACAGCATAGATTCTGGATGCTTAGTAAACTTGTATGTGCAATTCTTGAACTATTCTCGTTACCTTTTGAAAAATTGCAATGAATAGGAAGAAAGGTGTATTAGAAAACCAAGGTTGGGAAAACGGTCTAATTTGAAAAAAGGGAAAGTGATGTGGGATTCCCCTCTGTATGCTGTGAATGTGTTTTATTATCATTGGTTAATACAGAAGCTGCTTTGGGCCTATGGCAGCACAGAATAGGGCAAGGCAGAAATTCTAAGCAGAGATAGAGGAGAAAAGAAGGCAGGACCCGGGAGACACCATGTAACTGCCCTAAGGAGACAGATGCCTCGGAACCTTACTGGTAACGTGGTAAAATATGAAATAATAAAACTGGGTTAATTTAAGATATAGGAGATAGCTAAAAATATGCCTAAGCTATTGGCCAAGCAGTGTTGCAATTAATATAGTTTCTGTGTGATTATTTCAGGTCTGGGCAGCTGAGAAACAAAAGAGCAGCGTCTGCCTACAGGAAAGATGTATTCTGATGAGGTTGTTGTTAGCATTGATCTTAATTCCTAAGTAATTATAATATGTGAAGCTAAGGAAAATAGTAAAACAAGACCACATTTATTTTCATGTTTTAATGAAAAATATACTGTAAAAACAAATTCTAAATACCTTTCTTAGTCATAAAAACTTATTTTATCATGTCATATCAGCCTTTTTAGTATTTATATTTGTTTTCTTATTTTTTTTAAGGCTATTGAATTTATGGAAACTTTTGTATTTGCTATTAAACTACAAAGTCTACAAACTGTGAGGCTTGTATTTAAGATTCAAACCCAGACTCCCAGGAAGAAAACCATTGGAAAATGTTCTCTATCACTCAGAACTCTCAGTACACAGGAAATGGATTACTCGTTGGAAATAATACCACCTTCAAAAATTTCTGTAAGTGATAATAGTATCCAATACTAAACATAGTACACACCTTGAGAATGGTTTAACTTACTTGTTGGAGGTACTTTGAACAGTATAATATGTTGGAAGACCATGGGAACTCTGAAGAAGCAATATTACTTTAAACTATTTTATAAATAATTTATAAAACATTAACCATTTTCTTTCTTTATTTTCTTCAGAGTAACATGCTATCCTGTTTTAGTACATTTTTCATTAATGTTTTATACTGTAGGAGTAACATAGTAGCTGAGGACTCAGCAAAAATAAGTATAAATCATAAAATTCAAGTGCAATCTGAGATTGCAATAAAGTAGAATTAAGAAAATGGTTTTAACCATAGGTAAGCTGTATATCTGTTCACAAGTTGGTTAGAATGGAATTTGGTTGCCCCTGCCTCTGTTACTAGTGATGAAGTTCAGGACCTTACATGTTCTGCATGAGTTGCAACCCACCCCCATCACAGAATGAAAATTTGTTTTCATTTTAATGTGTTTTTGCTTTTACTCAAAAACTTTTTAATATTTATCTATTTTGGGAACAGGATATATGCTATGGCATGTGTATGAAGGTCAGAGGACAAGTTGTGGGAAATTGTTGTCTTCACTATGTAGTTCCTGGGGATCAAACTCTGATTGTCAAGCTAGGTAACAACCACCTTCAAATTTAGCCATCTCTTTGGACCAAGAATGGAAGTTTTTAAAATTATTAATAATTTTTGGTTGATATTGTATTATAGAAAAGGTGCTTGGTTGATTTTGAGACCTGATTATTTGCCTCTCTCAGTCAGTCAAACATTGTCATTAAAGTATTTAGAAATTTTTAATGATGTAACTATATAGCTTCTCTGTAGGGATAACATTTATATAAATTAGTCTTATTCTTTATAAGATAAATCTATTATGATTTTAAATTTATGTAAGATTTATATTTTACTTCTTTAAAAATATTTAAGATGCCAGGCGGTGGTGGTGCACGCCTTTAATCCCAGCACTCTGGAGGCAGAGGCTGGCAGATCTCTGTGAGTTCGAGGCCAGCCTGGTCTACAAGAGCTAGCTCCAGGACAGGCTCCAAAAGCTACAGAGAAACCCTGTCTCAAAAAACCAAAAAAAAAAAAAAAAAAAAGATGACTTGAAGTACTAATTAAAATAACCCTAGCTATGCATCGGTATCATTTGGGAACTTTAAAAGCACGTCCACACCTAAACCAATAAAATTAAATTTTCTTGGGGGTTAGGACAGAGACATTTGTAGTTTTCAATAGATTCCCAGTTGTGAATCTAATGTGTTGCGTGGCTTGAGAATCACCAAATTGGAAGGGAGAATAGAGATTAAAAAACAAAAGATTACTAAAGTCAGAGATTAAAATTTATTTCTGGTTATTTCTTGACTATATATTCAATTTCAGCAGCCAGTGTGAGTGCTCATAACTTTTGCTACAACATTTAAAACTTAAGTTACCTTTTTTGCTGTTAAAACACAGTAATTATGATAGTGGTTTGTAACTGGCATCATTTATAATAGCTTAGTAGAGAGTAATATGTAGTCATTATTTTACAGAAGATACAAATATCAAATGCACATTTCATATATTAAATGCTAAAGATATAGTATCAGTATGTCAAAAGATACTGAAGAAAATTGAGAAATTATTTTCTTTGAAGAATTTGAAGGAATGGTTATGGCTATATTCTATTTCTTAAAAAAACTTTATCATAAAATTAAAATAAAAAATATTACACATTGAAATTAAATTAAGTCTTTATACCAGTGAATGTTGTTATACAGTAAAAATTGCCTTTTGAAGCTGTGGAGCTTCTCCTTAGATTTTATATTTTCACTATCAAAGCACTAGACCAAAAAAAATCAAATGACTGAATTAGAACTAGAAAAACAATTATTGTTATTCATAACTTATGTCCATTACCTGTCTTTGTTCATCACCTAATATTTTGCTTTTCTTGTTCTCTTACCTACATATTATACTATACCCTCATATATGTGTTTGTTTACATATATTATTAGCCAGGTTATGCATATGAAGAAGACCATGAAATTATTTTCTTTCTGAGATTGTTGATCTTATTTAGTATTATACATTGTAACCTTATATATTTTCCTGCAAATTTTATCATTACATTTTTCTTTAGAGCTTAATGATATTCCATTTTCTACATATATGAAATTTTCATCATTCATCTGTTGGTAGACAACTAGGTTGATTCCATTTTTGTGATTTATTATATTTATTGACGTGTGTGTGTTGAACCATCTCAACATCTCTGGGATAAAGCCAACTTGGTTATGGTAGATAATCTTTTTGAAGTTTGTTTATATTCAGTTTACAAATATTTTACTGAGGAGTTTTGAGTCTGTGTTCATCAAGGCTATTGGACTCTCATTTTCTTTTGTTGTAGTATTATTACCTGACTTTGGTATTATGGTAATAGTGGTTTCATGGATCAAAATTAGAAGTACTCTTTTTTTTTTAAATTTTACTTTATTGATATTTATTGAGCTCTGCATTTTCTCTGCTCCCCTCCCCTCCCTGCCCACTTCAATCTTCCCCGCAAGGTCTCCATGCTCCCAATTTACTCAGGAGATCTTGTCTTTTTCTACTTTCTACTTCCCATGTAGAATATATTTATGTAAGTCTCTCTTCGAGTCCACATTGTTGTCTAAGTTCTCTGGGATTGTGACTTGTAGGCTGGCTTTCTTTGCTTTATGTTTAAAAAACCACCTATGAGTGAGTACATGTGATAATTGTCTTTCTCTGTCTGGGTTACCTCACTCAAAATAATGTTTTTCTAGCTCCATCCATTTTCCTGAAAAATTCAAGCTGCTGTTATTTTTTTCTGCTGTGTAGTACTCCATTGTGTAAATGTACCACATTTTTCTTATCCATTCTTTGGTCAAGGGGCATTTAGGTTGTTTCCAGGTTCTGGCTAAGACAAACAATGCTGCTACGAACATAGTTGAGCACATGTCCTTGTGGCACGATTGAGCATCCTTTGGATATATACCCAAAAGTGGTATTACTGGGTCTTGAGGAAGGTTGTTCCCTAATTTTCTGAGAAATTGCCACATTGACATCCAAAGGGGTTGTATCAGCTTGCATTCCCACCAGCAAGGCAGAAGTGTTCCCTTTTCCCCACAACCTCTCCAGCATAAGTTGTCATCAGCGTTTTTGATCTTGGCCATTGTTACAGGTGTAAGATGGAATCTCAGAGTTGATTTGATTTGCATTTCTCTGGTGACTAAGGATGTTGAACATTTCCTTAAGTGTCTTTCAGCCATTTAGATTCCTCTGTTGAGAGTTTTCTGTTTAGGTCTGTACTCCATTTTTTTTATTGGATTATGTGTTCTTTTGGTGACCAATTTCTTGAGTTCTTTGTATATTTTGGAGATCAGACCTCTGTCTGATGTGGGGTTAGCCAAGATCTTTTCCCATTCTGTAGGCTGCCATTTTGTCTTGTTGACTGTGTTCTTTGCTTTACAGAAGCTTTTCAGTTTCAGGAGGTCGCATTTATTAATTGTTTCTCTCAGTGTCTGTGCTGCTGGGGTTATATATAGGAAGTGATTCTCTGTGCCAGTGCGTTCAAGTGTACTTCTCACTTTCTCTTTTATAAGGTTCAGTGTGTCTGGCTTTATGTTTAGGTCTTTGATCCATTTGGACTTGAGTTTTGTGCATGGTGATAGATATGGGTGTATTTTCATTTTTCTACATGTTAATATCCAGTTATGCCAGCACCACTTGTTATATATGCTTTCTTTTTTTCCATTTAATATTTTTTGCTTTCTTTATCAAAGATCAGGTGTTCAAAGATGTGTGGATTGATATCCGGGTCTTCTATTCAGTTCCATTGGTCCTCCTGTCTGTTCTTATGCCAACTCTGTGTTCATTTCTTTGAAAAATTTAAGAAGGATTGGCAATAGATCTTCATTGAAAGTCTGGTAGAATTCTTCTATGAATCTATCTCAGACTGAATTTTTTTTTCTTTTGGAAATCTTTTTATTTCTACTAGAATCTTCTCATTTGTTGTAGGTTTGTTTAGGTTGTTGATCTTTTCTTGGTTTAGTTTTGGTGGTTTGAATGAATGAAGAAATTCATCTATTTCTTTTAGATTTTTCATCTTAATGGATAAAGGTTTTGTTTTAAAGTATTCCTTTATAACTTTCTGAATTTCCTTACTGTCTATTGTGATAGTTCCCTGTTCATTTCTGATTCTGTTAACTTGGATCATCTCTCTTTCTTTTGGTTAGTTTTATCAATGGTCTGTTAACTTTGTTTACTTTAAAAAAGAACCAGCTCTTAGATTTAATGATTATTTGTATTGTTTTCTTTGTTTCTATCTCATTAATTTCTGCTTTGATTTTTATTATTTCTTGCCATCTACTGAACTGAATTTGGGCTTGATTTGTTCTTCTTTCTCCAAATTTTTGAGTTGCGTCATTAAGTCATTAATTTTTGCTCCTTCTGATTTTGTAAGGCACTTAGAGCTGTAGGTTTCCTCTGTAGGACCACTCTAAATGTATCCCAGAGGTTTTGTGTAGTGTTTTCATTTAGTTTCAGGGATTTTTTTCTTTCTTGATTTTTTTTCTTTGTACCATTCATCATTCAGTAATGAGTTGTTTAATCTTCATGAATTTATGTATTTATTAGGGATTTCCTGTTAATTTTAAATTTTATTACATTGTGGTCGTAGAGTACATGAAATCATTGCTGATCAGAATGATTTGTTTTGTAATTTTTCTTGATGGACTTCTTGATCTTGATCATTAATCAAGTATTTATTATTTATTTGAGATCTCAAGTTTCTGTGCTCAGTACTGTAGATGAGACAGAATTTACCTGAAGAAATAACTGACCATTATAGAAATTTATGGCTCAGTTGTTGTTAAAGTACAAAATGTTCTTACCATGCTTAGGAGCATGTTCTTTTGTTATCCCTAGAAATAGTAGAAATAGTGAAACTTGTTTGAATTCATGGAGCTAGCAGTTGGTGAATAGGATTTGTTTTCAGAGCCAGCTCTTCGGGTTATACCTTATATTTATCATTTTCCCCCCACAAAAATATTCTCAAATACCACCAGATCGTGTTTTCTCTTGTGTTCTTTTACTTTTTTAGTTTTAGACAATTCTAGGAAGCTAATAAAGTTTTCTTTAAAAAAGTGATGCACTATTTATAAACAGATTTTCTATAATTTTGTGCTCATTAAATATTGTCAATGTATACCTGCTTATTGATTAGAATTTTAAATTTTGGGGTTTTATGAAAGTAGTTTTTCAAGATTTGAATTAATCTCCTATAATATAATTTGTATTTGTGTTAATAAATTTGGCAAGTAGAAGATGTCAAGTCCACTGCCAAGATCTGCGGTGTTTTAAGGGAGTGATTTCTGTAACAGTGTAACAACTCTAGGTATTCTCATTATAAGCATTTAATCATGAATATAAAACAATAATGAAAAAGAATTGATGAGATAATTTACCCACGGTTTCTTTTGTGTTTGGTAAACGGTTGTGTCTGTATCTTTGTTTTTTTTTTTCTTCCGTATAAGGGATTAAATTTAAGACCTAATCAATGGTAGACAAACTTTCTATATCCTCAACTATCCCCCTCCCTTTTTTAAAGATAGAGTTTTAGCAAGTTGTCACGGTTTGTATTGAACCGTGCCTTATCTTCCTCAGTGGCTGAGATTACAAGTCAACGTTACCAGTAACAACTGCTTTTTTTTTTTCTTTTTCTTTTTCTTTTTTTCCCCCAAGATAGGGTTTCTCTGTGTAACAGCCCTGGCTGTCCTGGAACTAGTTCAATAGACCAAGCTGGCCTCAAATTCACAGAGATCTGCCTGCTTCTGCCTCCCAAATGCTGGGATTAAAGGCGTGTGCTACCACCCAGTGTACTAATTTATTTTTTTTTTGAGTGGTTATTTTTTTTATTGAGAATAAGAAAAAAAAAGTTTCCGCCTCCTCCCATTTCCCTCCCCCTCCCCCCACTCTTCTCCCCCTCCCCCTACTCCTCTCCCCCTCCCTCTCTAATCCAAAGAGCAGTCATGGTTCCCTGCCCTGTGGAAAGTCCAAGGTCCTCCCCCCTCCGTCCATGTCTAGGAAGGTGAACATCCAAACTGGCTAGGCTCCCACCAAGCCGGGAGCTCACCAAGGCCAGCTGGACTGTGACTGAAAAAGAATGGGATAAAACCGGACTCTCTGATCATGGCGAACAATGAGGACTGATGAGAAGCCAAGGTCAATGGCAAGGGGTTCTGATCCTACTTTAGTGTACTAATTTAAATGCCGTGAGCAGAAACATTTGTTTTCAGATAGAATCCCACATATAGTCCAGAGTAGTCTCAAATTCACTGCCCTCCTACCTTCAAAGACACTTTTGTTTTAATCAGTAAAGGTTTTATTTTGTATATGATGTTTGAATTCTTGTTGAGTTATTGATCCATTCTCATTCTTAAATCTCAAGTACTAGATATGCTTATTTAAGTCATCATTTTTTGCTAAAATAAACACATTTTATCATCATAGTAAAACAGTGGTTCTCAACCTTCCTAAAGCTGTGACCTTTAATATAGTTCATCATGTGGTGACCCCCCAACCATAAAATTATTTTCATTGCTACTTCATAACTAGTTTGGCTACTGAGTGGTGTCCCGGTTCCTAAGTCCATTGGGAATATATGTTTTTTGATAGTTGTGATCCACAGGTTGAGAACTGCTATAGTAATTTTTTCTTTTTTCAAGACAGGGTTTCTCTGTAGCTTTGGAGCCTGTCCTGGAACTAGCTCTTATAGACCTGGCTGGCCTGGAACTCACATAGATTCTCCTGCCTCTGCCTCCCGAATGGTGGGATTAAAGGTGTGCACCACCACCGCTCAGCTGTAGTAAAATTTTTTAAGGGGGAAAATAACCTCAGTGTATATCTTAGGGTTTCTATTACTGTGAAGAGACACCATGACCATGCCGACCTTATAAAGGAAAACATTTAATTTGGGTGACTTACAGTTAAGAGGTTTAGTCTGTTATCATCATGGCAGGACATGCGCTGGAGAAGGAGCTGGAGAGTCCTGCATCTTAGTCTGCAGGCAACACAAAGTGAGCTGTGTCGCTGGTGTAGCTTGAACATAGGGGACCCAGGAGCCCACCCCCACAGTGAGGAACTTCCTCCAGTCAGGCCAAACCTACTCTAACAAAGCCACACCTCCTAATGCTCCACTCCCTTTGGGGACCATTTTCTTTCAGACCACCACAGTGTAGTTTATATTTTCTAGGCCATTTGTTTTCCAAAGAAGCTTTGAATTTCTTATTGCATGGTAATGTTAAAACATAGAATCATAAGCTTTCAATTTCTTATTAAAATAAAACCATGTTTTAAGAAAATACTAATACTTCAGTCAGTGGCATGTTCTTTTGTTTATTTTCAATGGGCCAATTATTGCAGAATATTTGGCAATTATCAAATACTATATAAAACTCTGAGAAGTGGTAACTTAATTGAATTTTATTCTGTAACTTTATCAGTACTGTATTTGTCTATGCTCAGCCCTGGCAAGATCTGCAATGCCATGTTCCTGCCTTATTCTCATTCTTACTGGTTTTAGATCTTTAGTAGTAATTGTTTTTTTTTGTATTTGGAAAGCTCTGTTTTTCACTTTAAGGACCTTAGAATAAATAAAAGTGGGCTGTCTTATGTTACATTTCATAAATAAATCACCAGTTTTTGTTTTGTTTTTGCTTTTGGTCAGCAATAATGTAGAGTATATTTTCTTTTCTTTCTAAAGTTAGAAAAAAATTATCTTCTGTTACTTTAAAAATCATATTTCAGCTTAGCACTCAGGAGGCAGAGGTAGGCAGATCTCTGAACTTGAGGCCAGCCTGGTCTACAGAGCAAGATAGTCACAGCTACACCGGGAAACTCATAAAACCAAAACCAACCAAACAGAAAAATCTCTATTTCATGTTTTAAAATAATGTAGTTAGAATATTTTTATTTCTTTTGAAGATGTGTTCTTTTAGGTTAAGCGGTTTCTCCAATAATGCTTAGAAACTTAGCATTTTAGGTTTTAGTCAGATTATCTTTTGATATCAGTAGCTTTGAAGTTCAGTATATAGATAACACCTTATATTTTCAGATTCCATGCAAGTGAATATATTTTTGGAATCCATGATATTTATCTTCAAAATCTCTCATAACTTGTGGTTTATAGTATCAGTAAAAAATAATACTTAAAAAAATTTCACTCTAGCTTTTTATGTTAGAAGTTTTGAAATATCTCTAAACTCTATTTTGAACTGCTAAATGACATTTTTTTTTTCATATATAGGTTTGCCATTCAGAACTTGAACTGGGGACTTGTTTTCAAGCAGTAAATAGCAGGATTCAGCTGCAAATTCTTGAGGCACAATACCTCCCAAGCTCATCAACACCTCTGACTTTGAGTAAGTGGTTCAAAGTTCATCCAGTGTGAAAAGGTTTCAGTGGGTAAGAATCCAAGAGACCAGTATGCCTTGAGGACTGTGCCCTTCTATGGATAAACAGCTAGGGACTATGATATGTTGATGAGCTGTGCTTAGTTTACCTGGCCACCTTTGGAGCTGAAGATTTGAGATCAACCCTACTTCAGTTAGATTGAAAGGGAATTATTTAGGCAAGTAAAAGTACTTTAACTAAAAAAAAAAAATTAAAAATATATACAGCTGAGCATTCAATTCAAGAAGTCGGGAAAATAACAAGTAGGAAAGCTGGAGTTGATAAATACAAGTTAATAATTGACAAAAAACCAAATGCTTTTTTTCTTTAAAAGGACCATTAAAATAGGAAAATTTGTAAGAAGATGGATAAAGCAAAGTAGAGAAGATATGATTGCTATTCTGAACAGTGAAGATAATATAATTTTAAATTCAGAAGAATTTTCTAAGTCAGAAGAGAATTAATAATACATAAGACAATTCCATGTACTAGCTATACTAATTCATTTGCACATACAGAAAGTAAATGAGTTTCTTAAAAACTCATTAAAGAACAGGAAGAATCTGAAAAGAATAACTATGGAAAAAGTGAAGAATTCCTTGCAAAAAGTACTAAGTAGGGCTTGGGAGATGGCTCAGTTGGGAAAGTGCCTTTTATTTAACATTAGGACCTGAGTTCTGATCCCTATGACCCATACAAAAATCTGGGGTGATCATGTATGCTTGTAACCTTGAGGGGGTGGAGAGGAGTTTGCTGGACAGCTTGTCTAGCCAGTCAGTGAATGCCAGATTCAGTGAGAGACTCTGTCTCAAAAGATAAGACACATAATGACTGAGGAAGAGGATACCCAGTGTTTACTTCTGGCCTCTACATGCATCTATACGCACACCTACATATATATAATTTACATACAAAAATAAGGTATTGTTCTTGTTTTTTTGTTTCTTTTTGTTGTTGTTGTTATTGTTAACTTGACACAAGAGAGACTTTTCAATTGTTAAGAATTCCTCATTAAGATTTGTTTATAATCAGTCAAGCCTGTGGGGAATTTTTTTAATTAGTGATTGATGTGGGAGGGAGAACCTAGCTTACTGTGGTAAGTGCCATCTCTGGACAGGTAGCCCTGGAGCAGTTGTTCTTAACCTTCCCAATGTTGTAACCCTTAATACAGTTCCTCATGCAGTTACCCCCACAAGATTATTTTTGTTGCTACTTCATAACTCTAATTTCACTACTGTTGTGAATTGGAATGTCATTATTTTTTTTACATAGAGATTTACCAAAGGGGTCTGACCCAGAAGTTGAGAACTGCTTTGGTGCTGTGTATAAGAAAGCGGGCTGAGCAAGCCATGGGGAACAAGTCAGTAAGCAGTACTCTTCCATGGCCTCTGCTTCAGTTCCTGCTTCCAGGTTCCTGCCTTTAGGTTTCTGTCTTGACTCTCCTTAGTGATAGGATATGATCTGAGAGTTGTAAGCTGGAACCAACATTTTCCTCACCTGGTTGCTTTGGTCATGGAGTTTTATCACAGCAAAAGAAACCCTAGCAAGACAGATAACATTTTAGTGCTTCATAGCACTAAGGTCTACTAAACCATTGAAGAACATGTAATTCCTGTTCAACATAAGTTATTCTGAAGCATGGAAAAAATAATTTTATGATATTAGTGTACTCTTGATAGTAAAATAGAATGAATAGCTCATTGAAAATAACTATAAATTATTACTAGATGGAGAATTATAAAAGTAAACAAAATCAAAGTTAGAAAAGTAAGTCATCAAGATTACTTCTAGTTAATTCTTTTTTATTAATTAATCGATTATTTTTTCCAGCTCGATCAGTTTCCCCTTATTCCTTCCTCTCCTCCCAGTTCATCTCCCATCCTTTCCTCTTTCCCCCATTCCCTCCTTCTCTTTTCCCTTCAGAAAAAGGGCAGTCCTCCCATGTGTGCCACCAACCAGCCATGGCACATCAAGTTAGGTGTGATTAGGCACCTTCTCTCCTATTAAGACTGGATGAAGCAACCCAATAGGAGGAAGGGGTCCCCAAAACAGGTAACAATCAGAGACAGCTTCTGCTTCCACTGTTTGGAGTCCTACAAGAAGACCAAGCTACACAACTGTATCATATGTGCAGAGGGCCTAGATCAGTCCCCTCTAAACTTTCTTTCTGGTTGGCGGTGCAGTCCATGTGTGTCCCTATGAACCCAAGTTAGTTGATTCTGTGGGTTTTCTTGTGATTTCCTTGACACCCTTCTCCCCCAATCCCATAATCCTTCCTCTCCCTCTTCCACAGGATTCCCTGAGATCTGCTTAATGTTTGGCTATGGGTCCCTGAATCTGTTCCCATTAGTTGCTGGGTGAAGCCTCTCTGATGACAATTGGACTGGGCAATGATCTATGAGTATAGCAGAATGTCATTAGGAATCATTTCAGTGACTTTTTATTCTCTAGTCATATTTGGTTCTATCCTAAGTTCTGGGCTATCCAGCCTCTGGATTCTGCCCCCCTCCAGGCAGTGTCAGGGATGGGCTCCTTCTCTTAATTTTGTGAAACAGAAACAATAGTAGGAGTCTATACAGATATATTATATAAATGGATCACTTCATTTAAGCAAAACTACTACCAAGGATTGCTAATGATTGCCATTTTGTAACCTAATAGATCTCATTCCTCATCCCGTGACTCTGCCTTTCTGGCAGTTCCCTCTTGCCTTTCTTGCTACCTTTTAGCCCCAGTTATACTAACTGACTCCTTACAGTAGCCAGACAGCACTTGATGTTAAGTTGTAGTCATTTTGTATTGTTGTGGTCCAAGGCTCTGAATCAACCCAAGCAGACACAAGAGGTTACTGCAAGGCGAGAGTTAATGCAGGGCAGCACTAAAGAAGCGGGGAAGGGGAGGGGACTGATCGATCAGGGTCACAGAGCAGACTCAGGAGCTGAACTATGACCCTAGATGTCAATGAAGCAAATATTTAAGCACAAAATTTACAAATATTTGTTGCCAAATTACAGTTATAATTTTCACCAGTCAGGATTTAGAGATTAGGGGCTTCTTTGAATGTTAGTTCCATCTTTGTCAACCTATCTATAATGCAAGCCTTTTGGTCCAACCAGATTCATTTGTTCTTTAGGAACAGCCACAATGTTTCTAGGGAACTGAAAATGCATAATGACTATTTCTATGGTTTAGGGAGCAGGTGGGCCAGCTACTAGAAGTTTCCCAATTCTCCTAGAGCTTGGGAACCTGAACTTTAGTTCACTCTTATAAGTAAACTGGAGTCTAAAGTCAAAACTGCAGTACTCAGACCAGGTGCTTTTTGCCTATTCCCAACAGTATCACATTAAAAAGTATGCTTAGGTGTAAAGATACATTACCCATACCTTTATCTGGGCAGTTCCCAAGTTGATATTCCTGCTCCAACTTCTTTAGTACCCTATTCTACATTTTGGCTTAGAAAACAGAAGTTTATTTTCTCAGTTCTCTAGAGATTGAACAATCCAATATTAAGCACCAGCAGAGTTGGTTTTGGAGGATTTTTTACTTTTTTCCCCTAGAGTTTATAATTGTTATATTTTGTTATAGTTTATACAAACTATTTTATCATTGTTGGAAGTGCTAGCTCTCAAATTTACTTAAGAATATTGTTTTACAATCTAGCCTGTTTGGGTCTTAAAGGTCCAGGTGTAATGCAACAATGTGTTTTCAGTATCTGTTAGCTGCATGATTAAATTTCCAGGTTTTTTAATAAACAATCTCTTTACAAAAAAAGAATATTGTTTTATTCTAGTTCTAGCACACATATATTTTTGGCATCACAAGCAAAGAAATTTACCTATGAAATTGTGAAATTAATACCTCTAGTTGTCCAGAGAATTGCCACCTTTTTTGCTGTAATTCATTTCAGTGTGTTTTCCTGTGCTGATGATTGTTATTCTGGTTGACATTATTCAGAATAGAGGAATGTTAAGTTCATTTAAGGCCACAGTAGTTATTTGTAGAGTGTGGTAAATGTTCTATTTGTTCTCTTGTCAAACAATAACCCAGAAGACCTTTAAAACTGATTATTTATATTTTTATAACCTATATAGATAAAAACTTTAGTATTTCACAAGAAAGTTTATAAACTATAGTTTCTTGTTTCATAGGTTTTTTTGTGAAGGTGGGGATGTTTAGCTCAGGAGAGCTGATCTATAAAAAGAAGACACGCTTACTGAAGGCATCCAGTGGAAGAGTAAAGTGGGGAGAAACTATGATTTTTCCACTTACACAGACTGAAAAAGAAATTGTTTTCCTCGTTAAACTTTACAGTCGAAGCTCTGTAAGAAGAAAACAGTTTGTAGGCCAGGTGAGTAGCGCTGTCCTGGATTTCTTCATGGTGCATCATTGTTGTTACTATGTAGTTAATTAGCAAAGGAAGGAGGATAAAGTTAAGAGTGAATACAGGAGGATTCTTCAAACTTTAAAATTCAGTGTTGCTTTAGTATCAAATTTTGTCAGATGTTTTGCTTTAATGCGAATAGATAACATTTCTGAGCAGCTAGGCTTCGTTTTTAACCTACTGAACTTTCAGCTTTAAAATATATAAAATCAGTAGAAGAGAAAATATGTCTAAGCAGAGTTTTTCATTGGGACCGCAATTAGCTCTGTTCCACCAGCCACTTTCTAAATGACCACTCAGAGACTGTCTGTTAATTTTAAATGCTCAGCAGATAGCTTGGGTTTTTTTTTATCTAGCTCTTATAACTTAAATTAACCAATTTCTATTAATCCATATGTCACTATGTGACTCATGGCTGTTACTTCATCTTGTACACCTCCTGCTCCCTCTACATCTGGCTGGCCACTCCTCTGACTCCACCCTTCTCAGTGTTGTTAGTCTGGGTTTCCCACCTAGCCTTGTCCTTTCCAGCCATTGGCCAGTCAGCTTCTTTATTAAACCAATCATAGCATAATTTATGAAGTGTACGGAAGATTTTGAGTATCACATTTATTTTATTGTTTCATCTTTTATTTTGTATTTAAAATGAGCCTTTTATATATTTTATTAACTTTGCTATGATAGATTTGAATTTTTAGAAAATAACAATTTTTTAACAATGTGATAATATTTAGGGAGCAAATGTTGCTGTCTTGATTAATTAATTAAAAATTAATTTGTATAGGGCTGTATAACAATTACCTTACTTATCAAGTCTATAGATTTTTTTTTTACATTTTCTTTCATTGTTGTCAATCCTATAGAATTTTTTTTCATTTTCTTTCCTTATTAGGATTTGTGGCAGCTATTAGTTCTCTATTCATATTAATTACAACTGTTTGTGTGACATTTAAATCTTGAAGTCTTTAACTGATGTAAAATTTTCACTTCACAAAAAACTTATTAACAGTCTTCAGATTGTGTATATGAATTTTCAAAGATTGGTATCAACTCTCATTTCATATAATTAGACTGCCAATTTAAAATGTTGCAGCTTGCTGTAATCTTATTTGGAAAGGAGTTTTAACTAAAGAATTAATATATAATTTAATTTGAGAGGTAATTAGCAGGATAATGAATTTGGAAATTCTTTAGTTGCCTCAGGTGTCAGTCACCATGAGGGAATCATATGTGGGCTCAAGTTCTTCCACTTTATCAATCGAAATACTCTGTTGTCTGTGTTATGTATTGGGGTCTCTGTAAGATGTTGTTTGAAGGAAAGTTCTTTTAGGCCAAGGTAGAAAAAGAATTGAAAACCAGTACTTACTCAAATCTCTTAGAAGAATTAGAAACTGGGTCTCAGGTAAGTTAATTCCAAGGTTACAGTATTTGTTAGCATTATAGCCAAGATAAAGATTCAGTTTTTTAAAATTGTACATCCACCTATTTCCATGTTATATACTCATTTCAATGTCTTATGTTTGTACAATACTACAGTTTCCCCAGATCATTTGCATGTATTTTCTGTAGTTTGTAAATGATAAAATAATGAAATTATTATGTATTAAGAATGACTTTTTATTAGATTTTAGTTAAGATTATAGTTTCATGTCATGTACAAGGTGCTTAAGTGCACATTCCTTTCTAGGTTAGAATCATTGTTTGCCTCAATTTAGAAATCATGGCAAAATTTTTTTTGAGTAATTAGGATCAATTTTAGTTGAGCTACTAGATAGAGCAAGAAAGAATATTCAAAAGGTAATGTTTTAAATAATATTTCATTTTTACAGTTTTAATTTTTAAACTGAATTGGATTACATAATCCAGAATGATTCAGCAGGTTAAATATTTTAACATTTAAGGATCAATCAAATCATCAAGCAACTTTTGAAAAATTGGAATGATACTTATTTAGAAATATGTTATCCAAACTTGCCCATATCTTAACAATAAGAGTAATTGCTTCAATTTAGTTAATAATATTATGTCAAGTTGAATGATTGTACTGTTCCTTTACAGCTCTGGATAAGTGAAGACAGTAATGATATTGAAGCGGTGAGCCAATGGAAAGAAACAATTGCAAATCCAGAAAAGGTTGTTATCAAGTGGCACAAGTTAAATCCATCATGAAGACTTCAGGCATTAATTTAGTGAAGAAACAACTTTACAGTCTTTTAGAAGAAACATAATTTTAGTTTTCTAAAGCTTGTAATGCATTCTATCAGTTATACAAAGTGAACAAAATGTTTTAAAATAGTACCAAAACAGAAGTTAAAATAAAGGGTTGTATTATTAGGCCAACTAAATAGATTATAAAATCTATGAAAATATCATTCCTAGATAGGTTTTTCTATATAGCTTTTGCTTTTTTTTTGCTTTTTTTGTGCTTTAAAAACTTTTAATTTTGAATACTGAAAACTTATTTTTCAAGTAAACAAATCCAAATCTTTGAGCCTCTAAAGTAAACATAGAAAAAAAGTAAGAAACAACTGAGCAAGCAACTGCAATCCTTCAGCATTTCACAGGGTGAATTTAACAGAGCTGTATCTTCCTAGTAGCAAGGATGCAGAACTACACACATGGTCATAACCTTTTGTCATCTTGTACTATTGGACTTCAAAACCTAGCACACTAATCCCTCTTAGTACTATTAGGTATTTACAGGACTTTGCCACTTTTCCTGTGGTAGGAATGATTGATTAGATCTTGGTTATATGGGTTATATCCTCATATGTACTTTTTCGAGCAAAAATGAGTAAAACCATTTTATATTTTATTTTGTACTTGAGGAAAGGTGATACCTTGTGCTTACAATTTCTTATCTATAAATGCATGATGACCTTTTTTTATAAGCTGCTTATCTGTAGGAGAATTAGAGAATTATCAACATTTTTCCAAGAATAAGTAAGCGTGGAGCTAGCAGGATGGCGCAGTGGGTAAAGGAGCTTGTCACTACACTGACAGTTGAGTTCCTCCATTTCTGGAATGCAAAGTGATAGAAGGAGAGAAGGGTGAACCCTTCAGTTTGCTCTCTGAAATCCACATGTAAACCATGGTGCATACATGTATTTGCACGCGTGCACGCACGCGCGCGTGCGCACACACACACACACTCTCTCTCTCAATAAAAAAGAATAAATGAAGTTTATTTGAAGTCCAAAATATGTACATTTTGCTGTCTTCCTCATTCTTATCCTTTATTTTATTTGGTGTAAAAACAAAATATTTTATATTTGGACCAACTTAATTTAGCAAAAGTAAATGAGCTTAAATAGTAAATTCAGTAGTTTTGATCATAAGTTCTTTGTTTTAGTTTTTTTTTGGTTTTTCGAGACAGGGTTTCTCTGTAGCTTTGGAGCCTGTCCTGGAACTAGCTCTGTAGACCAGGCTGGTCCCGAACTCACAGAGATCCGCCTGTCTCTGCCTCCCGAGTGCTGGGATTAAAGGCGTGCGCCACCATCGCCCGCTTGTTTTAGTTTTTGATGTAAGTTACTTGTTCTGTAATCTACAATGTTAAAGTATTTTCCAATTTTTAATAACCATACATGATAAAAATTTATAGAATGTATATATTTTTCTACTCCAGGTTTTGTTTAGGTACGTATTACAATTTAGCCTATGGATATTATTCCTGCTTGGATGGCCATAAGAGTTGTGGCTAAGACAATACAGTTTTTAGGAAGAAGCAGGCAACAGTACCTAATATTATAAAGTGACTTTATTTTTGCTAATAAATAAATAATGAGATCTGTATTCCTGATCCTCCTCTCTCCCTCCCTCTTGACCAATCTGCCTGCTTGCCTCTCTCTTTCTTTGTATCACACAATTTAGATCAGAGAAATATTTTGTTATAATGTAGGAGTAACCTTTTTAATTCTAGTTCTTTATTGTCTAGATATTTAATTAGGACCTAAACTGAACTGTTACCTAGATATCTTCTCAAGCTACAAATATATGTAGTTTATATTCTCCTTGCTTCTGTTGCCTAGATTTTATGATACCAGTGGTATTTACCAGAGTTCTTTGCCATTGTGAATTTTGAAAAATATTTTTAGACTTAAGAAAAGTGGAGTACTAGTGAGTACTCCCTTGGCCTTTTAGGAAAAACATCCTTTGTGATAGTGATAGTAGTTTGTAAATTGAGACTTAAACTTTCTTTAACTTTACTTTGTTTAATAGATTTTACTTTTAAAGTTGGCACATACATTTTCTACATGTAATCTGTTGTCAGCACAGGCACCACCTTCTGCACTTTGAACACCCTACACCCAAATAGGGCATTTGTCAGAATTGGCCAACCTACACCAACATATCATAGGCTTGCTATTTTTAAAATCTAGAATTTTATTTTGAGCCTTTTTTGTGTTCTCTGACTTTTAATTACTAAATTTGATACATGCCATTGATTTAATTCAATTTTAATGATCCAATTAATAGTTAAGCATATGCATATTATAAAATTTGAGGAAAAGATATGCTTTCTTGGTTTCCCAGTCTCCTAGATAGCCTAGATCAATCAATACAAAGAAAATTGTATTTAAAAGAACTATCAGGGAGGGGGACTTGACTGGAGGAGGGGGAGGGAAATGGGAGGCGGTGGTGGGGAGGAGGCAGAATTCTTTAATAAATAATTAATAAAAAAAAGAACTTTCAGGTGAAAAAGTATTGATAGGTGAAGGTTTCTGATGTTTCAATCAGTCTTTACTGAAGCATTTTTCAACTGAAGATGTACTGGATGTAAATGTGTATGCTCATTGTGTTCTTGAAATTTTATGTGAAATGTAAGAAAAAAATAAGAACCAGTAATAAAAACTGAAATATTATACAAAAATCATTTTTCTTTGTGTTGATTTGGGCTTTTCTTGACCTTTATTTGTAACAAAGAAAAAAAGAACCTAAATGATGCTGGGAGACCAAATGGGAACCAAGGAAACTTCATTACTGGGGAGATTAGTCATTTATAAACTATGACATTTATAAAATGTATTTATAAACTCTCAGATAACATAAAAAGTTACAGCCCATGTCAACACTATTTGGGATTGGTTTAATTTTACACGATGCTATTCTCTTTACAATGGTTCTTTTTTTTTCTTTTTTCTTCTTCTTTTAATTACTTGACATACTTGTTTGCTTCCCAGCTTGTACATATGTCCTTAATTTCTTGATATAATAAACACATTTCAATTCAAATAGCAACTTTGATTGCTATGCAGAACAGAAGTAATTGGTTCTGCAATTTACTTACTCAGTTGCATACAAGCAACATGCTATATATGAAAATATATTTGAAAAAAGTTACTGGCTGAATTACAGGTATTAAATACTAAGCATTCAAACAGTTACTGGATGAATTACAGGTACCAAATACTAAGCAATTTAACAACTTATGATTTATTCTGTTTAACCATCTAGGAAGTTTGAAGCCATCATCAGTCCAGTGATAATTTCAAGTGCAATTGAGAATTCAGAAATTTCGATGGAGCTCTTAGTGTAGCAGATCTTGTAGGTAAAATATATGCAACTTTTAGTAGCTCATGTGAAGGACTCTTTCTAAAATTGACTTCCTTGATTTAATTCTCAGCAAACTAACATGACCTTTATTTTTTATGGTATTAGTCCATGTTCTATATTTATAATGAATTTATGACCACCTGAAGGTATTAATTTGATATACATGGCCTTCACAGCCACCATAGGATTTTTACTCCATCTATTATATTATTATAAAATATTACTTTGATCCCATAGAAACTTTGCTGGTTTCCCGTATATGTTCTGGAGCACTGGAAGGAATAAGTTCTGCCAGATTACATCTGCTTTCTGCAACAGGAGGGAGATTACTCAACAGTGTATTTATAAAATCCCAGATAACAAAGAAAGTTACAGCCCATGTGAAATCATTGTTTGTCATTTATTTAGTTTTACCCAATTTTTAAAGCAGAAATCATACAAATGACTTGTGTATTAATGTCAGCTCTTCCCAGACAATTGAGAAGAAATCACTGGGATTTCTGGACCTATGTAATTATGGTTTAAAAATAAACTAACCTGAAATTTTCTTTGAATATAGTTTTGCAAATTTCTTTGATAATAATAAACTCATCAGCCAGTTGGAAACCATTTCTAGCAAAAAATTTTCATTGTTTATGTGTTCATATATTTGCACATGTATGAAATATTTCAGAAACTTGGAATAAATTCAAACTTTTCTTATCATGGTAGAAATGGATATTTCAGATGCCTCTCTATTCAGTGTTTGGAACTTTAGTGTTTCTTCAGAGCATTTCAAAAAAAAAGAACCAATAAAATGTTTATGTCTGTGATGACTAGGATGAGGCTTTTTAAATTTTCTCTTCCTTCAGAACCTGTTTTAATCAAATGCTTTCAGTTTTAGGTGAAACATTGAGTTAAAAGAATTTTGAACTAAGAAATATCTGGTCTATTTATATAGATTTATAAATAAGTCATATAGATTTATGATTTTAAAGATACTAAAAGAATTATTAGAGTCCTCCAAACCTAGATTTTATATTGTTATGGACAGAGGTATGTGCTGTCTAGTTTTAGTGATTTCCTAGTACATTATTTTCTTGGTCATCATTTTTTAATATTGTTATCTATTAAAAAATCTGATCCTTAATACAAATGGTGATAGTCAATGTTTCCATTAAATCAATAGGACCTTGGTAAAGGCAGTAGATAACCTGGAACAAAGTTTCTTCATGCTTTCTTAGATGGCAAAGAGGCAACTAATCCATGCTACACCAAATAAGGTATTCTTTTAAATGGTATTGATTTTAATATTCTTATGTCATGGGATTTTAAGGTCATCATTCTTTAGTTTTTTGAGGCTGGAAGATAATTTCTTTTAAAAAAAATCTTATGATATAATGATTTAGCAAAAGTAAGTTTGATTGTGGTGCTAAGTTGGCTTTCAGTTTAATTTCTTGGTTTTTCAAATGCCTTGATTATATTATGCATGAAGTTTTGATCATGAAATAACTAAAATTATAAATGAATCATCATATATGCTTAGATATAATAAACCATCATTGTTTATACTGAGATTTTTATATTTTATATATTTGTGAAATAAAACCATAAATATCAGGATTATAGTAAAAATTACTGGAGGTATAAATAAAGTGCTTTGGAAAGTCTAAAGGAAGAATTAAATGTAAATAAATGAAGTAGGAAAGGCTTGGTTGATCTCTTGCCCAACATGTACATATCCAAGTAACCTGGTAGCACTAACTCATCATTACTGATTCTCCCATCTGGAAATCTTGATTTCTTTTGTCAACTGACTCACTGAAAAGCAATTATACTTCCACTTGTTTCAATCTTTAACATACCTCTCCTTTTATTACTTAGTCCGTATTGTTTCCAGATTGCAAAGGAAACATGGTTAGATTCCTTCCACTACCTGCTTCCATATCTGCAAGTTTATTTTTGTCCATATCTATTCTTCTCACCTCATGTTGGAAAGCCAGACAATGTAAATTCTGAATTCCTTTCAGCTTTTTCTAGGCTCACATTCTATTTATTAGGCCCAGGTCTCTCTATTCATTGTGTCTCTACTGTTGGATTCCATGAACTGTATAGGCATAATTATGTAGTTTAGATTTCAATATGAGCAAAGGAACCTATGAAAACTGCAGTGGAAGGAATATCCCAATTCTTTTTTTTTTTTTTTTTTTGGTTTTTCGAGACAGGGTTTCTCTGTGGCTTTGGAGCCTGTCCTAGAACTAGCTCGGTAGACCAGGTTGGTCTCGAACTCACAGAGATCTGCCTGGCTCTGCCTCCCGAGTGCTGGGATTAAAGGCGTGCGCCACCATCACCCGGCCCAATTCTTTTATTGAAAATCCAACTCCTATAAGATGGACAATGTGTGGAAAGTGGTCCTTTGGGAAGTGCTTAGTTGTTTTTTTTTATTTTTATCACTAATCCCTCATGGATGGGATTAGTATTTTTAGTTATCTATTTCCTTGCTTTCTGGGGTTCATGAGAAACCAGGCACTAGGGATTATTTTTAAAACTTATTTTACATACCAATCCCAGTAACCTTTCCCTTTCCGTCCACCCACTACCCCCCACCTTCTCTCCAACCCACCCCCATCCACTCCTCAGAGGGGGTCAGGCCTCCTATGGGAAGTCAACAAAGTCTGCCACATCTGCCACAAGGATGACTCCAGCTAAGAGTCTAAACAGTAGCGGAGAGGGTACCTTAACTGCCCTTCTACTGTAAACAGATTCATGACTTTCTTGTCATCATAGAACTTCATCCAGTAACTGATGGAAACAGATACAGAGATCCACAACTAAGCACTGGGTGCTCCTGGAGTCCAATCATAGAGAGAGAGAGGAGTGATATGAGCAAAGGGGCCAAGACCATGATGACCATGATGACCATGACAGAAAGAGCTGACTCTAGCTAGTGAGAGCTCACTTAACTCTGGACTGACAGCTGGAAAACCTGCATAAGACCAAAC
The DNA here is from genome assembly GCF_014885135.2 of Alexandromys fortis. Classification (NCBI taxonomy): domain Eukaryota; kingdom Metazoa; phylum Chordata; class Mammalia; order Rodentia; family Cricetidae; genus Alexandromys; species Alexandromys fortis. Next base: position 7,082,720 of record NW_026067953.1, on the reverse strand, counting down.
TAGGCCCTCTGAATATGGGTGACAGTTGTGTAACTTGGGCAATTTGTGGGGCAACTAGCAGTGGAACAGGATCTATCCAAAGTGCGTGAACTGACTTTTTGGAGCCTATTCCCTATGGAGGGATATCTTGCTCAATCTAGATAAAGTAGGAAGGGCCTTGGTCCTGCCTCAAGTGATGTGGCAGACTTTGTTGACTTCTCATGGGAGGCCTGATCCCCACTTTGAGGAGTAGATGGGGGTGGGTTGGAGAGAAGGTGGGGGGCAGTGAGTGGACGGGAAGGGAAAGGTTGCTGGGATTGGTATGTAAAATAAGTTTGTTTTAAAAATAAAAAAGGTGACCTCTGCCAGTCCAGGCTTGAGTCTGGGACCTCCAAGGCAGTAGGCCTGAGCCAGAGAGACCTTTGTGGGACAGGGCCCAAGACAGGAACCTCTGTGGAGTGGGCCCAGGCCAGGGACATCTACAGAACATGCCATTCAAACATAAAAGAATATACCTTCTCAGCACCTCATGAAATCTCACAATTGACCACATACTAGGTAACAAAGCAAACCTCAATAGATAAAAGAAATTGGAATAACCTCATGTACCTTATTGGATCACCATGGCTTTTAGAATTCAGCAGTGACACTAATTTCAGAAAGCCCACAAGCACATGGAAACTCAACAGTGCTCACCTGAAACATCAGTGGGCCAAAGAAGAAATACAGAAATTAAAGACTTCCTGAACTTCAATGTGAATGACCACACAACATACCTAAATTTATGGGACACAATGAAAACAGTGTTAAGAGGAAAGTTCATAGCACTAAATAGCTATATAAAGAAGTTGGAAAAAATACCACACTAGTGAGTTAACAGAACACCTAAACACTATAGAACAAAAGGAAGTAAACTCACCCAGGAAAACTAGATGTCAGAAAATAATAAAATTGAGAGCTGAAATCAACAAAATAGAAACCAAGGAAACAATACAAAGAATGAGACAAAGAGGTGGTTCTTCAAGAAAATCAACAAATTAGACAAACCTTTATCCAAACGGCAGAGAATATCCAAATTAACAAAATCAGAAATGAAAAGGGGGACATAACAACAGATATGGATGAAATCCAGAGAATCATTAGGTCATATTTTGAAAAACCTGCACTTCACAAAATTGGAAAACTTAAAGGAAATGGATAATTTTCTGATAAATATCCCTCACCAAAATTAAATAAAGAACAGATAAGCAAATTAAATAGACATATAGCTGCTAAAGAAATAGAAATAGTCATCAAAAGTCTCCTAACCAAAAAAAAAAAAAAAAGCCCAGGACCAGATGGTTTCAGCTTAGAATTCTACAAGATTTTCAAAGAAGAACTAATACTAATACTCCCCAAATTTTTCCACACAATAGAAACAGAAAGAACATTACCAAACTCTTTATGAGGCTACAATTACTCTGATATTCAAACTGTACACAAAGACATTACTATGAAAGAATTACAGACCAATCTCCTTCATGAACATTGATCCAAAAATAAAATACTGGCAAACCAAATCCAAAGACACAACAAAAAATCATCCACCACGATCAAGTAGTCTTATCCCAGATGTGCAGGCATGGTTCAACATACGAATATCTATCAATGTAATCTACCATATAAACAATTAAAAAAACACATGATCATCTCAATAGATGCTGAAAAAGCCTTCAACAAAATACAACATCCCTTCATTATAAAGGTCTTGGAGAGACAAGGGATACAAGGAGCATACCTAAACATAATAAAGGCAATATACAGCAAGCCAACAGCCAACATCAAACTAAATGGAGAGAAACTCACAGCAACTCCACAAAAATTAGGAGCATGACAAGGTTGCCCACTCTCTCCATATCTATTTAATATAGTTCTTGAGGTTCTAGCTAGAGCAATACTACAACAGGAGACCAAGGGAATACAAACTGGAAGAGAAGTTAAACTTTCACTATTTGCTGATGATATGATAGTTTACATAAGCGACGCCAAAACTCCTACCAAGGAATTTCTACAACTCATAAACACTTTTAGCAATGTAGCAGGATACAAGATTAACTCAAAAAGTCAGTAGCCCTCCTTTACACAGATGATAAATGGGCTGAAAAAGAAATCAGAGAAACATCACCCTTCACAGTAGCCACAAATAGCATAAAATATCTCAGAGTAACTCTAACCAACAAGTGGAAGGCCTGTATGACAAGAACTTTAAGTATTTGAAGAAAGAAGCTGAAGAAACCAGAAAATGGAAAGATCTTCCATGCTCTTGGGTGGGTAAAATTAACATAGTAAAAATGGCAATCTTACCAAAAGCTTACCAAAAAATCTACAGATTCAATGCAATCCCCATCAAAATCCCAGCAAAATTCTTCACAGACTTCAAAAGAACAATATTCAACTTCATATGGAAAAGCAAAAAACCCAGAATAGCCAATACAATCCTGTACAATAAAGAAACTTCTTGAAGCATCACAATCCCTGACTTCAAACTCTACTACAGAGCTACAATACTAAAAACAGCCTGGTATTGGCATAAAAACAGACAGGAGGACCAATGGAGCCAAATCGAAGACCTTAGTCATTACAAATGCAAATCAAAACAATTCTGAGATTCCATCTTACACCTGTAAGAATGGCCAAGATCAAAAATATTGATGACAATTTATGCTGGAGAGGATGTGGGGGTAAAGGGAACACTCTTCCATTGTTGGTGGGAGTGCAAACTGGTATAGCCCCTTTGGATATGAGTATAGTGATTTCTCAGAAAATTAGGAAACAGCAAGGTGTACCACTCCTGTGCTAAAACAAAACCCAGGCTCCAGTGCTCCCTTGGCTGCCTGTGATGTGATGGAGTAAGATAACATGTTGGGTGGTGATGGAGAATCACTGTAGATGGAGGTTTGTTTCCCATGTGATTGGGTGTTCTTCAGTAGTCTGAGCTGCCATCTGTTAGACACAGCAAACCAAAGGTTGTTTGGTATTATGTTGAAAACTAAACCAAACTTAAATAGCAGTGGAAACTGGTAGGTGAGTGTCTAAGGAATCACCATGTGTGGTGTGAATACTGGAAACAACTGCAGTTGTACCCATCGACATAAACCCATTATCTTAATGCAACGGAGGCATCACAAACACCAGTGCTCCTACTGCCTCAGACTGCCTTTTTTTTTCCTGATACAGAAAAAGGAAGAAAGAAAGTGATCTTACTGTGAAACTGTCCCACTCGAGTATCTAATGGAACTTTTTAAGTAAGGAAAGCTTCAGTATTGCCAAGTGTGGTGGTGTTGCCTTCTTCTGCAATACTGAATTTTTTTTTTACAATACCAGTAGCTGTCCGGATGTGCTCAGGAGGATACTCTAGAAGATGCTTTCTCTAGTTAGAACAAAAAACAGCCGTCAGGGTGATGTTTTCCTGTGGGCAGATACTTTAACCTAGAAGCAAGCATTGGTTTGTTGAAGAGCTTTTAATGTATATTAAACCATGATTCTGAGAGATGGTGGGTCCTCCAAGGAGTCCTTTACTGGCCTGAACATTCTCTGATGTTTGGCATTCAAGGGAATGAAAACAGAACCGCATGCCTTTAAAAGATGAACTTAATGATGACTGCTAACCTTCACTAGCCTTCAGCATTATCTGTTTCCTCAGTAGAAGCAGTTTAAAAGGTTGAATTGGTGCTTGAATTCATTGGTTCAGTTGTAATTTTTATACAAACTTCTTACACTGTGGGATGTCTTTGTTTACAGAAGTGTAGCAGTCACAGTTCTGCCCAGTAGGGTGCACCCTTTGCAGATGTGCTGTCTGTGGGCATTTCCTTCCTCTGCAAGCCTTGCAGCCCTGTATGGCTAGTTTTGGTTTGGGCAGTGCATGTGTTGGTATGCAAGGGGAAGGGGCTTTTTCCAAGTTTTGACAGATAATTATTTTTTTCTGAAATATGTTTCCTACTTAAATGACTGACAAGTGTGCATTTCCTATGTTTGTTTATGCTTTGATTACAAAAACTTTATAAACTTGCTACATTGTTTTCATACTTTTGTTGTTGGATTATGTTTAGAAACTTTTCATAAGTTCAGAAGTCTTAAGTATGCAGACGTTTACGTAATTGTGCCATTCCAAAGTGCATCAGAACTGCCATTCCCTTCTCGTGTCTTCTCAGGAGTAACACATATCAGGGACTCATCATCTGGAAATATGAACGCTCCAGGGAACTCCCACGGACACTAGGAGACTTGTACTCACACGCTGTATGGAAGGGTGTGTGCGGAGGGACAAATGGAGACCTGTGCATCTCTAGATAGGATGCATACTTCAAAATGTTCACAGTATAAGTCTCTGTTTAGGTATATGTCCATGTATCTCTCTCTCCTTTTTTTTAAACAACAATTAAATTTCGTTTTAATTAAGGGGGAAAAACACATCAAAGTAGCTCTCTTCCAAAGAAGAGATTCTAAGCCACCTGACTCAGTTCAGTTTGTACCCAGTTACCAGAGAGCACAGCTTCAGGCATCTGCCCCCAGTTAGCAGTAGTGGTGGAATCGAGTCCTTGGAGAAGGATCCTAAGAGGGGAAAGTACATTTCTTCAGTGCCTAGAGAAACGGCTCTCCACACACGGGGACTTTATCTGGGGACATCTGTCACCTTTGGGATTGCTATGTACAATGAGATTTATAATCATGATACTCTTGGGTGGTAGTTTCCAAAGACACTACTCCTGTGCAGACAGCATGCCAGCCCCTTGTGCTGGCAACTACTGTTTCATGTCAGTCAGACCTGTGATAGTTGCTGGAAGGATGTGGGATTATGAATTGTGTAAATGTTTTTGTAGAAAAACTTGTGGTTGAAAATGAACCCGAGTGTTTGATGTGAGGATGAACCATTTCTATCATGAATTCTGAGGTAATGGCAGAAAATTTTGAAGATTAAAAAAATGAGATAATCAAAAAAGAAAGAAAATTAGGAAACAACTTTCCTCAAGACTCAGCAATACCACTTTGGGTATATATCCAAAGGATGCTCAATTGTACCACAAGGATATATACTCAACTGTGTTCATAGCAGCATTGTTTGCCATAGCCAGAACCTGAAAACAACTTAAATGGCCCTTCAACTAAGAATGGATAAGGAAAATGTGGTACATTTACACAATGTAGTACTACACAGCAGAAAAAAAAAATAATGACATCTTGAAATTTGCAGGCAAATGGATGAGTCTAGAAAACATCATATTGAGTGAGGTAACCCAGACTAGGAAAGACAAATATCATACATACCCTCTCATAAGTGGCTTTTAGATATAAAAAAAAACAAACAAATAAATAACAGCCTACAATTCACAATCCCAGAGAACCTAGACAGCAAAGGGGACCCGAAGAGAGACATACATGGGTCTAATCTACATGGGAAGTAGAAAAAAAGGCAAGATCTCCTGAGTAAATTGGGAGCATGGGGACCATGGGAGAGGGTGGACGGGAAGGGGAGAGTAAGGGAGGGAAGTGGAGAAAATTATATAGCTCAATAAAAACAATTAAAAAAAAAGAAAAATATCTCTGAAACGGTTAGACTTGTTACACAGGCCTTCATCAATTACAAGCATTGGCTATAGCTGAATGAACTCGGTCTCTAGTCCCTTTTTCTTCCTCAGGAGTTGCTAGGTGGTATTGAAAGTTCCACCCTCCAAATTGTGTGATTGGATTCCCTGGAATCCAGTCTCAACTCCATGTTTAGGAGATTTCTAAAAGCCCTTTCATTGAGAGGAGTTTCCTGTGACTTAACAAGATGATTCTTTCACCTTAATTGCTTTGAAACTATATCAGGAGCCATGTTTTTGTTTTTGTTGTTGTTGTTGTTGTTGTTGTTTTTTAAAGTACAACAGGATTATTCCATTAACTTAAGGGCTTTAACAGTTATGTACCACTAACTAGGGACAAGTCAAATATGTATTTGTTATATCAGCGTCACATATTGGAACCTTTTCCTCTCTTATCTCTGGTATTCTGTTTAAAATATGCATTCTTTTTTTTAAAATATGCATTCTTAACAGGTCTTGAGTCCACCCATTCTTCAAGTGTCTTTTTCTTACTCAATGTCAACATTATCTTCCCCTTGGGTATTGTAGTCTACCCATAACTGACCTGATGTCTACCTTTTTCCCCTCCAGTAAATTCTTCCAGCAGCCAGAAGGATGCCTTTTAAATACAAATATAATTGTCATACCTTAGTTTCCATTATTCTTGCTGTGAACTCCAAAATCCTTAGCAGTCTACCAAGTTCATTTCTATACCTTGGGGATCAGCATAAACAGACTTGTTCATTCATTATACTAGCAGATAATTGATTAGCAGGACAAAAAGCAACGGCACATATATTTTAGTAATATTTACATAGCTATTATTAGAAAACATAGTTTGAGTTTATAAATCTTTTTAATAAAGAACTAGAGGCTGAGCTTCAAGGTAGACAAAATGTGGAAATGTGGCTAGGATATGTTAATTATAATAGAAGGTGTTACCTCAGTTCTGTTTACATAAACTCATGTATTTTTAGAAATTCATTTTATATACCAACCACAGTTCCCCCTTCCTCCACTTCTCCTCCCTCCTACCTTCCTCCAAACCCATCCACTCCTCAGAAAGGGTAAGGCCTCCCATGGGGAGTCAACAGAGCCTGGCACATTCAGTTGAGACAGGACTGAGCCCTTCCCCCCACCCCATATGAGCAAAGCATCCTACCATATGGAATGGACTTCAAAAAGCCAGCTCCTGCACTAAGAATAGATCCTGGTCCCAATGCTACAAAACTGTCACCCACACGCAGAGGACCTGAGTTCATGAGCTCCGGCAAGTTCTCATCTGTGGGTTTCCCCCATTATGATCTTGACACCCCCTGCTCATATAATCATAGCTTGTCCTGGTGCTTGGATGTGAATCTCTGCATCTGCTTCTATCAGTTACTGGATAAAGGTTCTGTGGTGAATTAGGGTATTTATCAATCTGATTACAGCAGAAGGCCAGTTTAGGCTCCCTCTCCATGATTGCTAGGAATCTTAGCTGGGTCATCCTTGTGAATTCCTGGGAATTTCCGTAGCATCAGGTTTCTCCCTAGCCCCATAATGGCTCACTCTATGAAGATATCTCTCTCCTTGCTCTCCCACTCCATCCCTCTCCCAACTTAACCATCCCATTCCTTTATGTTTTCATCCCCCATCCCTTGCCCTTTACTGCCACCGTGTCCCCTGTTTATGCAGGAGATCTCATCTATTTCCCCTTCCCAAGGGGATCCATGTATTGGGAAGAAGGCAAACTTTCACTATTTTGCAGATGACATGATAGTAACACAAATTACCTCAAGAATTCTGCCACAGACCTCCTACAGCTGATAAACACCTTCAGTAATGTAGCAGGATACAAGATCAACTAAAAAAAATCAATAATCCTCCCTATATACAAATGATAAATTGGCTGAGAAAAAAATCAGAGAAACATCACATTTTACAATAGCCGTAAATAATAAAAAATATATTGGGGTAACTCTAACCAAACAAATGAAAGACATGTCTGACAAGAACTTAAGGCCTTTGGAAAAAGAAATAGAGGAAGATACCAGAAAATAGGAAGATCTCCCATGCTCTTGGATAGGTAAGATCAGTATAATAAAAACGACAATCTTACCAAAAGCAATTTACAGATTCAGTGCACTCCCCATCAAAATCCCAACACACTTCTTCACAGACCTCGAAAGAACAACACTCACCTTCATAAGGAAAAACCAAAAACCCAGGATAGTCAAAACAATCCTGTACAATAAAAGAACTTCCAGAGGCGTAAACTCTTGATGTCAAGTCTCTCCGTCAGTAATAGCCATTCCTTTAACTGGTGGTAGTGGAGACAACATTATAAAGAATAATTTATGTCCTCTTTTTTTCTAGATAAGAGGAAGGTAGAGAACTGTATTAATTATTTTCTGTTGCTGTGATGAAACACCATGACCAAGGCAACTTATAGAAGGATGAGTTTATTTGGGCTTACAGTTCCAGGAGGATAAGATGGTCACTATCTCAGTGGGGGAAACATATATGGTGCCTATAGGAGCAAGCTGAGAGCTCACATATTGAATTATGCCAGAAGCAGACAACAGGAACTAGGAATAATGCATGGATTTTAAATCTCAAAACCCAGCAGTGGGATACTTCTTCCAGCAAAGACACACCCCCTAAATTTAACAAAACAGTACCACCAACTGGGACCAAATATTCAAACATCAGAGCCTATGGCGACTGTCATTCAAACCACAAGAACTCTTCCTCTATCTATTGATTCTCAACTAGGGTCAGCTCGAATAATTCTTATGCAAAAGTGACTTATTGTCAGGTTCTAAATGTGATCCCCTTTAGCATGTTGTGCTCTAAAGAATGATTGGAGTACTTAGAATTGTGAGAGGTATGTTGTTTGTTTTTAATAATCATTCATGTAGCATGGAATAAACCACAGAGAAGCTTATGAAAATCAGTTACACTCAAAGTTCCTGAGATAAGGAAGTATGCCACATAGGGAACCTTATAGAAGGAAACAGGCTCAACCAAGCAGATGGGGAGCAGAGGTTGGAAGAGGAGTGGTAGGCAAGTGCTTTTTATTGGGGAGCAAAGAGTACACAAGTAAAAGGTGATAGGATTTCCCTGGTGTATTTACATATAACTAGGTCACAAGATGGCAAATAGAAGGGTTTATGGCAGAGACCTGCCACAGGGAGCATTTCATTGTCTGTGCAGGGTGTGTAGGGACTTGAGGCACCAAGAAAATTTAAACATTTACAATAACCCTGCACAATCTAGCTCTGCTTTCTGTTCTCATTCTGTTGTAAACTACCCCCCCCCCCTTATTTTTGCCTGCTTGGAACACAGTACAAATCTAGACTATAATTTTATAAGTGCTTGTTTCATAATATGTGGAATATTTTCTCTCTTCACTCTTCTCTTTGCTTGATTGCTCCTGTTTTCTCTTTTTCAGGTGCCCACTGAACTCTGTCCCTCAAAAAATCATTTTTTACTTTCAACTAATATTTGGTTTTATTTTAATGTTTTTCTCTATTTCAATTGTGGTTTGAGTGAGAAATGGTCACAGTAGGCTCCTGCATTTGAACACTTGGTCCTTAGTGGTGCTGTTTGGGGGAGGTAATGTAACATTTAGGAGGTGCAACCTTGCTGGAGGAAGTACATCCCAGGGGCAAGGTTTTGAGGGTTTATAATCTTGTTCCACTTCTTTCTTTATGCAGGTAAGATGTGTTAACCAGTTTCCTTTTCCTCCTGGCATGCCAATAATATCCTTTAGGAAGCTTCCACTGCACTGTATTGAGGTTTCCATACATTCCTCATGCCCCACAGTTCTAGCTGTCTTTTCTCGCATTCCTCCCTCAACCACCCAACTTCTTCCCCTCCCAACTTGATCATCCCATTCAAGTCTTCCCTACTGAAGTCCACCCATAAAATCTATTCTATTTCCCCCTCCCATAGAGACCTATGTGTCCTCCCATGTTCTTGCCTCTATACCTAACCTCTCTGGGTCTATGGATAGTAGTTTGGATATTATGTACTTAACTGTTAATATCCACATGTAAGCAGATGCATACCATATTTATATTTCTGGGTCTGGGTTACCTCACTTAGGATGATATTTTAAAGTTATATGCATTTGCCTAAAAATTTCACAATGTTTTTTATAACAGCTGTGTAATATTCCATTGTGTAAATGTACCATATTTTTTAAAACCCATTCTTTTGTTGTGGGGGGATCTAGTTTTTTTCCAGTATCTGGCTATTATGAATAGAGAAGTGTTGTAAGAGGTCACTTGTTTGTTTACTGGCCACCCGGTAGCTCAGCCCCCAAATAACCACACAGAAACTGTATTAATTAAATCACTGCTTAGCCCATTAGGTCTAGCTTCTTATCAGCTAGCTCTTACATATTAATTTAACCCATTTCTATTAATCTGTGTATCACCACGTGGCTGTGGCTTACTGGGTAAAGTTCCGGTGTCTGTCTCCAGCAGGGCTACATGGCTTCTCTCTGACTCTGCCTTCTTTGTCCCAGCATTCTGTTTAGTTTCCCCCACTCCACCCATCACAGGCCTAAGACAGTTTCTTTATTAACCAGTGGTATTCACAGCATGCAGAGGGGAATCCCACACCAAAGAAGTAATGGACATAGTTGAGCAAGTGTTGTGTAACAATCTTTTTGTACACTGTGAAGATGTGTCTTTGCCAAGACACCTTCTGATTAGTTTAATAAAGAGCTGCATGTCCAATAGCTAGGCAGAAAGAGGTTAGATGGAACTTCCAGGCAGAGAGAAAAGAAGAGGAGAGGAATCTAGGCACAAGAGAGATGCCAGAGGAGGAAGAGAGGAAACATGACATGCACGAGCAACATGACAGCACATAGATTAGTAGAAATGGGTTAATTTAAGTTATAAGAATCAGTTAGAAACAAGTCTTAGCTAAGGCTAAGATTTTATAATTAATAATAGGTCTCTGTGTTATGATTTGGGGACTGGTGGTCAAAAAAAAAAAAAAACCCGCTACAAGAAAGTGTCCTTATGGTATAAAGATGCATTCTTTGGGTGTATGCACAGAGTGGTATAGCTAGATACTGAGATGGAATGATTCTCAATTTTCTGAGGAACTGCCACACTCATTCCCATTAGTCACTGTGTAAGTCTACATTCCTACCACCAAGGGATGAATTTTCCCCTTATTCCACATCCTCACCCGCATGAGCTATCACTTGGGTTTTTGATTTTAGCCATTCTGACAGGTGTAAAGTAGTTTTGATATGCCTTTTACTGATGGCTAATGATGCTGAGTATTTTTTTTTTAGTGGTTCTCAGCCATTTGAGATTCCTTCATTGAGAGTTCTCTGTATAGATCTTTACCTCATTTATAATTGGACTAATTGTGGTTTTTTTGATATCTAGTTTCTCAGGTTCTTTATATATTTTGGATATTAGTTTTCTGTAAGATATGGAGTTGGTAAAAAAATCTTCTCATTCTGTGGCCTGCTGCTTTATCTGATTCACAGTGTTCTTTGCCTTACACGAGCTTTTCAGTTTCATGGGATTCCTTTTTTAATAATTATTGATTTTAGTGCCTGTGCTATTGGTGTTCTGTTCAGAAAATCTTTTCTGGTCCAGTATATTTGGTGTTCTCTATGTTTCTTGTACCTTTATAAGCATCTTTCTTTAGATTAGAGAAATTTTATTCTATGATTTTATTGAAAACATTTTCTGAACTTTGATCTGGGATTCTTCTCTTTTCTTTATTCCTGTTATTCTTAGGTTTGGTCTTTTCATAGTGTCCAATTTCTTGGATGTCTGTGTGATGAATGTTTTAGATTTAACATTTTCTTTGACCAATATATCCATTTCTTCTACCTTCAGTGCTTGAAATTCTCATTCCTATCTCTTGTATTCTGTTGGTGAAACTTTTCTTTGTAGTTTCTATTTGAATTCCTAAATTTTTCATTTCCAGGATTCCCTTAGTTTGTGTCGTCTTTATCGATTCTATTTCCATTTTCTGGTCATGCACAGTCTTATATGTTTCCTTCCAATATTTGTTTGTGTTTTCTGGATTTCTTTAAGAGGTTTATTAATTTCCTTCTTAAGGACCTTTATTATCTTCATATAGGCTGTTTTAAGGTCTCTTTCTTGTGCTTCAGCTGTTAGAATATTGACAGCATGCTGCAGTAGGGTTGCTGGACTCTACTGGAGACATACTGTCCTGGCCATTATTGATTGTTTTTACACTGGCATTGTGGTATTTGGAATTGAGATGATTATAGGTCTATGTGCTGATTTCTGGTTTTGTCTTGGGTGGGCGTTTTGTTCCATGGCTTTTGTTTCTTCTCTGGATTTTAGGAGAGTGTGATGGCTGTGTGCTGCCTGGTAGAAAATTTCTCTGGACCTTATAGATATAGACATCGAGGGTTCCAGTTAAACTGTTTCTGATTGGGAGCTGATACTTAGGAATGGGGATAGGCTAGGAGTCTGAAGGGTTTCACAGTAGGTAGGAGAACAGAGTCTACCACCAGGCTCTGCTTATTTAGTCTTCTTGGAATGGGATAGATTGTATAATATACCATATTATATCCTTTTGTAAATACACAAGAGGATAGCTTATCCCTAGGAGGTCTGCTATAGTGCTGGGGACGAGACTGGGAGCTGGATGTTTCCCTGGCCTGCTCAGCTGCTGTGTTTGCAGGGAATGCTTGCTAGTGTTGGAGACTGGGAAATGGGATGAGTTAGGAGAAGGAACGTTGGAGGAGAAGATCTTTGTGTTGGGATGGGGTCAGAGAGGAAAGGGAGAGCAGGTGTTCTGCTATAGAGCTGGGGATGACACTTGGGGTTTGGGACTTGAGGAACAGAAGGAGAGGTGAAGCTCTTCAAGTTACCACTTCTCTGGCAGGAGTAGCCTTTGAGTTAGAAGGGCAATTCATAATTAATAATATATTAGAAATACAGTATGTATTTCTGGACCAAAGATAATTACTATTTTTAAAGCTGAATAAGAAAATCTCAGTACCTGATAGTATTATCTTTGGTCTCCGAGTTTCTATGTGGATACCTTGAATGTAGCATTGTCCTTTAGGGCTATAATAAAACTGTTTTCCTTTGCTCAAAATGCTGTTCCCAGTCCCTTCTTCTTTCTCTTTTAGTTTTAACCATGTGGTTGATCTGAGAAACATAGACACTCCAGGGCCAATATGAATATGTTATATTAAAAAGTAAACCCTTGTCAGTTCCGTGTAAGTACTCTGGGTGGGGGTTCAGTCTTTGTGAGCCCTCATTAGCCCAGGTCAGTTGATTCTGTGTGTTTTTCTGTGGTGGCTTTGGCCCCATATCTCTGGCTCTCATATTCCTTCTCCTTCTTCCACAGGATTTCTCAATGTCTGTCTACTGTTTGGTTGTGGTTCTCTGCATCTGTTTCTATTAGTTGCTGTGTGAATCCTCTTTGATGACAATTGGGCTGGGCAGTGATCTGAGTATATCAGAATATCATTAGGAATCCTTTCAGTGACTTATTTTTTGCCAGTCATGTTTAGTTCTCTCCTAGATCTTTGGGTGTCCTGGCCCTCTAGGCAATTTCAGGGATGAACTCTCTCTCTCATAGTATGGGTTTCAAACTAAACTAGTCATTGGTTAGCCACTCCCGTAATTTCTGTCCCAGCACATCTTGTAGGCAAGGCAAGTTTTAGACCAAAGGTTATATGGCTGGGTTGGGGTCCCAGTCCCTCCAGCTGGGAGTTATGTCTGGTTACAGGAGATGACTGGTTCATGCTCCATATCTCCCATTGCTAGGAATCTTAGCTAGGATCTCTCTCATCACTTCCTGGAAACATCTATTGCACTAGGTTTCTAGTTAATCCCAGAGATGCCCCTGATTCCAGTTGTCTTTCCCAATATGCTTTCCTTCTAACCTCCTCAAGCTTGATCCCCCTTGCTTCCATTCCTACCCTCATTCAGACCTCTCCTCCCACCCTTGATGTCTATTCTTTCTTTTTTTTTTTTTTTGATTTTTTTCGAGACAGAGTTTCTCCGTAGCTTTTTGGTTCCTGTCCTGGAACTAGCTCTTGTAGACCAGGCTGGCCTCGAACTCACAGAGATCTGCCTGCCTCTGCCTCCCGAGTGCTGCCATTAAAGGCATGTGCCACCACCACCCAGCTCTTGGTGTCTATTCTTTTTCTTCTTCACAGTGAGATTCATGTGTCTCCCTTACCCCCTTGAGCCTTCCTTGGTACTTAGCTTCTTTGGGTCTGCGGATTATAGAACGGCTATTCTTTGCTTTACATCTAATACCCATTTATGAGTGAGTACATACTATATTGTCTTTCTGGGTTTGGGTTACCTCACTCAGGATCTTTTCTAGTTCCGTCCATTTGCCAGCAAATTTCATGATGTCATTGTTTTTAACAGCTGAATAATAATACTCCATTGTGTAAATGTACCACTTTTTCTTTATCCATTCTTTAGTTGAGTGACATCTAGGTTGTTTCTAGTTTCTGACTATTATGAATAAAGTTTCTATGAACATAGTTGAACAAGTGTCTTTGTGGTAAAATGGAATATTCTTTGGATATATGCCCAGGACTGGTACAGGTGGGTCTTGAGGTAGATTGATTCCCAATTTTCTGAGAAACCACTATATTGGTTTCCAAAGTAGCTGTACAGGTTTTCACTCCCACCAGCAATGGAAGAATGTTACCCTAGTTTCACATCCTTGCCAGCATGAGCTGTCACTTGTGGTTTTGATCTTAAGTCATTTTGACAGGTGTAAGATGGAATCTCAGAGTCCTTTTGATTTGCCTTTTCCTGATGTCTAAGCATGTTGAACATTTAGGTGTTTCTTGATAGTTTGAGATTCTTCTGTTGAGAATTCCCTATTTACATCTGTACCTCATTTTAAATTGGATTATTTGGTTTGTTGATGTCTAGTTTCTTGAAGTTTTTTAAAAAATATATTTTGGAACCAGCCCTCTGTCAGATGGATTACATTGACAGATTTTCAAATGTTGAACCAACTCTGCCTCTCTGGGATGAAGCCTACTTGATCATGGTAGATGATTTTTCTTGATGTGTTCTTAGGTTCAGTTTGCCAGTATTTTATTGCGTATTTTTTGCATTGATGTTATGAAGAAGATTATTCTGTAATTCTCTTTCTAGTTGCATCTTTGTGTGGTTTTGGTATCATGGTAACTGTAGCCTCTTTAAAAGAGTTTGGCAATGTTCCTTTATTTCTATTTTGTGGAACAACTCAAGAAGTATTGGTATTAGCTCTTTTTTGAAATTCTGGTGGAATTTTGCACTGCATACTCCTGGATCTGGATTTTTTGGGGGTTGGGAGATATTTGGTGAGTACTTCTATTTCTTTGGGGTTATAGGTCTATTTAAATTGTTTATCTGGTCTAGATTTAATTTTGGTATGTGATACCTATCCAGAAAATTGTCCTTTTCTTTTAAATTTTCCAATTTTGTGGAGAACAAGTTTTGATGTATGACCTAATGATTCTCTAGATTTCCACAGTGTCTGTTGTTATATCCCCCACTTCATTTTTTGAGTTTGTTAATTTGGATATTCTCTTTTCCTTTTGGCTAGTTTGAATAAGGGTTTGCCTATCTTGTTGATTTTTTTTCATAGAGTCAACTCTTTGATTCATTTATTCTCTGTATTGTTCTGTTTCTATTTTATCTATTTCAGCCTTCAATTTGATTATTTCCCATTCTCTAGTTCTTTTGGATGAGTTTGCTTCTTTTTGTCCTACACATTTTAAGTTTTACATTAAGTTGCTAGTGTGACATTTCTACATTTTTTTTAATTTATTAAATTTTTTAAAAAAAATACCAATCCGCCGGGCAATGGTGGTGCATGCCTTTAATCCCAGCACTCGGGAGGCAGAGGCAGGCGGATCTCTGTGAGTTCGAGACCAGCCTGGTCTACAGAGATAGTTCCAGGACAGGCTCCAAAGCCACAGAGAAACCCTGTCTCGAAAAACAAAAACAAAAACAAAAAAAAAAATACCAATCCAAGTTCCCACTCCCTCCACAAACCCTCGCATTTCACCCCCATCCAATGCTCAGAGAGGGCAATGCACATTGCTTTGTGGAAGGTCCAAGGCCCTGCCCAACATATCCAGGCTGAGCAAGGTATACATCCAAAGAGAATAGGATCCTCAAAAGACAGTACATGCAGTAGGTATAAATCCTGGTGCCACTGCCAGTGGCCCCACAGTCTGACCCAGTCATTCAACTATCAACCACATTCAGAGGGACTAGTTTGATCCTATGCTTGTTCTTTTCCAGTCTGGCCAGAGTTGGCGCACTCCTATTAGCTCAGGTAAACTGTTTCAGTGGGTGAAACCATCATGGTCTTAACCTCTTTGCTAATGTTTTCATTTCTTCCACTCTTTAACTGGACCTTGGGGGCTTGGTCCAGTGCTGCAATGTGTGTCTCTGCCTCTGTTTCCATCAGTTGCTGGATGATGGTTCTATGGTGAGATTGAAGATAATCATTGGTCTGACTATAGGGCAAGTCAAGATCGGGCCCCCTCTCCTCTATTGCTTAGGGTCCTAGGTGGGTTCATCCTTGTGGATTCCTGGGAATTTCTCTAGAGCCAGGTTTCTGCTAACCCTATAATGGATCCCTCAATCAAGATATTCCTTTCCTTGCCCTCATCATTGTCCTTCCTCCATCTCGACTATCCCATTCCGTCAAGTTCTTCTCAACCCTCCCTTTCTCCCCTCCTCTTCATCTCCTACTTTTCCTTCTCCTGCTCCCAATTTTGTCAGGTGATCTTTTCTGTTTCCAATTTCCAGGTGGGTCTATATATGTTTTTCTTTGGGTTCATCATATTACTTAGCTTCTCTAGGATCATGAACCATAGGCTCAATGTCCTTTGTTTATAGCTAGTATCCATTTGAGTGAATACATAACATATTCATCATATTGGTCTGAGTTACCTCACTCAGGATAGTGTTTTCTAATTCCATTTATTTGCATGCAAAATTCAATATGTCATTTTTTTCCCCACTGAGTGGTACTCTAATGTGTAAATGTGTCACATTTTCTTTATCCATTCTTCCATTGAGGGGCATCTAGGTTGTTTCCAGGTTCTGGCTATTACAAGTAATGTTGCTATAAACATAGTTGAACAAATGCTTTTGTAGTATGATTGAGCATATCTTGGGTATATGCCCAGTAGTGATATTGATCCTGAGGTAGATTGATTCCCAGTTTACTAAAAACCACCATACTGATTTCCAAAGTGGTTGTACAAGTTTGCATTTCCACCAGCAATGGATGAGTATTCCCCTTACTCCACATCCTCTCCAGCATAAGGTATTTTTAGTGTTTTTGATATTAGTCATTCTGACAGCTGTAAGATGGTATCTCAGAGTTGTTTTGATTTGCATTTCCCTGATAGCTAAGGATGTTGAACATTCTATTAAGTATCTTTTGACCATTTGACATTCTTCTGCTGAGAATTCTCTCTTTAGTTCAGTACCCCATTTTTTTAATTACATAAAATCTTATTTTATTGTCTGCATTTACAAAACCTAAAAGAATATTACAAATGTCTTAAACCAAAAAGAAATTATGTCTTGATGTGGGAGTGATTTCTTATTAATAAAGAAACTGCCTAGGCCCATTTGATAGGCCAACCCTTAGGTAGGCAGAGTAAACAGAACAGAATGCTGGGAGAAAGAAGCTGAGTCAGGAGTCGCCATGATTCTCTTACTCCAGGCAGGCGCAGGTTAAGATCTTCCCTGGTAAGCCACCTTGTGGGCTACACAGATTATTAAAAATGGGTTAGATCAATATGTAAGAGCTAGCCAATAAGAGGATGGAACTAATGGGCCAAGCAGTGTTTAAAAGAATACAGTTTCCATGTAATTATTTTGGGTAAAGCTAGCCATGTGGGAGCCAGGGCTGCCAGAACGCAGCCCTGCTGCTCCTTCAACAATGTCTAAAAACAGACACCATTGAATATAGGTTCAATCTCTAGCTTTTCCTCCAAGTTTATTGATTTCCTTCAATTAATGTTTGCCAGCTAGTAAATTAACATGGAAACGGAAGCATAATTCTTTAGTGGATCTTGGACAGTGAGTTGTCCTTTCCTTGCAGGTTTAACACCTCTCGAGCCCACTGCTGGTAGCTATATTTTAATTCAGTCTAGACACTGACATTGCCCAAGACATTAATGACAGGTCATTTACAGCAAACTTGTGCTTCATTGCAGAGGTGTCTCACCCAGTGACATCTCATCAATAGCAATTCAGTTAGTCCAATTTAAGACTATGAGACTGAGCATACACTGTGTGGTAAAGCACTCTGCAAATTTGCATTTAAAATGGCCCTATTATTCTCTCTATATTATATTAATATTATTACTGAAAATTTAATATCAGGCACTTTCCATTTGGATTTTACTGTGTATATGCCTTACTTCATCAACACAGATAGGTTGAAAAATTGGGTTATTTAGAATTTTAATGTCTATTTTTTGAGTTATTTATATATTTTAGAGACCAGTCCTTTGTCTGATGTGGGGTTGGTGAAGATCTTTTCCCATTCAGTAGGCTGCCTTTTGTCTTATATACTGTGTCCTTTGCTTTACAGAAGCTTCTCCGTTTCAGGAGGTCCCATTTATTTATTGTTGCTCTCAGTGTGTGTGCTACTGAGGTTATATATTTAGGAAGTGTTCTCCTGTGCCTATGCACTGAAGGGTACTTCCCACTTTCTCTTCTGCCAGATTCAGTGTGGTCGGATTTATATTGAGGTCTTTAATCCATTTGGACTTGAGTTTTGTGCATAGCAATAGATATGGATCTATTTTCATTCCTCTACATATTGACATCCATTTATTCCAGCACCATTTGTTGAAGATGCTTTCTTTTTCCCATTGTGTAATTTTAACTTCTTTGTCAAAAATCAGCTGTTCATAGGAGTGTGGATTAATATCGTGTCTTTGATTCGATTCCATTGGTCAACGTCTCTGTAATAGATTTTGATATCAGGGATGGGGGTGCCTCCAGAAGTTCCTTAATTGTACAGGATTGTTTTGGCTATTCTGAGTTTTTTGTTTTTCCATATGAAGTTGATTATTATTCTTTCAAGGTCTGTGAAGAATTGTGTTGGGATTTTGATGGGAATTGCATTGAATCTATATAGATTGCTTTTGGTGGAATTGCCATTTTTACTGTGCTGATCCTACTGATCCAAGAGCATGGGCGATCTTTCGTTTTCTGGTATCTTCTTCAATTTCTTTCTTCAAAGACTTAAAGTTCTTGTTGAACAGTTCTTTCACTTCTTTGGTTAGTGTTACCCCAAGATATTTGATGTTATTTGTGGCTATTGTGAAAGGCGATGTTTCTCTGATTTCTTTCTCAGCTTCTTTATCATTTGTGTATAGGAGGATTACTGATTTTTTTGAGTTGATCTTGTATCCTGCCACATCACTGAAGGTATTTATCAGCTGTAAGAGTTCTCTGGTAGAGTTTTTGGGGTCACTTATATACGCTATCATATCATATGCAAGTAACAAAACTTTGACTTCTTTCTTTCCAGTTTGAATCCCCCTTGATCTTTTGTTGTCTTATTGCTATGCTAAAGCTTCAAGAATTATGGTGAAGAGATATGGAGAGAATGGACAGCCTTGTCTTAGCCCTGATTTTGGTAGAATCGCTTTGAGTTTTTCTCCATTTAATTCTATTTCCTTGCAGTTTATAGGTCTATTTAAATTGGCTGTTGGCTTGCTGTAGGTTGCATATTTAGATATGTTCCTTGTGTCCCTGGTCTCTCCTAGACCTTTATCATGAAGGGGTATTATATTTTTTCAAATGCTTTTTCAGTATCTAATGAAATGATCATGTTTTTTTTTCTTTCAGTTTATTTATATGATGGATTACATTGATAGAATTTCATAAGTTGAACCAGCCCTGCATCTCTGGGAAGAAGTTGACTTGATCATGATGAATGATTTTTTTGAGGTGTTCTTGTATTCAGTTTGCCAGTATTTTATTATGAGTATTTTTGCATCCATGTTCATCAGCAAAATTGGTTTGTAACTCTCTTTCTTGGTTGAGTCTTTGTGTGGCTTTGGTATCAGAGTAACTGTAACCTCATAAAAAGGGTTTGGCAATGTCCCTTCTGTTTCTATTATGTGGGACACCTTGAGGAGTATAGGTATTAGCTCTCTTTGGAAGTTCTGGTAGAATTCTGCATTAAAACCATCTGGCTGTGGGCTTTTTTTTTTTTTTTTTTTTTTTTGGTTGAGAGGCTTTTGATGACAGCTTCTATTTCCTTGCAGTTTATAGGTCTATTTAAGTTGTTTACCTGGTCTCGACTTAACTTTGGCATATGGTATCTATCTAAAATATTGTCCATTTCTTTTACATTTTCCAATTTTGTGGAGTAAAGATTTTCAAAATATGATCTAATTATTCTCTAAATTTCCTCAGTGTCTGTTGTTATGTCCCCCTTTTCATTTCTGATTTTGTTAACTTGGATGTTTTCTCTCTGCCTTTTGATTAGTTTAGATAAGGGTTTGTTTATCTTGTTGATTTTCTCTAAGAACCAGCTCTTTGTTTCATTGATTCTTTGTATTGTTTTTTTTTCGTTTTTATTTTGTTGATACAGCCCTCAACTTGATTATTTCCTGTCATCTACTCCTCCTGGGTGAGTCTGCTCCTTTTTGTTCTAGGGCTTTCAGGTGTGCTGTTAAGTCACTAATGTGAACTTTCTTCGTTTTCTTTATGTAGGCACTTAATGCTCTTAGCACTGCTTTCATAGTGTCCCATAGGTTTGGATATGTTGTACCTTCATTTTCATTGAATTCAAGGAAGTCTTTAATTTCTTTCTTTATTTCTTCCTTGACCCAGGGGTGCTTTAGTTGTTCTCTGTTCAATTTTGTGAGTTTGTAGGCCTTTTTGAGAGTAGTATTGTTGTTAAATTCTAACTTTAATACATGGTTATCTGATAAGACACAGGGAGTTATTCCAATGTTTTGTACCTGTGGAGGTTTGCTTTGTTACCGAGTATGTCATCAATTTTAGAGAAGGTTCCATGAGGTGCTGAGAAGATAAATTCTTTTGTATTTGGGTGGAATGTTCTATAGATGTCTGTTAAGTCCATGTGAGTCATAACATCTGTTAGTTCTCTTATTTCTCTGTTCATTTTTTGTCTGACTGACCTGTCCAGTGGTGAGAGGGTAGTGTTGAAGTCTCCCACTATTAGTGTGTGGGGTTTAATGTGTGATTTAAAATTCAGTAGTGTTTCTTTTACATGCGAGGTTGCCCTTGAATTTGGGGCATAGATATTCACTATTGTGATTTCTTCTTATGGATTTTTCCTGCAACAAATATGAAATATCCTTCTTTGTCTCTTAATTTATTTGAATTTGAAGCCTATTTTGTTATGTACTAGGAGCTGAGTGCTTGTCTGTGTGTTCTAAAGTGGTCATCCAGGATTTCTGGTCTCTACGCAACTATAGATCACTGCCTCTGATTATGACTGTCAGAGTATATCCAAATATTGTTGGACATTCCCTAGGATTCAAAGTTGTCATTTGTTTGAGTACCATTCCTGTAAGAAAATAGAATGTTAGAGAAAAGCCATCGCAATTAACTAATTTGTATGTTCTCATTTTTATATGGCTGTGACTTGCCTAAGACCTTACAGCTGTTTAGTTACAGGGTTTGAAACTTGTGTGTCCTAACTTCCCAGTTAACTCTTTCCTTTCACATCATGCTTGTTTTGAGTTTAAGATAAACCAAACACATGCCAGAGAAATTGCTTAGTGGTTAGGAATACTTGTCACTTTTGCAGAGAGCATTTGGGTTCAGTTCCCAGCACCTACATAGTGGTCCACAACTGTCTGCAACGTCAGTTCCAGCAGATCTGACTCTCGTTTCTGGCCTCCACAGGCACTAGGTATGCACATGGTATACACATGTACATGGAGGCACTTATATATACACATACAAATAAATCTTGACAAAAGAGTTATTCTGAACACCTGTTATGAGTTTACCCACAATCGTGCGTGAGTTTTGTACAGTGCTGACAACAACTTATAGTAAACCAGACTATGCTTGTACAATTTGTAGTTCTCCTGCCCATATCATTTTGGACTGTTTATCCTCAAAGCAACCTCAAGATAATAGTTCATGTGAAAATAACTTACTTCTAAAGAAAAATTTATAGGAAAGTGGACAAAACAGGGAGAAGAAGAAAACCAAACAAGGGTGCAATGCCAGGCAAAATTTCAAGCAAGTAATTTTAACACCATCTCATAAGAGAGAGCTGGGGACACTGTATCTTATGTTTTACAATCATTTAGATTATGTATAAGAGGAAAACTTGGAGAATTTATACTTTCTGTTCCTAACTTGTAAGAGAGAGTTTCTTAATCACCACATTAATGACATTTTCAGGAGAGTTCATTGTTCTTGACTGTGGGTGTGTCTTGTGCATCATGACATGTCTAGCATCATTCCTGGCTTCTACTTGCTAGATGCCATGAACATAGTAACCCCCTTTACCTTTCCTGTGGTGGTTAATATTTATTGTCAGCTTGTGAGACTCTAGAATCACCTAAGAGAAAAGCTCTGAACATATCTGTGAGGGGAGATCTAGATTAGATTAGTTGAGGTAGGAAAACCCACTCTAAACATGAGTGGTACCATTTCCTGAGCTAGAGTGTAAGACAAAAAAGAGAAGAAATTAAAATGCTGAGCACAAATGTTCAAAGCTGTTTTCTTCTGAACTAAAGATACAATTTGATCAGGTAACTCAAGCCCTTGTAGCCATGACTTCCTTGACATGATGGACTGTACCTTCATGATCCTCCAAAATAAACCTTTTTTTCCTTAATTTTCTCTTGTTAGACATTTTGTCACAAGGAGACAGGTAAGTAATACACTTCTCACTTATGATAGAACAAATCTTTTCATTATTTTTATTACTGGAGTCAAAAATCATCCCCTCATTGAAAACCATTAGTATAAGTGTTGCCCTTGGTACAGTGTAAATTCTGAGTAACTCTGGTATACTAAGACTGACCTGACAATCAGGTCATTTTTCAATGACATTCCTGATGGGGAGACCCAACATATAGAAATAAAGATAGGAATAAAGATCAGGAGATATTTCACAAGCTATGTCTATGTCAATCAAGTTTACAGTGCAACATCTTACATACTATGTGTGGAAGAAAAATGGGACAAGAGTCACCAGATTGGGCAGTGTTGCACAAAGGGAAGACAGGATATCTCAAGTGTGTTATAGACAAGCACACAGTTGTCTTAGTACTGATAATTCCAGTCCCAGGATGGAGGGTGTGGGAGGACTCCGATTCCCTTAACATCTCTGAGGCCCTGGCCCTAGCCCAGAACTGACTTTGCCAAGTCTACTCCTGGGAGGACACTGAAGTGATATTCCCTTTGTCCTTTCATCAGGACATCTGAGATAATCTTGAATTCACCTGGTTCCCAATACCAGGCAAAATATTTTTGGCAGCTCAGTAGTATGAGGGATTTTGTGGAGTAGAATATAATATCTATATTTTCTTCCTTAATAATAATTCTTTAATTCACTAATAACCCATGCTGTAGAATGTAGAGTTTCTGAGACATGTAATAAGTAAACATCCCAAAGAAAAATATAAGCAGGTTTTAAAGGGATGTTGTTTATACTTTGGAATATTAGCAGTGATCATAAAAGCCTAAGAAATTACATGTTACCTGATAATCGATCCCTAAGAAAGTAAATCATGTGAAGCTTCAGAAGAACCTTCTAGACAGAGAGAATATGGAAAATCCATGGAATACATTCAATAAATTGAAAGAAAGCTGGCTTGGGGGATGGAACATAAAAACTGGCAGGAAACAATGAAAGGGGCATGAAGCTAAGTTGAAGAAGTTAAAAATGTAGTGGGGGACAGGCAATGGGTGCTAGATTATCAAGTAATGGCCTCATCAGCCAGTTGGGAATTATTTTATTGTTCAATAGTGGGAAGGTGTTTAAGAAATTTGCAAGTTTCTAATTTAGATTTTTCAAAGGTGATTGTTGTTCTTGTGTTTTAGGATGGGAGTAAATGAATTACACAGGTGTAGTCTTTTTGAGAGATGGGGATAGCTTTGGTTAGACTAGTATATTTCATGAGAAAGTAAGAAGAGATGAGATAAATTTTAGAAACACAGCCAGCTGAACAAATAAGCTGAAGGAATGGTGGGATGAGAGAAAAAAGAAGGATAATTTCAAAGGTTTGATATTATGCTACTGAATAAATGATATAAAAATGCTGAATAGACGATCTCTTGTAAAAGGGAGACATGATTTTTAAAAACCTATTTTGATTATATTAGATTCAAAATGAGACATCCCAATAGATTCAATAGGAAGGGTGTCGGATATATGTAAGTTACAAGTTCAGACATCAAATATGCCTTGGTAATATAGTTTAAGTGTGTTTTATATGCTAGAAGCTTAGTATCAGTGTGGCAATATTGTTGGGGAGTACAATCTTTAAGTGGCGGAACCTCATGAAAATTTACTTGTTCCTTAAGAGGTGTTAGTGCTTTTTTAAAAAATGGAAATGTTAATTTAGGAACATTCTTTAAAGTATGCTGGGGTAAGAAGAATGTACCTAGCCCTTTCCAGCTTCTTGTTTCCTTATTGATTCACATGCCCTTTTGTATATTTCTCTACCAAGTTCATATAGCCAGAGGGAACCTCATAGGGATGCAAGCACCATATTGTTTGGGTCTCTAGAATTTGAGCTAAATAAATTATAAGTCACTCAAGTATTTTGTTGCATCAATAGAAAACAGATCAAGACAGTATCTCCTCAGTGTAATTTATTTTCTTATTACTTTTCCATGTCTAGGTGTGCAATATTGGGTGCCTCAGGATTTTGTTCACATACATTAAGGATAATAATGGCTTCTTGGTTAACTGTTGCTTTTGTTAGAATGAAGTGTCCTTTTCTATGTTTTCTGTTTAGTTTTAGTTTGAAGTCTATTTTTGTAAGACATTAGGATAGTGACACCTGTTTTCTTCCTGATACCATTTGATTGGGATACTTTGTCCATCCTTTTACTTTCAGGTGGTGTCTATCTTTAAAGTTAAGATGTGTTTCTTGTAGACAAGAAGCAGATGGATTTTGTTTCTAAATAATTCAATCAGGCTGTATCTTTTGATTGGAGAATTGAGAATCAATTAAACATTATTATTTAAAGTTATTATCCAAATGTTTATATTTGTTGATTTTGGTCAATAAGTTGTTGATTTTTATTGTTGTTGTTTGTGTTCACATTGTTACTTTGTTTTTCAGTAACTATGGCTCATATTTCTTTCCATAGTTTATTGACTAAGTTTAGTTACTTAATTTCTAATTATTGCTTTATTCATAGCTCTAGTGCTTATGTAAAGCCTACTCTAGCCCGTAGTCCTTTATTCCACATCATTGTAGGTTCCCGAGACTTTGTTCTTGCGAGTCTCTAAGCAGTGTAATTACTTGAAGATCTTGGGAAAGAAATTAAGTTAATAAACATAGCAGTTACAGGTGATGGAATGAGCAATTGTGATATGACTTACATGTCAATGTTATTTACAGATAGATCACCCTTGCTATACTTGGAGGCATAATCTTTTGGCATAAACAAAAAGATATATCCTAGATCTCCTCTATTCTATGGATATCTTTCTGGAATTTTCATTTTCAAGGAGGCTTTAACTGTGATTTTTCCAGTAAAATATTTTTGCTTTAATTATGTTTCAGCTCTATCAACTACAGTCTTAATTATATAACATATCTTGAGTAAAAATTTTGTATTAATTATGACTTTACCCTGTTGTTTTTTTTAATTGTCTGTTTTTATTTTTAAGATTATTTTCCTACAATAGATAGTTTTCAGGTGTGTTTTATTTCTCAGAACCCTATATTCTTGTTTCAGTGGTCCATATTAGTGTTGGTATGAAACAATGCAGAATGTCACATAGTAGGTATTCCAACTGTCTTTGAAATACTGTCCGATTGACACAGGCTTCTGACCTAGGTTTGATAGGTAAAACATACACCCACATGAGCAGAATCTGGAGTTTATGGTGAAAGAAGGGCAATGAAGAATCTTAGCAACATGTAGTTTCCATCTGCTGTCCAATGTTTAACTGAGATGAGATAGTGTGATAATCTGTCGATGGTTTGAGTTCAGCAGCAACAGTGCACTCATGGAGTACCTTATGACATGATACTTGGCTATTGTCTTAGATCCTGTGTTCTTGCCCTTTTTCCAAATCTGTCCTCCCAACAGCATCTTGAGGAATTGGGTTACATATATGCACCACTATGCTCACCTGTCCTCACTATTTTTACCATATCATCCATGTAGTGGTCAACTTACCATCAAACCCTTTTCTTCTTGAGCAGTCTATATTAAAAATAAATGTATAACAAATTTAGCTTAACTGAGTCTACTCAAACTGAATGGTGTTAACGTATCAGCAACTGAAGAATTAAACAATCATATGCAGCAGAAGACTATTGGGTACATCTTAGCTTTGCCATAACCTTTCTCATCACATTAACCAGCAATAATGCATCTCTCCATTGACTACTGTGTACTGCAAAAGATGTGTCTCTGAGTGAGGTTGAATGCAGCAAAGGACTATGGGTATAAGCATAAATAGTTGGAAGACAATTTCACAGTATAATCATTTAGCAAAATAATAAGTAAAATTGTACCCTAGGGCCTCTGACCTATACAGCCTTGGGATTACAATACCGAGGATGAAATTTGAGTGTCCAGTCCTAAATACGGCATCTATATTAATTCCGCCAAGGCTCAGAGACCATCATGAAAGAGGAGGCAAGGGTAATGTAAGATCCAGAGGAAGAGAAAGAATGTTGTGAAATGTTTTTCTCTGGACATGAAAAGGCTTTCACATTCATGACTCAGTAGGTGTGGCTATCTGCACAAGAGTCAAGGAAGTCAAAAATTCACACAAATGGGGTAGATGATCAACATGATAGTGTACATAAGCGACCCCAAAAACTCCACCAAAGAACTCCTACAGCTGATAAACACCTTTAGTAATGTGGCTGGATACAAGATCAACTCCAAAAAATCAGTCGCCCTCCTATACACAAAGAATATGGAAGCAAAGAGGGAAATCAGAGAAGCATCACCTTTCACGATAGCCACAAACAGCATAAAATATCTTGGAGTAACTCTAACCAAGGAAGT